>NW_012267271.1:7297945-7307841 GCF_000151885.1 Dipodomys ordii | reverse complement strand
CAGCCAGCCCGCACACCCCCTGCTGCGCCGTCTCCCTCGCCACTGGGGTAAGGCAAACGGACACATTCATGGGCAGTGGCCTTCTGTGCTGATGTCCTGTGGTGACTTCATGGGATGCAGAATACACTGATGCGTGGCTGCATCCGGGCTGTTTGGTCAGCGTGAAAGTTCCCCAGGTCCCGGCCATCCTCGCCCCTGACCATCCGCCTTCTCCCTTCTGGGTTCCAGAGCCTGCTCTCCTCCCTCCGCCTCACACGCCACGCTGCTGTTCCTTTGCCCAGAATGCCCTTCCCTCACGCATCCCCTGACTTGGTGGAGGGGACTGACTTAGCAGAATGGCGGGTCCCTTCTCCTCTCTCATCCTTCCCGGCTTCTCCTCCTCCTGATGCAGCTCCTGACATGGCATCTGACACACGGAGGGTCGTCTGCTGCCCCTCGCTCTCTGCTGGCTTGTTGATCTGGTGAGGTACCTTCTGAGTCCCTGGGCCTGGCTCGGGCCTGGCATTGGGAATTCAGTGAGTCAGTCATTATCCGATTCACTCTGTGGATCCTTTGGCTGTGCTGTGGACAGACTTGAGAATGACTGGCCTGGATGTCACGTGACTCCGTCCAGCAGTTGTCTGAGGCCCTTGTGTGAGCGACCCCTCCCTTCCAGCTGGTCTCCACCCAGACAGTCACCTTTCCAACTACCCTGGTGGCACAGCAGCCTGGTCACCCGTCCAACCACCCTGAGGCACAGTAGTCAGCATCCGAGTTGGCTTGCAGTCATCTCTTTCTCTCCTGTTAGGAACCAGCTCCCTGCAGGTGCTAGGAGGAGGGTTGGAGACACTTGGCTTGAAAAGCTCGTTGTCCTGATGCAAAGCTTCCTGTCTAGTACAATTTGCAGTACCAGTGAGCAGTTAGTGAGGTGAAACACAATTAATGACTCAGACAACTTTACCATCTCCTCAATTAGGCTCATTAGAACATTGGGTGTCAATTAAAACTCATAAGAGAAGAAATCCCTTTGGAATGCAACAGTAAAGAACAACAAAAAAATCTAATTGAAAGTAGACAAAGGGTCTAGTTGAGTATCTATTTTGGGTCTTTGAGATGAGGTCTTGCTCAGGCTGCTGGCCCCCAGCTCATGATTCTCCTGTCTCAGCCTCCTGAGGAGTGCTGGGATTAGAGGTGTGCGCTACCATGCCCCATGGCAAAAGGCATGTCTCCAAAGAAGCCATGTCAAGAAAGCATCTATAAACACAAGAAAAGCTGCTAAGCATCTCTAGTCATTACAGAAAGGCAAATTGGAACCACAATGAGCTTTCAGCTCATACCCACTAGCATGGCTCTAATCAGAATAAAACTAGACGACAAAATGCTTTGGCAAGGATGGAGGAAAGTCACCTCATGTGTTGCTGGTGGAAATGTAAATGGCACAGGCTCTGTGGAACTCAGTCCGGGAGGTTCTCAAAAATGCAGAGTTGCCATCTGACTCAGCAATTCTGCTTCTAGATACATATTTGAGAGAATCGAAGATATCTGCCCACAAACCAACTTGTACAGAAATGTCTATAACAATATTACTCATAATAGCCAAAAAACTGGAATTCATCCGAGGTCCGCCAGCCATTGAGCATGGAAAAAACGTGTCGTACATCATTGCTTTTACACCAAGACCGCAGATTGTATGACTCCATTTACATGAAATCTGCACAACAAGGCAGAAAGTAGTGGTTTCCAGGGACTGAAAGGAGAAAATGTTCTAGAATAAAATCCCTGGAGCTTGAAGCCACGGAGAAAGCCAACTGTATCTAAAGCACTGACTTGTATACTTTTTAAGAGGTAAATTTTATGGTTGGGAATTATATCTCAACATGGTTATTTTTACTTAAAAATCAAACAATCCTTATCTTCAAATGATTAAACACTTAATAAAAGGCTGGGTATAATGGCTCATGCCTGGAATCCTAGCTACTTAGGAAACTGAGATCTAAGGATCAAAGTTCAAAGCCAGCCCAGGCAACAAAGTGTGTGAGACTCTTATCTACCAATTAACTAGCAAAAAGCCAGAAGTGGAGCTGTGGCTCAGGTGGTAGAGTACCAGACTTGAGTAAAAAAGCCAAGCAAAAGCATGAGGTCCTGACTTCAAATCTCAGAGCCAGTAAAAAAAAATATGAAGAGATATCCATAGTCAGCTCTTACATATCTGAGTTGAAAATTGGAATTCACATGGTTCAGGCTGTGACCATAGTAACCTGAAACCAACTAATTTCCTGATTAATAACCTGGAATCTGGAGACTTAAAGCTGGTTTATCTCTCTTTTATTAACAGAACCTAATATTGAATATCCACATAATATTCTTAAATAAAAAAGTATTACTGAAGCCAGGTGCTGGTGGCTCCCACCTGTAATCCTAGCTACTCAGGAGGCTGAGATCTCAGGATCATGGTTCAAAGCCAGCCCAGGCAGGAAAGTCTGTGAGATTCTTATCTCCAATTAAACACCCTAAAACAGCAAATAGAGCTGTATCTCAAAGTGGTAGAGCAATGGCCTTGAGCAAAAAGTCTCAAGGACCGAGTGCCTAGGCCCTGAGTTCAAGCACCATGATTGACAAAAAAAAAATAGTAAACTTGGACTTATTGAATATGTGGAATATTGAATATGTGGAATGAATATGTGAATTATTGAATATGTGAATATTGAATATGTGGAATGAATGTTATAATTAGTTTCCAGTTATGGGCTAAGAAGCTAGTCTTACTAGCCTGAGAAGGTGGCTCAGTGGTAGAGCGCTTGCCTTGCATGCATGAAGCCCTGGGTTCCATTCCTCAGCACCACATAAGAAGAAAAAGCCAGAAGTGGCTCTGTGGCTCAAGTGGTAGAGTGCTGGCCTTGAGCTGAAGAGCTGAGGAACAGTGCCCAGGCCTAATGTTCAGGCCCCATGACTGACAAAAAAAAAGAAGCTAGTCTTACTTTACCTTTCTCATACCTACCCTGTACCTGTCCGGTATTATTTTGTCCAGCAACAAAGATCTCAATATATACTGTTAAAAACCCACAGATAAATTCAAATTTCTGTTTCTGTCCCATAAACTTTGTTTTGTTAAGCTTGAATAATCTACTTATCTTTGGCACTGCTGAGATTTGAATTCAGGGCCTCATGCTTGTGAGGCAGTTGCTCTACCATTTGAGGCACACCTCTGGCCTTTCCTTGGGTTATTTTTTGAGTAGGTTCTTGCATTTATGTCAGGGGTGGGCTGAGTCACAATCCTCCTGTTTTTGCTTTCTGAATACTTGGAATGACAGACATAAACGACCATATCTAGCTTTTAATAGGTAAGATGGGGGTCTCAGAAACTTTTCTCAGGTTGGCCTCAATCTACGGTCCTCCTACTCTACACTTCCGAAGTAAGAAGGAAATAAGGCATAAGCTACCATGCCCAGCCTGGACAATGCACTATAAAAACATAGGCTATCTCATTGAGGGTTTTTATAGTGATTGCATGTGGAAATGATCACATTTTGGCTATATTGAATTACATAAAATATCTTCTGGAAGTAACCACTGGTGCTTTTCTTTTTGGCGGGGCTGGGGTTTGAACTCAATTGAATGCCTTACATTTGCCAAGAAGGCGCTTTACTAATCAAGTCATGTCTCCAGTAAATTTTGCTTTTGTTATGTTTTAAATAGTGTCCTTTTTATTTTTCTTGGTGCCAGTCCTGGACTTGAATTCAGGGCCTAGGCACTATCCCTACATTTTTTGTGTGTAAGGCTGGTGCTCTACCACTTTGTCTTTTGGTTTTTTTTGGTGGTTAATTGAAGATAATTGGTGGTCGAAGCTGCACAAACAATTTGGGTTTTGTTCCACTTTGTTTCAGCCTAATGTGTTGGTAAAAGGATGGATGCCTGACTTTCTTGCCAAGCTAGCTTTGAACTGTGCTCTTAAGATCTCAGCCTCCTGAGTAGCTAGAATTATAGATGTGAGCCATTGGTGCCCAGCTGGGAATAGTGTCTTGTGTTTTTTTGTTTGTTTGTGTTTTGGTCGGTCATGGGGCCTGAACTGTGGGCCTGGACACTGTCCCTCAGCTCTTCAGCTCAAGGCTAGCACTCTACCTCTTGAGCCACAGTGCCACTTCTGGTTTTTCTGCTTATGTGGTGCTGAGGAATTGAACCCAGGGCCTCATGCATGCAAGGCAAGCACTCTACCACTGAGCCACCTTGCCAGCCCCATCTTGTGTTTTTTAATGCTCAGGTTAGCTTGAACCTTGACCCTCTTATTTACATTTCCTGGGTAGCTAGGATAATAGGCACAGAAAAGCCACCATGTCAAGATCTTTTTTAGTAGCCATTGTAATGAGTGAGGGACTCCTTATCCTGAAACCTGTCTATTAGGAAGTTCACAGGCCATCCAGGCCTGGTGGCCTATACCCTAGCTACAGGAGACTAAGATCTGAGGACCGTGGTTCTAAGCAGGAGAAAGAAAGAGTCTATGGGAAGTGGAGCTATGGCTCAAGTGTAGGGCACCAGCCTTGAGTAGAAGAAGCCAAGGGACAGCACTAGGTCCTGATTTCAACCCCCAGGACCAGCACCCCGACATCCAAAAGGTTCTTTTATAATAGGGAAAAGTTTTTAGGCTATATAATGAAAAAAAAGAAAGAAAATAGTACAAGTCCCATTTTGTGGGGGGAAAATGTGTCTGTGTTAATAACCCAAATGCTGAGTGGTAGCATTTTGCGTGACTTTATTTCCTTACATAAGCTTTTTTTCATTTCCAAAATTTCAAAGTAAGCATGCAGTTTTTAATTAGCAAGAATAGAAGTGCACATTCAAAACAATAAGACTTCAGCTTTAAGGTGAGTGGTTCATTTCTGTGCTGAAAATCTTTTGTGCTTTTTTATTTCTTTTTCTTTTAGTGAGAGTTGGGCTGGGGAAATCTCCACAAATGGTTGGAGGAGAAGGTGCTGCTGAACGGGAAGGAGTTCCTGAGTCCAGAGCACTGCTGCCCCACGTCCCCCGGGCGTCCCCTGGGCACTAGGAAGCCGGGCCTTCATTGGTCCTGGGCTCCCAGCTCTGGGCGAGCCCTTCAGCGTTCTAGTTTCTGAGGCTGACAGCTCAGCGTTCCCGTTGATTAAAATGCACCATCCACGTAGCTCAGTAATAGAATTAGAGGGCAGTTCCTCCCTCAAATGGGCTGTGGTCGAAGCTGCTCAAACTTTTTGTTCCACTCCGTTTCAGCCTAATGTGTTGGTAAAAGGGTCCGGAGTGGTTGTGTACTTAATTACGCCCGGCGCTGCGCGGGGCGGCGCGGGGCTCCCACGCACGCGGGGTGATTAAGTGAGCATCCAAGCGGGCGATCAATAATTACTAAAATATTGAAACCCTCCCGGCTTCCGGGGCTGGAGCGCGGCCCGGCCCGGCCCTGGGTGGCCCGCCTGGCCCGGCGCACCTCCCCGCCTGGCCCGGCCACACGCGCCCACGCTCTCCCCGCTCGCCCGGCCCCATCCACTCCGACCCCAGGCCACAGGTCAGACACCACAGGCTGGTTCAGTGCCTCTGTAGCTGGATCTGGAATGTTCCTCAAGGGCTCCTGTGTTAGCACTCCAGCCCGCGCTGCTCGTGAGGCGGAGGTGGAATCCTGGGGCTGGGACTTGGGGAGAGGAAGTGAGGTCCTTGGGGTGGGTGGGGCCCACCGGGAGGAAGTGAGGTCACTGGGGGCGTGTCCTTTCATGAGGTATTGGCTCCTTTGTGCTTTCGGCTTCTCAGGCGCCAGGAGGTGAGCAGCTGCTCCACCGCGCGCTCCCTCCATGGTGCTCTGTTCTGCTGTAGGCCCGCAATCTGCACTGTCACCTGACCATGGACCAGAACCTATGAAGCCAGGAGCCAAAATAAACTTTTCCCTTTTTAAAGTTGATATTCTCAGGTCTTTGATCAGAGGGATGAAAAGCTGACCAGCACAAACGCTGTCTAGGTCCTTCTGGCGTCTCTTCTCCAGGTCTGATGCTTGGTCTGCCATGCTGCTTCTATCTTGGGGACTGCTTGTGTCCGTAAGTCCTCCCTTCCCCTTCACCTGGTTGTAACTCCTGCTTACCTTGGTGGTTGATACTCAGGCCTGTGTGTGTGTGTGTGTGTGTGTGTGTGTGTGTGTGTGTGTGTTGGTTTTGGGGCTTGAACTCAGGACCTGGACATTATAGCTTTTTTGCCCAAGGATAGCACTCTATGACTTGAGCCACAGCTCCACTTCTAGCTCACTTGTAGCTTTCTGGTGATTAATCAAAAATAAAGAGTCTTACAGACTTTACTGTGAGGCTGGCTTTGAACTGCGATCCTCCGATCTCAACTTCCTGAATAGCTAGGAATATAGGCATGGGTCACCAGAGCCTGACTCAGGTCTCTCTTTTTGTTTCTTTGTAGGTCTTAGGGTGTCAACTCAGGACCTGGACACTGTTCCTGGGCTTTTTGTGCTTTCAGCCACAGCTCCACTTCGGGTTTTCTGGTAGTTAATTAGAGATAAAGGTCCCATGGACTGTCTTGCCTAGGCTGGCTTTGAAACTGCAATCCTCAGATCTTAGCCTTATGAATAGCTAGGAGTACAGGCGTGAGCCACCAGTGCCTACCAGGCTACTCCTCTTTAGGGGGAGCTCTACTACTCTCTCTAGGTGCTCAAGACCTCTCCATGCATGTCTCTTATCTTGTACTTGAACTTTATTTTTCAGTTCAGTTCTGTTGTCTCCCTTGTTGAGCTGTGTGTAAGCATATACTGTTAAGATCTATAGTGAATCCTTTTTTGGGGGGTAGATGTTGGAGGACAAATTTGAGAGTAGAAGAATCCTGGCTCAGTGGTTGTGATCACTGTTAATGGTTGACAAGTCTCTTCCTTTTATCTTTCTTGGTCTAATGAATTTCTCTTAATCTTATACTCTGGGATTGTAAGCTGTGCAAGGAATCTACTTTCTTATGTTCTAGAGACTATAGTTTTGGAATGGTGAGGGACAGAAGTCCCCTGTTTAGGCTAATTTCCTTATTTCCAGGACCTTCCTTTGCCTTTGGGATCAATTAGCTCTTTGTGTCAAAATCATCATTGTCAACTTCACGATGGGTAGGAAGCAAGAGGAAAAGGTTCAGGAAAGAGCAAAAGAGGAAGCTTTGGATTATGACAAACCTGACTCCAAACATTCTAAACATGACCAGTGCTTTGAGCCTTAACCAGGTAAGGGTAGAGAAACATCTGGTCTAACTCTGATATTTTTGGGTAGATTTATTGGATTTGGCCCTCAGCTGTTGCAAAACACTGGGCCCATTCAGAGCTAGTTTTACTGAATGACTCATATGACTGCTTTCTAGGTCCAGATCCTACATTGTGTCAATTAACCCTCAGTCCAACTCACAATGTCTTAAGTATTGTGGTGTGCAGATTAGGACTGGTAGCTTAGTTCTGTAGTGTTTTTGTTTTTGTCCCAGAACTGAGGCTTAAATTCAGGGTCTTACACTCTCCTATAGCCTTTTTTTTTCTTCCTCTACCACTTGAGCTACAGCTCCACTTCCAGTTTTTTTGTTAGTTTAGTGGAGATAAGAGTCTTACAGATTTTCCTGTCCAGGCTGGCTTCTAGCTATGATGGTTAGATCTCAGCCTCCCCAGAAGCTAGGATTACAGGTGTGAGCTACTCGGTGTCTAGCTATCCAACAGTGGTTTATCCAAGACAGATTTGGTTAAATCTGTCTGGTGACATTCTGTCCAACCATCTAGCACATTGTTCTGCATCTAGAGTGAATCCTTAGTAATTACTAATTGATGAGGATGCTTTCTCAGCCAGAATGCTTAAACCACATGATCTCTAATATGATGGGAGTTGCAGCATATTTTAATTAAATACTGACAACTTTAATTCTGATTGTTAGTTCTAATACTCCTGAGCTGAAAGCATCAAGCTAATGGTTTACTCATTTTGGAAGATGTTAGCAGCAGGGTGTTGCCTTTTACCCAAACACAAGATCATAATAATTAAAATCTGATACTGCTCAAAATGAACTCCTTTAAAATAATTTATATCCCACAAACACTCACACACAGATGCAGGCTTGTGTGTGCCAACCATCTCAAGAATTTACAGCACCTCAGAGATCCCCCTGTCCATTCCTTTCCAAAATGAAAAGTTTTCTGTTGACGTGATAAAAGACTCCTTACTAGGTTCAGGGGAAATGTGTATTGCCACTGATCAATTTCTGAGTTTCCCAGAAGAGGGGAGCCACAGAGAAATTCTGAAAACTAATGACTGTAGGAGCTGAGTCTATTTGTACTTTATTGCACCAATCAAAGTCGAAACCACTGTATCAGAGAATGAGACAAAGGAAAATGTGTGTGTGGGGGAGTGTAGGCAGGAGGGGGAACCGAGTGGGATGGAGTTGATGAGCTCTGAGGATACAAAGAGATGGAATAATTTGGAGAGAGCCTCCAAGACACAAATATACCATATTGAATTAATTCATTGCTTCTACCAATTTACACTGAACATCTATTACGTCTCAGGCATTGGGGATTCAGTGGGCCCATAGTAGGTCTTTAATAGGTTAAACCATGCTTGGGTTTTACAGAATCTGTAAATGCCCTGAAACTACATGCCAAAATATCATGTTTTGGGGTGCATGAGGGAAGAAACAGATTGGTACTGTTATGTCTGCCCAGGAGAATCCACCCCTTTGTGAAAGATAGCATGTAGACTCACCAAAAATCACCTTCCTGAAACCAGTCAATCACCTGTCTGTAAGTCAGTAAAGACTCTGAGATCACTTCCTCATCCACTGAGGTCACTTCCTGAACAGCCCTGGTCACGCCTCCTTCGGACAGTGAGAGGTTCCCCAGGCTCTTAAGATCACTTCCGCATCCCCAGTGGTAACACCTCCCCACTTCTCCCAGTATAATCCCTCTCAACCACAAGTTCCCACCCTCTTTTTTTCTTCTCTTGTTTCTCTGCACACCTCCATCTCATTCAGGCTGGGATTTGTTCTCCCCCCAATAAACTTTTCTGCCTGAACCATGTGGTGGTCTCTTTTTGACAAACCTTACGGGTACGTTCCTTTCTCCCCACCTCCTCTCCACCTTGGCAACCCCAGGATTGGTAATTACACAACGGGAACCACATTTTCTAATACTTCAAGGACTTCCAAAAGATCAATACACACAATAATAGAATTTGCTTTCTCTAGTCTTTTTCTGAGAAAGAATGAGTCAACCAAACCCATAACCAAAGGTGATGAATTGGAATTTTTTTTTTTTAACCAGTACTGGGTAAATACAGTTAAAGAACTGAGGTCCTGTGTTTTTCTCCCTTAGATCTTTTTTTTGTTGTTCAAGTCTAGTGCTCTACCACTTGAGTCACAGCTCCATTTCTGAATATTTTTCTTTTCTTCTACCTTTGTGAAGTTGAAAATATATTTAAAAAAACCCTATAAAGCACCTGACATCCAAAAAGTGATATTTTTTAAAAAGGCCACCCAAAAGAGAGAATTAAAGGACACAGTTAATTGACAAGCTTTTAGCCATAGGGTCATGCCATTAGAGAGAAGCAGATGAATAGATCCATTACGAACCCTTGTTTGATTCTGTATAAAGAATCTTCTAGTGGATGAGGCATGGACACCTTCTCCTGGTGTTTATGAGGTACTAAGCGTCATTTCAGAGGCTTTACATGCAAGGTGTTGTTAAAGCTCATGGTTATTTTATGAAGCCTGGTCTTGTTACTAGTTGTGTTTTACAAATAAGGAATGTGGGGGCTGGGAAGGTGGCTCAGTGGTAGAGCGCATGCCTTGCATGCCAGAGACCCTGGGTTCGATTCCTCAGCACCACATAAGCAAAAAGAAAAAAGCCAGAAGTGGTGCTGTGGCTCAAGTGGTAGAGCGCTAGCCTTGAGCTGAAG
>NW_012267271.1:7213364-7297895 GCF_000151885.1 Dipodomys ordii | reverse complement strand
AAAAGAAAAAAGCCAGAAGTGGTGCTGTGGCTCAAGTGGTAGAGCGCTAGCCTTGAGCTGAAGAGCTGAGGGACAGCGCCCAGGCCCAGAGTTCAGGTCCCATGACCGGACCCCCCCCCAAAAAAAAACAACATACAAATAAGGAATGTGGGAGGCTTAGGGAAGAAGGATAGCTTAGCTAAAGCTCCATAGCTGGGCTGGGAAGGTGGCTCAGTGGTAGATTGCTTGCTTTGCATGCATGTGGTCCTGAGTTCAATTCCTCAGCACCACATAAGCAGAAAATAGCCAGAAGTGGCGCTGTGGCTCAAGTGGTAGAGCGCTAGCCTTGAGCTGAAGAGCTGAGGGACAGTGCCCAGGCCTAGAGTTCAGGCCCCACAACCGGAGCAGGAAGTGGGGGGAGCTCCATAGCTACAAGTTTTCTGTAATCTCCACTCCCTTCCCTTAAAAAAACCTATAAATAGCAGGCTATAAAGGTGAGGTCTGCCAGGAAACAAAAGCCATTGGATAAAACAAAGTCAACACCACAGCTTTCTTCCTCAAGAACTATGTGTTACGTTAAACATGGTTTAAGAATTGTTTGTCTTATAGAAAGTAAAATCAAGGCCTAGATTTTTATGCACAATTCTTTGTGGTTCCAGAACCAATAGATTTGAATTGAGATGGTATCCTGGGTAAGGGATTATTAAGGAGTGGGATTAAGAAGAGAATTACTCAATTTCTAAATCCTGGTCAGTCTAGCCCAGCTGAATTGAAAGTTTTTCCTAGCCATCTGGGCTGTTTTTTTTACTTCCTCTACTCATTAAAATATTAACCTGAAAGAACTATTGTCACATTATTTCGAATTTACAGTGGCAAAAATAGTACAAAGAATTCCTGTATAAGCACCACCCAGATTCCATATCTGGTCACATTTTTTTTTAACCACACTTGCTTCTCTTTCTCTCTCTGAATAAACACAATAGTATTGTTACATTTTTATGCAGACACAATGATGCTCTTTTACCACATCAGGGTGTATTTATTTCCTCAAAGCAGAGATGTCTTCTTCCATAACCACAAAGCAGAGGATAAAATAATGAAATTATCACTGATAAAGCACTGTTAAATAACCGACATGCCCTACTCAGATTTCATTCATTGTCTCAATCAGATCAGCAAAATAAAATCCCAGATTGCTTGCTTGTTTTGTCTCTTGAGTCTCTTTTATTGGGAAACAGTTCCTCAGCCTCCTTTGACTTTTATGATTACAGATTAAAGAAAAAAACAACAGGTCAGTTATTTTATTCAGTGTCTTTCCATTTGAGTTTGTGCCCTAATTTCCTATTTTTGCCAGTAATATTACTGCATCATATTGTGTTCTTCTTGGCTCAGGAGGTACACAATGTGTCCACCATGGGTGATGTTGACTGTGACCTCTTGGGTCAGCTGATGCCTACCAGGTTTTTCCACTGTGAAGATAGTGTCTCTCTTTCATCCCCCCACTGATTTCTACATTGCCAAACTAAAACACTGTGGTCATGCGCATGTGTAAGCGTTACCATTGCAAGCAGATGCTAGTGCTATGGGGTTTATGACACTCCCATGGCTGCGCGGTCACACCACCATCCACCCACAGAACGTCTCTCTGCCTATTAGAGTGTTTTGAAATGGTAGGTGAACTCTTCCTCCCTCAGTTCATCTACAACTGTTTCTTGTTATTGCCCATAGAAAACCCAGAAGGACTCTTCTCTCTGATTGATATGGAGGTAAATTGAAGATCATTCTTATGATCTTTCTCCAGTTGCAATTTTCTCTGTTCCAAGGGAAAGAACATGAAGACCTGGCAGGTGTTTATCAGTAACAAAGATAATAAAATCCTCAGAAACCTGTCCGTAGTGGACAGGACAGAGAAACAGGAGAAGGTATCTTGAACCTTTACCGTGCCAGATTCAGCCAATATTGTGTTGGTTTTGTTTAAATCCCAGGCCTCCTCTCATTTTAAGTTAGATCTATTCCCTCCCCGCCCCCACTACAGTGTGAAATTTACTGGAAATAAGCCCATCAGCTACCATTAATTTACTGTCAATATGATTATGACTGCTCTACATACTTTATGGATATGGAATTCCACATTATTTCTCTTTTTATGAATGTGTGTTTTTCACCTACCATACTGTCCTTCAGTTTCACCTGGGAAATGATCACTGGTAAGACAGGATTAACTAATCTTCAGGCCTTACTCAGATGTTCACTGAGCAGCAACATGTCAGAATATCCTTGCTTGAAAAGAAAGAACACACACTTGTATCGGATGTATACACTGCATTTTGTTCTTCTGTTATGGTACCCACATTAACTCCACCTCTTGCCTATTCTAAATGATGCTGCGGCAGAACACAGATGTATAAACATTTCTTTGAGACTGATTTCCCTTCCTTCCTTCCTTCCTTCCTTCCTTCCTTTCTCTCCTCCCTTCCCTCCCCTCTCCTCTCCTTTCTTTCCTCTTTCTCTTTCTTTCTCCTTCCTTCCCTTCCTTCCCTCTTCTTTCTTTCCTTCCTTTCTCTCTTTCTTCCTCCCTCCCTTTCTTCTTCCTTCCCTCCCTCCTTTTTTCCTTCCTTCCTTTCTTTCTCCAGTTCTGGGGCTTGAACCTTGGGGCCTGGTCACTCTCTCTGAGCTTCTTTTGCTAAAGGCTAGCACTGTACCACTTGAGCCACAGTGCCACTTCTGGCCTTTTCTGTTTATGTGATACTGAGGAATGGGTTTCATGCATGCTAGGCAAGTACTCTACCACTGTTGGGAGCCAAAAGTTGAGTCTCTCAACATAATAGGCTTGACTATCTCACTGGAACATCTTGAGGCTGAGTTTACAGAATCCTACCCTCATCCTGCCCTAAGTAAACATCCTCCAACTGCTAATGACCATCCTTTCCTCCTGCCCTAAGTAAACATCCTGTACTGCTATGGCCAATGAAAAAGCTTCCTTAACGGCCAATGAAAAAAGCTTCCTTATTCCAAGCATATAAATACCCCTGTGTGAAAAATAAAAATTTGCAGCTTGATCAGAACCCTTGTCTTGCTGTCATTCTTCGTGTCTCTTGTCCCTACATTCCTTCTAACTTAGGTTCACTGCCCTCGCTGACGTCCTGCGGGTCGGGACATACCACTAAGCCACATTCCCAGCCAAAGGAAGTTTTATTTATTTATTTATTAATTTATTTTACCAGTCTTCAGGCTTGAACTCAGGGCCTTGGCACTGTCCCTGAGCTTCTTTTGCTCAAGGCTAGCACTCTACCACTTGAGCCATGGCACCACTTTCAGCCTTTTCTGTTTATGTAGTACTGAGGAATAGAACCCAGGGCTTTGTTTATGCTAAGCAAGCACTTTACCACTAAACCACATTCCTAACCCAAGACTGATTTCTGTCTTTTTTGGGCTTATACCCAGAAACGAAATTGTGGAAACGTTATGTTCTCCTTTTTACCAAGTATTTTAGGGGAGAGCACTTTAAGATTATGTAAATATTCTACTCTTCTCCTTATGCTAGTTTAAATATCCATTGCTTCATATCTTCTACTAATTGGCAAGTGCAAGCTTTCTAGTATCATCCTTCTGCATTTATTAGCTGGCATCATACTGTAGGGGAAAGATTTCCTTCCCGTCTTTTATTTACAAATGTGCACTAATTTTATTCAATGGGTGATAATTCTTCATTCCAGGGATGCTTTATTACTCTGAGCAGTTCTTTTTCCATGCAACCCCAACAGGAACTGGTTATTTCTTTTTTGGTCATCACAAAACAAATAGAGATTGCTGCCCGACTTGCCCAGATAAAGAAAGTGCTTTCCCAATACTCAGAGCGCAAACGCTCGCTCCAAAACTACATTTCCCAGAGGCCCCTAGGAACTACGTCATTAAAGAGCGCGGCGCGCCTCTCGGGAGAGCGGCTGGGGAGAGCCGGCAGTTGGCGGCAGCAATATGGCGGACGTACTGAGTGTCGGCGTGAACCTGGAGGCCTTTGCCCAGGCTATCAATGCTATCCAGGCGTTGCGTTCCAGCGTGAGCAGAGTGTTCGACTGCCTGAAGGACGGCATGAGGAACAAGGAGACTCTGGAGGGCCGGGAGAAGGCCTTCATTGCGCAATTCCAGGACAACCTGCATTCGGTCAACCGGGACCTCAAGTAGGTACCGGCTAAAGGGGCCGGGTTCGAGGACCTGCCTGTCGCTCCTTGCCTCGAACCGGGCCAGGCCTCCCGGCCAGGGGCTGGTCTCCATCTTCCCTCGTCCCCCACCGGCTTTCCGCCTCTCCAGGGTCCCATGGCCTCCTCGGGAGCACGCATCCCCGTCCCCGCCTTCTCCCCTCGGTTTCCCGGCCTCGTTCCGTCTGGCCTTCACCGCCCTCGGGCCTCGTCCTCGCTGGCCTTCGCCATTCTTGGCGAGGAGGCCGGCCCCTCCCACGACGTCGTCGCCTTGGAGCTTAGCAGGTCTGTCACCTGTAGGCCCTCTGTGCCCCGCCGCGTCTGCTCAGACCACCTTCTGCCCTAGTGGGAGAGGCCAGCCGCCGCCCCCACCCTGGAATTCATCTGCGCTCCCTCACCTCCCTCCCAGACACAACCAAATAGGTCCGGATTTTCCCTTGTCTCCCATCCCCTTCAAAGTTACCTGCTCAGAACTATCATTTCGCTCAGTTTTTCCTCACTGGAGACCCAATTGCTAAGTTGTTAACTAGTCTCACAACTTAGGCCCATCTCCACCCTCAACCCCAACAATTCTTTTTTTTTTTTGGTCAGCCATGGATCTTGAACTCGGCCTGAGCGCTGTCCCTCAGCTCTTTAGCTCAAGGCCAGTGCTCTACCGCTGAATCAGAGCACTACTTCCGGTTTTCTGGTGGTTTGTTGGAGATAAAAGTCGGTGGTTTGTTGGAGATAAAAGTCTCATGGACTTTCCTACCCGGACTGGCTTTGAGCTGCGATCCTCGCCTCCGGCATAGCTAGGATTATAGGTGTGAGCCTTTGGCACCTGGCTCCCAACAATTCTTAATTTGTAGTCCTTTAGGATTAAAGATTGTATATTTCCTTCTTTCTTACAAGTCATCTTCTTTTACTTGGTAAGTATTGTAAACATTAAATGAGCCTGGTGTCAGTGGCTCACACCTGTAATCCTAGCTACTTAGGAGGCTGAGATCTGAGGATTGCAGTTTAAAGCCAGACAGTTCAGGAATGCCTATGAGACTTTACCTCCAGTAACCACCAAAAGCCAGAATTGGAGCTGTAGCTCAAGTGATAGAGCATTAGCCTCATTGAGCATGAAAGCTCAGGGACAGCACCCAGGCTCTGGGTTCAAGCCCAGGACCAGCACCAAAAAAAAAAAAAAAAAAAAAGGATTAAATGAGAGGACGGTTGTTGAATGCCTAGCACATAGTAGGCGCTTTGTGATTTCATGGTCCTGAACTTGACCTGCTCTTCCTTAAGACAGTCAGGCCTCTCCAGGAAGGTTAGAATGCCAAGATTTTTTTTTTTTTTAAATCATCTCAGAAGTGGCCTTGGTAGCTTGTCATTCTCTGATGGACTGGTTGGATCCCTGCCTCCTCTTAGCAGTGCTGAGGTTTGAACCCAGGGCCTTGGACATGCCAAGCAAGTGCTCCACTGCTGAGCTATATTTCAGCTTTATTTTTCTTAATTAAAAAAAAAAAATCTTGGTCTTCTTAGTAACCAGGTAATGAGAGGAGTAACCAGAGGAGTTAGGATGGAGGAGATCATAGCCAAATGATGGATTTCCCCTCCCCCTCTAGCTGCTGAGACTCCCACACCTCTTCTCAATTCTTACATCTTTTGATGCTTTTGGGTGAGTGCCCAGAGACAGGCAGCAGTCACCTGGTTGAGGGGATGCACGGGTGGTCGTTCCTTTTCCATTTTCTCTCTTATTTCTCTTCCTAATGTTCAAGCTGTTGAAACCCTTCACACTTTACAAACTCAGTGTGTCAATATGATTGCTTTGGCTTTCTGTTTTTTGTGCTACTACTAGGTCTTGAACTTAGGGCCTGGTTGCTGTCTTTTAGCTTTTTTGCTCAAAGCTGGCAGTCTTATCACGATGAGCCATAGTTCTATTTCTGGCTTAAAAATTTTTTTTATTGGTGAATTGGAGGTAAGCCTCTCACAGTCTTTCCTTCCAGGCTTGCTTTGTACCGAGATCCTTAGATCTCAGCCTTCTGAGTAGCTAGGATTACAGCATGAGCCACTGGCTCTCAGCACTCTTTGGCTCCTTAAATCTTTGAACAGTAGTGCCAGGGAGAAGGTGGCTGAAGATTCTGGAATGAATGTAGCATGAGAAGCTGTTCGCAGTCTTGTGCTGGCAGTTGGGGGACTGGCCCCTCAGCATACACTCCCGGAATGTGCTTTTGCTGTTGGCTCACTTTCCTTAGCTTCTCCAGAGTTTTCCTGCTAGACTGAAGCCTGTTTGTTTGACACAGCCCCCTCGGTGGTGTCTTCCCATTCCATTTGTTTATTTTATCTCTTCTTTGTTTTGCTAAGTTTTACCATCTGTGAAGCATCATGTACAAATCTAGCCCTATGTGAATGATAAATAATCATTTATTCAGGTACTTGCTGTTCTGCCAAATGTAGTGATCTGCACGTGGGTCTGAAAGCCCTTAGTGAGAGGCAGTGTTACACCATATTGCAAAAATCCCAGAAAGTCTCCGCCCCCTACAGAGACTAATCCAAGTTGTTAAATCCTGGTTTTAGGAGCCTTACTGCTTCTGCACTCCTTTTCTCTCCTTCTGAACAGCATCAGGGATCAGGTTCTGTTCTAAAGAAAGATGATCTCCCAACCAGGGGTTTTCTTGGTTGTCTCTAATCTTTTTTACTTTCCAAAAAGTATTTTCTGTTTATGTGATATCTGATGGCATCTAGCCTTTGATTAATGTGGTTGGCTTTGCTAGAGTTTTAAGTTCACTGAAGTTTATTTGCCTTCTTTCTTTTCAGTGAGCTAGAACGTCTGAGCAACTTGGTCGGCAAGCCCTCTGAGAATCACCCCCTTCATAACAGCGGTCTGTTGAGCCTGGATCCTGTGCAGGACAAAACTCCACTCTATAGTCAACTCCTGCAGGCCTACAAATGGTCCAACAAGGTAAGGGAGCGGTCACATGGAGGTAAGAGGGCAGAGGCTCTTCCACATTTAGAAGATGAGGATAAGCATTTAGTTTTTAGTTTAGATTTGGCATGGGGTTATAGAGCTGTAAGTTCTAGAATTTCCCTTTATGTTATTTTTATAGTTCTTTAAGTTCTTTGAGGATTAGTAATTATCCTCAGGTAATTACATTTAAAAAGAATTGTAAGCCGGGCTCTGGTGGGTCACACCTTTAATCCTTGGGCAAGAAAGTCCATGAGACCCATATGTCCAGTAAACTACCAAAAAAGCCAGAAGTAGAGCTGTGGCTCAAGTAGGAGAACACTAGATCAGGGACACTGCCCAGGCCCTGAGTTCAAACCCCAGAATTGGAAAAAAAAAATTCTAAGTCAGGGTTTATTGCACTTGAAACTGATCTAGGTGGGGTGCAAGGAGCAGTCTGTTGTGGTATGTGCACTTTTGCCAGGGCAAAGTGACCTCATCGGACTCAGAGCAGTTCATGATGCCTAGGAGGTTAAAAGCTGGTAGTCTGAGTGTTCAGCCATTCACATTGTTTGTTCTTGTATTGTCTCTTCCCTGCTATTGGTGGAAGTGTCACTATGGTGCTTTCTGTTAGATTAGTCCTTATTGCTTTGTACCTATTAGGCAGGGGCTGTACTGAGGAACTACAGGCCCAGCAAGGAGAGTGCTCTCAATGTGCTCTATAGAATTTGACATTCATGGCTTCCGCCAGTAGGCAGGCCTGTGGCATAGACCTTAACACAGTGATGAAAGGAAACTAAATGGTAGTTACAAGAAACAGGAACATTTAGACTCAAGCCTTTCGTTTGTCTGCTATGTGTTCTGTGCTGTATATATTCATTTTCTTTTCTTTCTTTTTTTGTCGTGGGGCTTGAACTCAGGGTCTGAGAACTGTCCCTGAGCTTCTTTCTGTTCAAGGCTAGCACTCTACCAGCCCCAGCACCGCTTCCAACTTTTCCTGTTTATGTGGTGCTGAAAAATTGAACCCAGGGCTTTGTGAGTGCTAGGCAAGCACTCTACCACTAAGCCACATTCCCAGCCCACATTTTTTTTATTTTTGTATTTTATTTTTTGCTTAATCTAGACCAAACTGAGTTTCTGTAACCAGTAGCCCAGAAATTGGGGGAAAGGCCTTACAGGCTAAATGTATGAAAGCAAGGTTTAAGTTCTTTCTTTCAGACCCAGTGACAAATCTCCATCTTCTCTGAGTCTCAGATTCAGCTCTGAGACTCTACTTCAACTCCAAGCCTGATAAAATACCCCCCACAGAGAAAGTCAAAGAAAAAATTCTGCATACCAGAAATATGGTCAAGGCTCATTCAGCATCTAAGACCTAAGGGGTAAAGGAGCAGAGACAAGAGGATGGCTGGAGGCAGCAGAATAGAAGACAGTCAGTAACAGCAAGAACAGTATCTCTAGGGAAGTAGCAGCGTCCACTGGTAAATGCTTTCAAAAGTGTGTCTAAAGTATGTTCTAGTTCCCTTCAGTATGAAAATACAGAACCATTATAGGCTCATGCCTGTAATCCTAGCTACTCAGGAGGCAGGCAGCCTCAGCCCAGGCAGGAGAATCCATGAGACTCTTATCTCCAATAAACCACCAGAAAACTGAAGTGGAGCTGTGGCTCAAAGTGGTAGAGCACAAGTCTTGAATGAAAAAGCTCAAGAAAAGTGCCTAAGCTGGCAAAAAATGCTAAAGGCTGGGTGTTGGGGTTAAGGAATTTGAACTCAGGACCTCTTGCTGCTGGACTTGCTCAGCTTGTTTTGCTGGTGCTCTTCTGCTTCAGCTATGCCTTTAGTCTGGTCTTTTCTAGTCACTTTGGAATGGAGTCCTGCAAACTTTTCTGCCCAGCCTTGCTTTAACCATCCTCCTCCAGATCTTAGCCTCCTGAGTAGCTGCAATTATAGATGTGAGCCACAGACACTTGTCTCACTTTCTTTTTCTTTTTCTTTAGTGTTTAGACAAGGAAATCATGTGCTTGTCACATGGATAAAATTGTTCTTGAAACAAACTACAGTTACAAGTGACGGCTTTTCAGGTGGGAAGATTCAGGCTGATTTCAGAACCATGAGTGAAGAGGACTCTTAAGGGAAGTGTGTGGTCTGACAGTGGAGTGAATGACATTTGAATGGAACTAATTTAATTGCTCACTGAATTTAATTGTTCAGCTATTAAAGTAGAAGGCCTAGGCTCCAAGATAGGAAAGAAATTGTATTAAGGAAAAGAACTGGTATGTGTATGAAACTTGTTTTTGCCTTGGAGATGCTACAGCTTGAAGATATGTGCCAGAAATCGATCACTGATTATAAATCCCATAAGCCAGAGTGAGGAGATGGCAGGTTTTAGGCATCACTGTGTTCTCCGACCGATAGCAGAAGAGACTCAACCTCCTGTGTTAGAGCCAAACAAACAGGCCCAGGGAACTGAGCTCTTCGTTCGTATCTTTTCAGTTCTAAAGCCAGGAAGCCACTGCCAGTTACATAGAGAGGAATGTAGGGAAAGTATGTTTGTATTTTTTGTTACAGTGGGTAATGTCCTGTGTGACTCTTGTTTTTACCTTACCTTACTGTGGGAAGGATTTAAGGTCGATTATAATGATTCTTAAAATCCAGAGAGGAAAGAAGAAAATCAGGGTTAGGATGTAGGTACCAGTATCTCACACTTGTAACCCTAGCTACTCAGGGGCTGAGATCTGAGGATTGTAGTTTGAAGCCAGCCCAGGCAGAAAAGTGTATTATTTCCAATTTTAAAAAGCTAAGCTAAGCATAGCAAAAATCAAAACAAAAGCACACACACAAAAAACAAAAAACACAAAAGCAAAAAACAAAAACCTAAGCAAGAACATAAGGCCTTGAGTTCAAACACTAGCACCAGCTCACAAAAAAGAGTGCCCTCTGCCAGGCGCCGGTGGCTCATGCCTGTAATCCTAGCTACTCAGGAGGCTGAGATCTGAGGATCGAGGTTCAAAGCCAGCCTGGGCAGAAAAGTCCATGAGACTCTTATCTCCAGTAAATCACTAGAAAACCGGAAGTGGCGCCGTGGCTCAAGCAGTAAAGCGCTCACCTTGAGCTGAAGAGCTCAGGGACAGAGTTCAAGCCCCACGACCAACCTAAAAAAAAAAGAGTGCCCTCTATATATTTCTTTAATAAAACTCAAGAGCAGCCTTGAGAAGTAATAAGCCAGTATTACAATTTCCAGCTGGCAGTATGGACAAAGCAAGCCATTAATTGTGCCCGTTTACTTCTCCTGCAAATGAAAAGAGCCTTTTAATTGTGGTGCTCTCACCATTCATCATTTCACCCTGAGAGTTTAAACCGGCAAGTGCATTAATATGTGAAGTGAAGTTTGAGGTAACTTGCCAATGTCAGCTTTCCACACTATTGGCTAAGAATGGAGAAGTCTGGGGAGGGCTTCACCACTGCCCATTATGTGTTGAACTTTCCATGCAATGTGCTGTTGGCCGTAGGAAAGTCTTGGACATGCTAATGACTAATTACTGTCTTGAGGGGATTTTTGCAATTTTTGTAAAGTCAGTTGGAATATTAATTACAATGGTAGTTGGTATAATTGGTAGAATTACACATTTGAAAATTAATCTAATTTAATGAAATGATGTCAAATTGCTGTGAGCAGCGCTTTTCCTGTGCTGATCCGGAGAAAGAATTGAGCTTTTAACTATTTTGCACCTATAGATAATTGTTCTGTGGAAGAATGGCAGGCCCTCTTGATGAGGGCAAAAATAATTGGCATCAATGCTGTCCTTCTGTGAAATATTGCAGACTTTGTCACTTGTCATGTTCTCACATGCTGTGAGCTAGACCGAATTCATCCTGAAGGTCCCTTTAGAAGGTTCCAGCGTTCTGTCACCAGGCTTTCATTTCCGCCTTTGACTCTCTTCATTTGTGGCAGAAGGCTACTTTGTGTGAAGTTATCCCTCAGTTCCCCTGGAGGACTGGTTCCTGGAGCCCCCAGTCCTGTAGGAATCCAAATGGTGCAGTATTTGCATGTACGCACATACTACCCCTCCCCGCCTTTCATTTTGAGATAGTGTCTCATTGTGTTGTCTAGGCTGGTCTCCAACTTGTGAGCCTCAGTGATCCTTCCACCTTAGTCTCCTATGTAGCTGAGGCTACAGGCATACTATTTTGCTCAGTTCTCCTCCTTTATACTTTTTAAGTCTCTAGATAACTTAACAATACCTAATACAATGAAAACACTATATAAGTAGTTTGTTGTACAAAATGTTATTTAGGGTACAAGGAAAAATCTGTGTTGAGTGTGTATACTCTCTTTCCAGGTAGTGTTGTTGAATTTGTGGATGTTCACACCGCAGATATGGAGGGCTGACTGGAGAAGCAGACTAGAATTTTTTTTTTTTGTCTATTGTGGTGCTTGAATTCTGGGCCTGGGCGCCATCCCTACTCTTCAGCTCAAGGCAAGCATTCTACCACTTGAGCTACAGTGCCACTTTGTTGGTTTTCTGGTGGTTAATTGGAGATAAGAATCTCATTGACTTTGCTTTGAACTGTGATTCTCAGATCTCAGCTTCCTGAGGAGCTAGGATTACAGGCGTGAGCCACCCGTGCCTGCCAAGGACTTTGTTTCCTTGGGGATGTTGGAGGAATCGCAGACTCCAGAGGGTCTTTCCATTGGAGTAGAGCAGATGTTGCTGTTTTTTTTTTTTTTAAGACATGTTTAGGACTGGAGGCATGGCTCAAGGGGTAGAGCACCAGCTGTGAGTAGAAAGGCTGAGGATGAGGCACTGAGCTCAAGCTCTTACTACTGGCAAAACAACCAAACCAAAGTTAAATTTTTTAAAAAGCAAGGTTTTATTCCAATAACACTTGAAGAGTGAAGACATTTTCTCGATTCTCATCTGGTTACTTCATGGCATTTGTCTGCCCTGTTCATCTTTGAAGGTGCCTGTTCTGCTTTGTGTCCTGGAGCTGAAAACTGCATCCTGGGCTCGAACTGCTTTCCAGCCCAGCCTTCCCTGTGGGGAAGCCCTAGAGGACAGGTCCCATGTCCACCTTGTCTTGGCTGGACATCCCCACACCCTGGGGGGCATCTGTAAGTAAAATTCACTGAATGAATAGAGGAGTAACTAAAAGCTTTTTGAGTTGAATTTTAATTCCCAGCCCCCTTCATGGTTTGCTTGCTTGTCTTTTTGATGAGGTCCAATGAGGGCATATCCATTTCCAGCCATCGCTGAGAAATGTAGGTGTGCTCCTTGGAGATGAGAGGGAGAGTTCTGCAGTCTTGCCTGTGTTGGCGGCCAGGGCTGGATTCCCAAGGGTAATTAGGAAGGACAGAGTGAGGTCAGTTGCTGAACTGACGATAACGAAGCTCTGTGAGGGCCGAGGAGAGAAGATTGCATCCGTGTTGTTGGTCACCCAGTATGCCCTTGTGAGGGAGCAGGGTGGGACTTTGGAAGTCTCTTCGAGTTGACCAAGTTGCACTCATTTGAACTCTGCACCCAGGGTCAGGAGTTTTGTGGCTGCTGGCACTTGACAACGGTGGGGAAATGCTGGGAAGAGCAGAGTCACCTCTGCCAGCCTCCTGGGGATTTATCCCATTTGGTAAATTGTCAATCATTGCTATTCCTAGTCTCTCCCTTGCCACTGGCCCCTCCCAGTCTCCTTTGTGCAGTGCTGACAGGTGTACAGGGAACTCATGTTCTTTGAGAAGATGATAGGAAGGGAAGTCTCTTATTCATCCCGACTTTAGGATAGGGCACCGTCCTCCATTGTGCTTACCATTAGCAAAGCTCCTAGATGCCATTCCTGCCTGGTCCTTCTCCCAAGTCCAGTCTTCACAGCACCCCCACTCCGAGTGGACTAGCCAAGCTGAATGGGCTTGACTGTCATAGTGACTGCTCTGATAAGCAGTTGAACCTACATCGTCTTCTATCTCACCCCCAAACCCCGGTGTCATGAGAACCATTGAGTAGAAAAGAAAGGGTCACAACACAACCAGCCAGCAAACACTTAAATGAAACCAGTCTCATGGACTCGATTCAGAATGTAAAGGCTGAGATGTGAATTCTAGAATCTGGAGTTCTCATCTAGCTCTGCCCTTACTATCTTGGCCAAGTGACAAAATTCTGAGCCTGCATTGTTTCCTCATCTGTAAAATGAAGTCAATGGTACTAGTATCTGTGTCATGGGTTGTAGGTGCACATGTAAAATGTCTGAGGGGGGCTGGCGGTACAGGTCAGCAGCCGAGCATCTGCTAAGGGTATACAAAGCCCTGGGGTCCATCTTCACCACTGAGGAAGAAGTCCTTAGGCTAACTGACACCTAGTACGTGCTCAGTAATGTTGATTGTGATTATCACACACTTATGTACACTCCATTCTGGAGCAGCAGTATCACACAGTGGTGAAGAGTATAGGCTCTGGCCAGGTTCCAGTGGCTCAGCTTGTGTCCTAGCTGCTCAGGAAGCTTAGACCCAGAGGATTATGGTTTGAAGCCATCTTGGGCAGAAATGTCTGTGAAACTCAATCTTCAATGAAAAATCCTGGATTGGCCAGGCACCGGCTCACACCTGTAATCCTAGCTACTCAGGAAGCTGAGATCTGAGGATTGTGGTTCAAAGTCACTGGGTAGGAAAGTCTGTGAGACTCTTATCTCCAGTTAACCACCAGAAAACTGGAAGTGGCGCTGTGGCTCAAGTGGTAGAGTACTAGCCTTGAGCTGAAGAGCTCAGAGACAAAGCCCAAGCACCGAGTTCAAGCCCCACGACTGATTAAAAAACATTCTGGATTGGAGGCATAACTCAAGTGGTAGAGCATCTCTTAGCTAGACAAGTGAACAAGCTGAGTGAATAAGCTGAACAAGAGAACTCAAGACCCTGAGCCATGGTACAAGGCTTCTACACACAAGAGTGTGTAAGTTCCAGAGCCAGGCCACCTTGGTTCATATCCCAGCTCTGCTGTGTCTCCGGTTCTGTTCTCTGGGCAGAAAGGTGCTCGGAGGACAGAGTGAAGTAACAAGCAAAAGACATACCTGGCACCCTGTGGGGTCTGGCACGTTACCTCATACAACAGCGATGAGTACAGACTCTGGGGGATCTGGGGTGGGTCTTCCCGTGACCTCCACTCCATCTCCAGACCTGCCTTCCTTGCCTTTGCTGTTTTCTTCAATTTCCTCAGATGAGATCCCTGAAGATGTACCTTGTGTACATCAGTGTACTCGTCCCCCTGGGAAGCCTGAACACGGGTGGTAACACATCACATGTTAGTATGAATCAGTTTGCCTGTTGGTGGAGGTGAGGAGTTGGAAATTTGATGGAAGGGTTGGAAATTGATGAACAGTAAAGGCAGGGGAGGATTCAGGGGAGAAACTGCAGGAAGGGATGAGCAGGCATGCAGAAAAGGATGTAGGAAGGGTCCACCATTCTGCCTGAGATGGACCACGGGTCCACACTGAGGAAGACAGAGTTTTCTTCCAAGACTTGGAGTGCTCATCGCTTCTCTGACCTAATGAGAAAGTGTTATGGGCCCGTCTGGGACTCTCAGCATTGTTTCTTTAGAAAAAGGTTTGCACGCAGAGGCCGGTTTGGAATCATAGAGGCCTGTGGGTGATGTCGGGTTTGCTGGTCGGGCTCCTGCTCCCATCAGGGCTGTGCAGGTGGACCCTCCTGGGCTTGAGTCCCTGCTCCTCTGCCAGCTGGATGACTTGGGTAGGTTATAGCACCCGCCTCCCTGACAGCCATGGTGGTTAATGGCTCCCGGCTGGCAGGTTGCCATGAGGGTAGGTCCCCATGTGTGGTGACTGTGTACTAGGTCTTAGTTCTTCTGTGTATTTAGTACTCAGTGCAGCTTTCCTCAGGTGCCTGCCTGTAGCCCTCCAGACAGTGGTATTTAGTCTTGGCTGCCCACTGCCTCACTGCCCATTGCCTCTTGCCAGTGGCTGTCCTCTGGGTTCCAGTGTCTGTGGGGTGGGGACAGATGGAAGGGTTGGTCGGGGCGACCCCTCCAGGCCCTTCTCTCATGTGGAAGGCCTTTCTTTGTGCCTACCTGGGGTCGAGAGGCTCTTTGTGTGTCTCTTCTTGTAGCATCTCAAATGTCTGAGCTGTCCCTGGTGCTCTAGAGCCTTAAGCCCCAGCAGCACAGACAGCAGCCTGGAGCCTGAGTGGAAAATTACCTTGCAAAGGTTCTTCGGACAGCACCGGCTCTGCCAGTGCCCCAGCCTATATGCTACTGAACGCCAAGTGATTTACTTGGTTTCTACCCTGAGGCTTTAGGCCAGTCCAGTCAGGATGTTCTGCTTATTAGTTGTGGTTTGTGAGCATTGTCACTTTGTTGTTGCTCTAATCAAGTTTATGACCACTCCTTTCTCTGAGAGGGAACAGCAGCTTTGTTGGCAAGCTAAGCCAAGCCTGGCCTGGCCTGGGCTGGCTGTAGCAAGGCTGCTGGCCCCGGCAGGAGTCCCCCCAGGCTGGGCAGCTCATCTCAAGTCCTCCTTTGGCTGTCTTCTGTTAGGCTTCTCTAGACCAATGAGGTTTGGGGTAGATTGCAAGAAATGTACTTTCTCTTTTCTCCCAGGAGTGTTGAGTAGAAGGGAAGTGTTCCCAAGTAATTTTCCTCATGAGAGTTTGCACAAGGGTGGTAGGAGGAAGTATGTCCATTGTGCACAGCAGGAAGAACTGCAGCCATACCCCATTTGCTTGTCTTCTTTGTGGTGATTGGCTGGGAAAAGAGCATTTAGATTAGTGCTTCTCTCCATTGCTCAGCCTTGTCTGGACCATTGCATACAGCCATGCAGGATGACCCCTGCCTGCCACTAATCTAGATCTCAGAATGAAGACTTGTCACCATGAGGGTCATAACCTTTTTGCTCTGGGCCTTTGCACACGTCCTTCCATCTCCTTCCTTCATGGAAAACCACCTGGTTCTCTCCTGGGAAGCCTCTGGGAAGAATGAGATGTGTCCGAATGAAGTGTCCCCAGATTTTACCTCGATTGCTGCTCACCCCTCTCCACCCCCCCCCCCCCGCCTGCCTGCTGGCCCATCTTCCTCACAAGATTCAGCCTGGCCCTGTGCGAGGACTGAGACTTCAGACATGATCAGCACCTTGGTGCCCAGTGCACTAGATGATCAGTGGGCAGGATAGAATCTCAGGGGTGCTGCTAAGTTTCTAGTTCAGAGTAGACATGTAGCAGCCCTTAGTGAACAGTAATTATTGCGATGAGCTGTTTCTGTATGTGTGGTGACACAGTATTTGAACCAAGTCCAGTTGAAGCCCCCAATCCCTTCCTCTTTCTTTTTTCAATTGTTTGTGTTTTTGTTCTTCTGAGTCTGCTCCATTTTGCTTCACCTTGACCTTTGTCAGATTTCCTTGTGGTGCTCGTTAAGTGAGGAGAGCTAGGAGGGAGGGAGGCGTGGGTGTGGGTGCCAAGGAGTTTTACTCCCTGGCTTGTTCCCAGGGCTCCTCTGTGCTGGGGTCAGGGTTTCTACCTGCTCTAGGGAGGTGAAGCTGGGCATTTGATTTGCTCCCGTTCTCTGCACTGTCCTTGGGCTTTGGAGCCTACGCTCTTGTTCCCCTTGGTGTGGGTGTTTGTCTGCTGCAGCCATTTATTGGTTTTGGGAGGCACAGCTCCCAGGCTGCAGTTTCTGGGCTTGGTGAAGCTTGTTGCTGGGGCCAGTCCCCGCCAGCCAGGGCCTTGGCTCAGCTTCTGCTTTCCTTGCTGACTTGACAAGTGAATGGAACTCCCCAAGACCTTCTCTCGGCCCTGGGGACAGTTTGGTTGTCTATGTGTGTCTGCAACTTGTGTTGCTCCTTCTCATCCTGCTCTCTTGTAGCCAAGCCTATTTGGACCCTGTGAACAGGAATCTTCTTCAACCCCCTTGGTGGTCACCCTGCTTAGCTGTGCCCTGCTGCCTGCCAGCCAGCCCTCTGCCTGGGAGGCCCTGCACCTTCACGGGGCGTCCTCTTCTGCTTGCTCTGGTGAAAGAGCAAACAGAGCTGAGCTCCTCTTGTGAGTTTTGCTCCTCAGCTTCTGGTGATGCTCTGCCCATGTTGTGTGGTGTGCTGTCTAGCTGTGTCCCCTTTCTCCAGGGCTGGGACTGTGGGGTCATCTTCCCTTCCCTGGCATCTGCTACATGCTAGGCACAGGAACTGAGCATGACCCCATCCTATTTCCAGACCAACTCAGGGATTGTACCTCACTGGCCAGATAGTGATCACACCTTACTCTCTGGAGAGTGACTGCCTGTGGCCACACCACTAGCCCTTTTAGTGAGACTGGTGGTATCTTGGCAGCTGGAAACAAGGATGCTAACTGATGTCCAGAAAAGCAGAGGTTTCTTCTGTTGAAACTTCAAGCCCAGGTTGAGGCCTGTTAAAATCCTACCCTTTCCCCTGGGCGAGCCCCTGTCAGTCGGCCAGAGCAGTGATCCGTGCACACACAGAGCAAGGAGAATCCTCGGGGACAGGTGGATCCACATCAGCCACCACATGGGCCCAGCTTAGACTTGGACGTGGCGCGGGGGAACTGCCCTGACCTTCATGAGCAAAGCAGCCATATTCCTCAGCTCTGGAGAGGGGGGTGCCCTTGCTTGCTTAAGGCAGGTGTCTTAGCAAGTAACTAGCATCTTTGCTGGGTATCTCATGAAAGAAAGAAACTGCTCAGAGGCTCCCATCTGCTCCTGGAGCAGGAGTAATGCATGCTGGGTCAGATAAGTATCACCTCCCTTTGCTTTTCCTTTCACTAGGAATCATACTTAGTGCTCTAATGGTGTCCTGAGCTATCAGTTGCTTCTTTTTTCCCCATCTGTGCATGCCTATGTGTTTTTAGGACTAGGAAATTACATTGTGCCATTTGTTAGTTTCAGTCATTGGGCGTCTCTGATCATTGGTCACTTGTCAAAAATGGCTAGCCCTCTGCACTGCAAGCTAAGCTGCCTCCTCACGCCTCTGTGTGTTAGAATTGGAAGGGCGTGAGTGTGCACGCTTTGTGTTTATGTGTTCCCACATGAGACGACGGTGGTACTGGTTATTAGATGCTCAGTTATAATCATTTCCAAACTGGTTTTGGGAGGCATAGACACACTCCGTGTGTCTGTATTAGCACTCTGTGCAGGTACCTACTGTGTGTAGGAACTGTTCTAGATGCAGTTAATGAAGCCAGCGAGTACCCCCTTTCCTGGGCCTCACTTTTCTAACTTAGTCAAGAGTACTGTGCCCATGTACCTGGTTTTAATACTTCCTGGCCTTCAATGCCTCATCTTACTATTCCTTGGACTCTCAGAGGGCTGGCGAGTAACTGGCAATGGTGTCCTGTTGTCTGGGTATGCCAAAGACTGTCTTGTTTATCTGCATTTTAACTCCATCAATGCTTAATGCAAATGTACATATCTTGCTAGTGATATATGGTGTCCCACTTTAATTTGGGCCTGGCATGTCACTGCTGTACCAGCTGAATGCTGTAATTGTTTTATGGGGTTCTCACTGATTTCAAGAGAGTACATATAAATATATATTTTATATTTGGGTCCAGAGGGGAAAACTAATCACTGGATGAGCTTTAGGGTACTGACTTTCATGGTGCTAGCACCCCAGACCCTACTTGCTTGGTCTGTTTCTGCTGCAGGAGAACATGGTGCATCTTTTTTGTGGTATAGATTAATGACACCAACTTCGTATTTGTTACTCTTTTTCTAGTGGCCACTGCTTATCCCTGGGGTGTATTCCCTGGTTCCTGGAACCCTCTAATTAGCTGTTTTTTTTTTTTTTTTCCCTGTGTTAACTTACCTTTACTTTGTACTGTGGCCCAAGCTTTTGTGGTGCAGCAGCAAAGCTAGCATGGGGTTCTTGCTCCTCTCTGGTTTCATGGGTAGAATTTTTTTCTTACTCTAGACTTTAGTAACTGCTGCATGAAATTTTTTTTTTCTTATTAGCCCAAGAGTGTTTCTCCTTTTATAGCTCATATCCAAATTGCCAGCATCCCAACTTTGGTGTGTTGATTTATTTTTACATAAAATAAGGGTGGCTTAAACTTAAGCATGGAGATATTGTGATGGTTGATTGAACTGATGCCCAGGACAAGTATTGTGTCTGTCTCATGGGAGGGGAGCATATGCAGTGTGGGTAATCAGATGGAGGGATCGTTAACATCCTGGGTAGGGTGGAGTGGGATGGCTGGGATTTTTTTTTGTTGTTGTTGGTCATGGGGCATGAACTCTGGGCCTGAGCACTGTCCCTCAGCTCTTCAGCTCAAGGCTAGTGCTCTACCACTTGAGCCACAGCGCCACTTCTGGTTTTCTAGTGATTTATTGGAGATAAGAGTCTCATGGACTTTCCTGCCAAGGGTGGCTTTGAACTGCGATCCTCAGATCTCAGCCTCCTGAGTAGCTAGGATTACAGGCATGAGCTACCGGCGCCCGGCGGCAGGGATTTTATCATGCTGTTCAATCAGCATCTGATTTCAGCTTGTTTATTTCTGGAACTTTCTATGTAATACTTAGTATTGCTGTAGACTGGAAAGTGAAATCACGGATAAAACAGTGGCTACATTTCCAGTAGAGACTGCCTGTTTGTGTGAGTGTCTTATGCACCTTGCGTGGAGCTGAGTTGAGGTCTGGCTGCCTGCCAGTTATCCAGCCATGGTTATATGTGTCTGCCTTACCATGTAACACCACACTGTATGTTTCCCTAGACTGAATGCATTCATTTTAGTATACCATCATGGTGTGTGAGGTAAGAGAATGACCTAAATTCAAGATAGAATGCTTGACTCTTTTATGAATAGTGGTGACATGACCATTGGAGAGTGTTCGGTAGTGACAGTGGAAGTGCATCTTCTCTTTCCCAGTGGCCGGTGCCCTCACCTGCATGTGGTAGGCCCTCGGTAAGGCTTTACTCGCTTGTCCTTGCCCCATGTTCCCAACCTGTGCCTCTTCCCGCAGACACTTGATCCGTCCAGTGGAGACATCCTGCTTCACCAGGTTACCTGAAGCTTGAATGGATAGCAAAAATGCCGGCTCTAATTGCCTCTAAAATGTTTTTCAAAACCCCCAGCATCGGATTACAGAGGCCATCACTCACTCCCCGTTCCCTTGTTCTCCCCAGTCTCAAGCAGAGCAGCCCATGTTGATCTTAATTGCTTGGATGCGCTCAAACCCTGGGATCTTAATGCATTCTCGCAGTAGCTCAGACAGCGCAGCCACGTTATCCCGCTGGCAGTTTGTTGCAATCCTCAGCCAAAACAGTGTACTTGGGGACTTGAGCTTATAAAGCCGGAACATAGCAATTTCCTAGCAAGATGTCTTGTGGGGAATGTCACTTTTCCTGTTCAGACTTCTTCCCAAAGCGTTGTCTTCTCAGTCACAGAGTGATGGGTATATCTTGCTTTCGAGGAAAGTTTTCAAAGCTCTTGGTTGGCTGATGTGAATGCCTGGGCAAGTTGCTTTGGTCCCAGAGGAACCTTAACCCTGCCTGCAGCCTGGTGTGGTCAGAAAGGCACTTCCGGTGACAGCAGGCCTCTTCTCCAGCCCCTCCCTCAGAATACAAATTGTGTTTGTCACTCCATGAGCGAGCTACCTCCTCTGGCCGGCCTGGGTGGATTCCCTGTCTTACCTGCTTGGTTCTTTTGTCCATACAGCCTCAGACTGACCTTTTAAAACATAAGTTCGATCATGAAACTCCTGCCAAAATGTGTTCAGGACTCTTTCTCATACTCGGTGTTAGGACCAACTCCATGGGCTGTGCCTGAGTGCCCACCCTGGCACCTGATCACCTTGACATGTCTTATGAGCCCTGTGCCTCTTGCCCCTACCAAAGGTGCTGTCCTGCCTCAGTGGGCCTCACCTCCCTTTTGTGTGGCCGATGATTCCTCACTTCATATGTTGGCTTATGGTCACACACTTGGGGAAGTCTTCTTGAACTCTCCCAAGCCCAGGTGCAGTAGCCTTTCTGTGTGCTTCTGTCAGTCTCCCCTTTTTCCCCTCCCTTCCCTTTCCTCCTCCTCCCCCCTACCCATCTCCTGTTGCCTGCATCTTGGCATGAGTCACACTGAAGCCTAAGTGCAGATTGCCTGAACCCAGGACATGCCAGCCTCTCCATCATTGCATTTCCAGGGGCTAGCATGGTTCGCCAGAAGAAAGCAGCCAACAAAGTGCTTTCAGTGCCTTGAAATACTGGCTCCAAGTCCGTATTGCTATGGAAATCAGTGTGTTGTTTTGAGAAGTGGAGGTAGAGAGCAGCGGTAGGGTTGCCACAGGTGGGGAGGAGTTGGCCCCTCACTCAGTGCGTGCACAGCTGCAGGGAGAGCTGCTTTTCCGTTAGGCATTCTGCTCGGGGTTTAGCTTGATCAATACATATTAAGATTTTTTTTAAACTAGTTTGGGGATTCAAAAAGAAGGCAAGTTATCTTGATTATCTTGAGCAAGGATGCAGTGGAAGTTATACTTACGGCACGGTGCAGTTTCTAAAGTATGGAGTGCTGCCATCACCCAGCCCGGGGACAGGTGATGTCATGTGCAGGTAAGTCAGGGGCTTGGGCTGCTGGTCTGTGCTTTGGTTCAAATTCTTTCCTTTACTGGCTTGTGACCTCAGACAACATCTGCTTCAGGGTTGTCGTGTGCATCAAGACCTTAGGAACACATTCCCCAGTGATTAACATGTTAGACTGTATAGAAATTCACTGGAGAAGTTGGACACCACAGGCTGAAAGCTGGAGGATTAAAGTTTGAAGCCCGCCCAGCCAGAAAAGTCTGTAAGACTCCATCTCCAATTAACCAGCAAAATGGTGGACCAGGTGTGTGGCCCAAGTGGTAGTAGCTTGCCAGTCCTGAACAAGAAAGAAGAGCCTGAAGTTCTGAGTTTAAGCCCTGGTACTGGCACACTCACCAAAAAGTTTATTATAGAATATATAAGCCAAAACAATGTAGTTTTTAAAGTATGCCAAATCATTTTCATGTGCAAACTTCTAGTAGCTCAAGTATAAAAGGAAAAGTTTTGGGGGCTGGGAAGGTGGCTCAGTGGTAGAGTGCTTGCCTTGCATGCCTGAGGCCCTGGGTTCGATTTCTCAGTGCTACATAAGCAAAAAGAAAACAAGCCAGAAGTGGCGCTGTGGCTCAGGTGGTAGAGCGCTAGCCTTGAGCTGAAGATCTGAGGGACAGTGCCCAGGCCCAGAGTTCAGGCCCCACGACTGGACCCCCCCCCAAAAAAAAAAAAAGTAAAATAAAAATAAAATAAAAGGAAAAGTTTTACAAGCAAAATCCATAGGTGTCGACTGTGGTTATTTTTTATTTTTATTTTTACTTTTGTTAGTCATGGGGCTTGAACTCAGGGCTTAAGCACTGTCCCTGAGCTTTTGTGCTCAAGGCTAGTGCTCTGACACTTTGAACCACAGCTCCACTTCCAATTTTCTGGTAGTTGATTGGAGATGAGTCTCATGGACTTTTCTGCCTGAACTGGTTTCGAACCATGAGCCTCAGATCTTAGCCTCCTGAGTAGCTAGGATTACAGGTGTGAGCCACCAGTTCTCAGTTGGCTATGGTTATTTTTATGCCACAGCATCACCTCTAGTTCTAACTGGGTCTGGTTGGAGACCCTGTCGTAGCCCTGGGCAGGACCTTCAGGAAGGGTGTGCCCTGGGTAAGGGGACTTAGCTCTGACTTGCTTTCCCCTTGAGCATGAGGTTCAGTTCTCATCCCTCAAGGCTTCACCCATCTCCCTCTGCCTGTGTTTCTAATGTCCTTAGCTTGGAGGAAATGGTTATCTTTGAAGAAAGCATCTTGTAGCCATCCATCCTTCCTTCCATTGGTGATTTGTGATTATTGGTGGGGTGGAGGGTAACACTTGTGGACATCTTCTGGGAAGATAAGGGGAATGTTGAATTTTGCAGTTGAGTGATGCAGAGTGGTTGATTGGTGGTGGGTGTAAACTTGGAAGGGGTGCCCCCGGAGCGAAGGTTCCATCAACTTGGGCTGTGCAGTGGTCCCTGTCACTGGACAGTGACAGTCACTGTGTGTGCTCGCTCACCAGCCAGCTGCGGTGTGGAAAGGCTTTAGGAGCCGGCCTGCCTCCACTTTGCTGCGTGATGGGTGGATCTGTGTGTGGGGTGTGTTGTGTGGACAGCTGTTCTTGTCAGCTCTTACTTATTCCTTTCACCCATGCCGCCCTTCCCCACCATGTGCTGGAGAGGCCCCGCCCCTTCCAGTGCCTGTGCCAGTGGTGCTGTGTTTATAGTGGGACAGAATTGTCATGGTCACTTTTGTGTTTCCTCCTGGCAGAGACCTGCTTACTCGTTCTGCCATGAACCTCTGCACTGGGCACATATTTATGATAATTCTTTTCACAAGAAATGGAAGGTAAATCTTTTTTTTTTTTTTCCAGCTTGATTGAAACAAACTTTCTTCCCTCTCCCTCGGCAGGGTAGCCACTAAATCAAATTCAGGCTCTGCCAGTCTGTTTCCTGTGTGACCTTGGGCAGGTCACTTGGCCTCTTTTGAGTGTCACTTTCCGTATCTTTAAATGATGTTGGAGAGGGGGCTGGGAAGGTGGCTCAGTGGTAGAGCACTTGCCTTGCATGCCTGAGGCTCTGGATTCGATTCCTCAGCACCACATAAGCAAAAAGAAAAAAGCCGGAAGTGGTGCTGTGGCTCAAGTGGTAGAGCGCTAGCTTTGAGCTGAAGAGCTGAGGGACAGTGCCCAGGCCCAGAGTTCAGGCCCCACCACCGGACCCCCCCCAAAAAAAAATGATGTTGGAGAGAGATGGTACCTTCCAGGGTTTTTGTGATGATGTGGCTGGACACCTGCCAGGTCTTGGGGCGTGGTAGTTAGGTGTGCTAGTGAGCACCCGTGCCCACCGTACTGGCCATGTCCAGAGCGGCTGCTCGTCCCCACAGGACCAGAAGCAGCAGTCTGGTGTGGAGACCTGTGTCCCCCGCAGCACCACTCAGCAGACAAGGCTCTCCAGCCGTGCTGGGCAAAGCACATTAATGACTGCTCTCCCAAGGATTTATTTCTAGTGGTGACGTGCAAATGGCTGGGTATTCAGGCTATAATGGATCTTGTGTTTAAGGCTTCCCTTGTTACTGCTCAGCTGAGCCCTCCCTGGACCTGCCCCACAGCTTGTTGCCTCTCTTCAGCCATCACCTGCCAGCTCCCATTTGGTGTCTGTGAGCCTTGGAGTGGTTGGCAGGTTTGCTGTAGGAGAAGGGCGGCACTGGAGCTTGCCAGCACAATTTGTACTTTGATTAATTTATTTAATCTAACTATCTTGTATCAACCTGTGAGGATAATTATGCACAAATTACTGTTTAAACTTGCAATGTTCCCCTTTTCATGGTTCCCTGGGCTGGTCTGCAGTTCTGCACCGCTGTCTTTCTCAGAGTTATTCTTTCCCTCTCACGGTCCCTGAGACACCAGAGCTCCAAAGTGAATGCAGGAGTTTGAGTTAAAAGCTTTTAAGAAAGGCAGAGCACTGGCGTGGCTTCTTAGCTGTCTGTCACGTCTCCTGGGTGGAGAACTGGCCTCTTTTATCTTTGCCTTGAGTTAAATTTCATTTTCTCTAAGCTGTGAGTGCCTGTAACTGCTGCTGCTGCCGCTGCCTCATTCTTTCCAGTCAAGTGGGATTTTCAGGATGGGGCTGGGATGGGCACCTGAGTTCTTGGAGATATGAGAAGGAGGTGTGTGGAATGGGCAGGGAGCAGACACACAGAATTGCTTCTATTTTATTGAACGTTAACATACTACAGATTGTCAGGCACCGTCCTGCTTGTACCCCTGGGAAACCGTCAAGGAAACAAGTGCACTGTCAAGGTAATTGTCCTACTAGGGTTGTAAGATGCATCATGACTTAAGGATTTAAGTAAGTAAAGTATGATATATTGATAATGAGGCTTGACTATAAAATCCTGAGCTTTTCAGACAGTTTCACTGAAGCTGTAAGATGTGAATTGCTTTTTTTTTTTTTTTTTTTGTCATCCAGTGACCTTCATATGGCCTTCCAAGTTACCAAAAAGTAGTTAGTGTACCTCATCCCTCTGTGAGTATGAAGAAGAGGGCTGAGAAAAAAAATTGGAGATCATGGGAGGCTCCTATTGTATCATTAAATTTATTTTGTTGGTTGTGGGGGTTTGAACTCAGGGCCTGGGTGCTGTACCTAAACTCTTTTTGCTCAAGGCTAGTACTCTACCACTTTGAGCCATGATGCCACTTGAGTGATTAATTGCAGATAAGAATCTCATGGGGACTTTTATGCTGGAGCTGGGTTCACACATGATCCTCAGATCTCAGCCCCCTGAGTAGCTAGGATTACAGGCATGAATCACTGGTGCCCAGCTTACCTCATGAATTTTTGATGTTGGCCTTTCAAATGACTATATTCAGTATATTTTTGCTTGTCTTTAACATGATGCTTTTACTTTTGAAATGATGACCAAGTCCCTATTTATTTATTTATTTTGCAGTACAAGGGTTTTAACTCAAGGCTTTGTGGCCTAGGTTGACACTTCTATCACTTGTGCCACATTTCCTGCCCTGCTTGTTGCTGGTTATTTTGGAGGTAGAATATAGCCTCCTGAATAGCTGAGATTATAGGAGTGAGCCACTGTCACCTAGTTTCATATAATTAATTCTTAACAGAAAAAAAAGGTGTCAGTGGCTCATACCTGTAATCCTAGCTACTTAGGAGGCTGAGATCTGAGGATTGTGGTTTGAAGTCAGCCTGGACAGGAGACAGTCCATGAGACTCTTGTCTCCAACTAATCGCCAGAAAACCATAAGCTATGGCTCAAAGTAGCACACTAACCTTGAGCACAGAAAGCTCTGGAACAGTGCCCAGGCTCCAAGTTCAAGCCCCATGACTGACAAAAAAAAGAATAGCATAATGTAACCAGGCATTAGTGGATCATGCCTGTAATCCTAGCTACTTGGGAGGTGGAAATCTGAGGATCCCAGTTTGGAAAAAAAAGAAAAATAGGATTTCCGTTGGGCAATTTTTTCCTTGGGGATAGAACATTCTGTAGTGTTTGTTGTACTTCATTTGAGTCACAGCCATGACATCATCAAGGAGGGGCTGAGAAAGTAGAGGGGAACATTCACAATTTGAGAGTTTCAAGGAATGACAAATTTAGGAAGTCTGTTTACTTTCATGAAAGATGCTTAGGGCACCTGCTAGAAATCCCTAGGTACAGTCATAATTTTCTAGTCACTAGCTTAGTGAGTATCTGGGAAATAGAAGTTTTGCCCACTCATGGGCTTATTTTTATGCCATCATGAGGCCCCCTGCAAGTTATTTCTGGCTATTTCAGATGGGAGGAAGCTGGCTAGAGATAGGAGACTATTTCAGTGCACACTGGGTGTGTCTGTGGTCTGTGCTGTCCAGCTGTGGGCCCTTCTTGAAGGTGCACTGAGCATTTTCACACGTGTGGGCCCCCACAGAAATAACTGCTCACCACACGTCACAGCCTAGACTCCTCATCCGTTCTTTTCTGCTCCCCCAGAGGCTTGCCAGTCAAGTCATGTGAACATTGTGGTCCTTGTTGTTTGCCAGATGAAGATGGGAAGAAGGCTCAGAGAAGTCAGTGAATTGCTTGAACCCAAAGAGCTCTCTGCTTTCTTCTCAGTACATTCCTTCCCTCTCCCAGAAGAGATTGAGGAGACCCTAATGAGCTCCAGTCCTTTTTTCCTGTTGAGAGAGTTGGCTGAGTATTACCTAGAGTCTAAGGCTGACTTTTGCCTTTGTCTAGGCTCTTTAGGATGTAAGGAAGACACTCACTTGAGTGCATGTTAGCAAATAGAACGTGTTTATTGGACCTTTTATGGAACCAAAGGGCAAACAATGTAGCCAGGGTTTCCAGGAGACTTGGCACTTGAGGGCCCTGCCACGATCCCTTGTCCTGCCTCCTCCTGCGTCTCCATTGGCTTTTCTGACTGCAGATGGTGTACTTGGTGGCACAAGGTGGCTTCCTGGGCTTTGCGTGTCACCAAGGTGAAGGTGAGCAGTATGGCCCAGTGTTTATCAAGAGGGACTCTGGAGCCAGCTGTGGGTTCTGGCCACTGCATGTGTGTGAGTTGGGGCGGCTCTTCTCAGCACATGCCAAGTTATCTGTGGCTTCCTCCACAGGCTCAAGGGGCCTCCTTAGGAGTTGGCATCTCCCCTCTCTGTGAAAGTCACAGATTGCTTTTTTTGAATGACTTCTAACTGCTTGGGAGTTGGTGGCCATCCTTATCTCATTGTTGGGATGGGAGATTGGTTACTGTTTAATTGTTCGCCAGCATCAACCTTACACATTTGAGGTCTGCTCTTTCATTTCCCTGTACCGACTGGGAATCTGTACAATGTAGAAAGATTCATCTTTTTGTTCCTACCTGAGCAGTCTCTCCTTTGCACTAAATAAGATGTGAAAAATGTCATATTTGTTCTTGTTAATGAGATTGCCATAACAAAGGCACAGAATAGACAGTATGCCACAGTTAGAATGGTGGGAATATGAGCAGATGTTTGTTTGTTATATTGTTGAGTAAAATTGCACATGCATGTGCACAGCAGTGTGGCACAGTGATTAAGCAATTGGACTCTGAAGCCAGGTTCAAACACTGCTTCTACATGCTCCTTCCTGGTGTTCTGGCCTAAATGACTTAGTCTCTGTGCGTTCTCATCTGAAACATGGGCCAAACTGTGGCAGTGCCTCCTTGGGTTGACCTAGAGAACTTGGACTGGTGTCAGTAGACAGCAGTACTTGTCATTACAATTGGATGGTGGTGAAGGTTTGAGGAAAATGAGGTATTTGCACTCTCTGTGGCTCTAACTGTCTTGGTTGCTCTGTTGGCTCCAGAGGGGTGGGTGGATGGTGGGAGCCTGCACCTCATTGGTATTAGTCCAAATGCTTTACCCTTCTAAGATTCTGTCTTGGAAGCAGCTTATCAGTGCTTGGAGTGAGTGTAAGGCATCTTAATAGCAGATTTCATTTGTGGTTTGGAGTATGAGTTGACCCACATCTAAATCCTTCTTGATCTAATCGTCTTTGCTATCCTGTTTGATCTTGTAAATATTAATTTAGTCTGTTTGTACATGTGGTTTTCAATGGTCCCAAGGTTAATTACTGTATTTTGTTTGTAAAGTGCTCACAGGAGGCTGGGCACATTGTGGAGGACTTACAGAAGCTCTTTTACCATTTAGGCCTGCAGACTGGCAGCACAACTTGGTGAGCATTGGTGTAAAAAGAATTTCTATTTCCTTAGAGACTTGGCTAACAAAATTCCTGCTTCAGATCCTCAGTCCTTCATTTTGTACCTTTTCCCATTGGTTGGCAGAAGCGAGGGATGCCTGCTCTTGGTTCTTGAGGCTGCCCGGGCAGAGTCATTTGGGACTCTACTCTGCATGGCAGTGTGCTCGAATCTCTCCTCACATTGCTTCCAAGACAGTGAGAGGAAGGCAGGTCTGTGTGGTACAGGGTGGAGGTAGAAGGACACGGGGAAGGTCACAGGAAGGGCTGTTTTATGGGAGACAGCACTGGTGTGCATACTCTAAACAGGACCAGGGAGGAATTGGCAGCCCAGAGCATATATGTGCCTCTGACAGGTAGTGCGGAGGATAAGGAAGAGGCGGGGAGAACATTCCAGGTGGAGAGGAAGGTTTGAGCAGAGCTTTAAAAACACCTAAGAAAATGCTAGATTCTCAAACTTCTCCATCTGAGAAATTAGACTCATATGCTACCTTTTTTTTTTTTTTTTTTAACATTGGTCCTGGGGCTTGGACTCAGAGCCGCGTGCTGTCTCTGAGGTTTTTTGCTCAAGGCTAGTGCTCTACCACTTAAGCCCCAATCCACTTTTGGTTTTCTGGTGGTTAATTAGAGATAAGAATCTCATGGACTTTCCTGCTCAGCCTTGCTTCAAACTGTGATCCTCAGATCTTGGCCTCTTGAGTAGCTAGGATTACAGGTATGAGCCCAAGTGCCCAGTGTCATGCTATATTTGCTATATTCTTGATGTTTTTTTTTTTGTCCCTCCCCTCCAATACTTCTATAGAATCTTTTTTCTTGTTGTTGTTGGTCATGTGGCCTGAACTCTGGGCCTTGGCGCTGTCCCTTAGCTCATCACTCAAGGTGAGTGCTCTACCACTTGAGCCACAGTGCCACTTCCGGTTTTTCAGTGGTTTTTATTGGAGATAAGAGTCTCATGGACTTTCCTGCTCGGGCTGGCTTTGAACCACAATCCTCAGATCTCAGCCTCCTGAGTAGCTAGGATTATAGACATGAGCCACCAGCTCCTGGCTTGTGAAACTCTTATCTCCAATAAACCATCAGAAAACCGGAAGTGGTGCTGTAGCTCAAGTGGTAGAGCGCTAGACTTGAGCTGAAGAGCTGAGGGACAGCGCTCAGGCCCAGAGTTCAAGCCCCGTGACCGACAAAAAAGAAAAAAAGAATAACGTTTTTGGATACATTTGCATATCAACAGATACTTTGCCATTTAGTCTGTCAGTTACATATTTTTTCCCTAATAGATGTTATAATAATGGTGAGCATTGGTGTAAAAAGAATTTCTATTTCCTTAGAGACTTGGCTAACAAAATTCCTGCTTCAGATCAGAATATGCCCCCCCCCAGATGTTCTCCCTACACCATGGTGGTACCACTCTCTTGCTTTGGTGACCTTGGGATTCAGCCATTGAGACTCACTTACTTGACCTTCAAAATCTAGGTACTTAGTAGAGGCAGAAGTGGGAGAACAGAACAGTAGGAAGGTAGAGAGTGTGGCCTGGAGTTAACAGCTGGATCTTGCTGTAGGCCTACCTCTTATTTCCTAGCTGTGTGACTTCAGGTGTGCTGATGTCTCTGTGCTTCCATTGTCTCTCGTAAGGTGAGGTTAGAAACACTGTCTCACATGCAGTGTGGCTGTGGGGATTGAGGCAATATTTCACTACTGGGTTCCACACATAGTACGTCTTCAATACATTTTCTTTTAAAGAAGTGAGCATTTCCCCCAGATGCTCTAATGCCTCTTTGTCTGGTGTATTAAATTCAGATCTGTGGTGCTCAACTTAAAGTAATAAGCACCTTCAGGGCAGGGGCGTGGCTCAAATGTAATCTATCAAGCACAGGGCCCTAATTCACACCCTGGTACCAAAAATGGAATGAGACCAGATCAAACCGTACCCCATCCAGTCCCTTTGCTGTCCTTACATGGTTCTCTGTGTAGAAGGTGTAAGGGGCACATGGGAGGGATAGAACAGACTGGTAATGGCAGCAGGCCTGGGAAGTGTAGAGGAGATCTTACTGTCTACACACTGGGCTGTGTGTAGAGTGATTCTTGTCTCCCTATAGGTGTATATTTACATCTTATCTTCAGAATGTGACTTTTATAGGACTTAGTAAGGCTTTATGCTGAGAGCCGTTGTATATTTCAAAATGTACATAGTGTATTACTACCACTGAGTGGAATCTTCTTTATTATTAAACCTTAAAGTAGGTTCTTTTTGCAGATTAGACGGCAGTGCTTTTCCCAGGTGTTCTGTTGTTGCTTCTGAAACTGAAGTGTGGATAAATAATGGACCTCTTTCCCAGGAAGCACAAAGAATAAGATTGTCTGAGGGCTGTCCTCTCAGGGCTGTGAGGCACGAGGTCTGGAGGGCTCTCCTCCATGTCCACCTCCATGTGGCCGGTCCATCTCTGCTTGGGAGGCTGTGTAGTAGCCAGCCCAAGTCACACAAGGCGGGGCTTGGGCTGTGTGGAATAAATTGGGAGGGCATCCGTGCCATTTTCTTCTGTGTAATTGATCACTAGATGCTCTAATTGTAATCAAAATGGCAAAGGAAAGGACCTTGCTTTGGCACCCTAGTCCTCTTCATTGGGATCTTCCTGGCCTTGGTGTGACATACTCATTTCCTGCCCAGTGGGGCTTTTGTTCTGTGTCTGCTTTGTCCAGTATGGCAGCCATTAGCTGAATGAACCTTAGATCACTAGGAATGTGGCCATAGAGGAAATAGTTTTTTTTAAAAAAAATTAATTTTAATTGTTCTAAATAGCCATATGTAGCAATGACCTGGGAAGCTGGAAAGAATTCCAGAATTATTAGATCTAGATTAGTACTAACCTTCCATTCCCTTATCATACATATATGCATGCCAGGCAAATGTCCCATGGTCCTCATATCTGGCTTCGATGGAAGCAGGGCATGAGATAGGCCTTAAGTGTTGGCTGTAGGAAATAGGATGAGAAAGGAAGCGTCTCGACCCCTCTGGCTAAGACAACCCTTTTCTCCCAAACATAGTTTTAGAACAAAGTACATTTGGCCTTTGAATTAATCCAGGGATCCATGTACTAGCTAGCTGTAATTCTTCCCTCTTCTTTCCTCTTCCAGACAGTTTACTAAAATGCAAATGAGCAGTAGAAATGTTATTAGGGATAACCTTGAATCAGATTTAATTTATTAGTAAGTAATCGACACTCTCATGTACTTTAACTGTTACCAGGAACATGTTATTTGGGACGGACCTCACAATTGATTATAAAAATCACTATGTTTTGACACTTCTGCTGAAAAGATCAATTAGATTATTTACAGGATGCATCTTGTGTTATATATGTGTGTGTGTGAGTGTGAATATGTGTGGTTGTATATATGTATGTGTGCTGAGCTGAGAGTTTCCAAGGACCAGTAATGATTGAAGAAACACTGAGGAAGGCTGTTGTTGACTCTCAGCTGTTAGCAACATAGTAATGAAACATGAGTGGCTTGGAGTCCTTGCCCTCCCTCATGGAGCCTGTATTCAGCTCGTGGGGACAAAAATGTGGAAGTAGCATCAGGTCATGAAGAGTACTGTGAAGACAAAACCATGTGAGCTGAAAGGCTAGGGAGAGGCTGGGAGGGTTGTTTAGATGGGGTGAGGCTGCGCCTGGCTGAGGAGCAGAGGCCGCATCCCATGGGGGCCACCAGGAGCTGTAGCATCTTTGGGGTCTGTTTTGCAGACATTCCACGGGAGTTGTAGCAGCTAGTATCTTTATGTCTTGGCTAGGCTGACTTCTACTGTTGTTTGTGACTTCATTAGGGCTGGATCCCTTCTCCTAAAGAGTAGCGTGCTTGGTGAGAGCATCTTCTGCCAAAATCAGGCGGCCCATGCCCCCTGCAGGGGCCTTCTTCCTGTCAGCTGTGTGGACATCAGCAGTGACTCCACTGGCAGCTTCCCGCTTACCCTGGCACTCTGCCAGCCTCTCCTCACCCAGCTGATCTCTTGACGGAGCCTACTCTAGTCAAAGCGTTCCATTTTCTGTGCTGAAACATAGCTTGGACTTTGCCAATTCCCCTTTGCTGATATTGTGCCTCTCCCCAAATGCCTCCCTCTCCTTTCCTGATCCTTCCATCCTTAAAGGCCTGTTTGCCCCCACCTGTTCTGGGGCCCTGTCCTATGTCACCTAGTGACTGGAACTTACATTTTCTGATTCTTAGTTGACAGTGTTTGTGTTGTGTCACAGATAATACCCTGCTATTGGAGGAGGCCTATTCTACAGTGTAAGAGATGTCTTCTTCCTCTAGTTCCTTGGGACTTTTTGTAAAGTTAAGTTTGGGGGGAAAAAGACTTTACTGCAAAATGTGTAAAACATGCAATATCTCATTTCAACTCTAGATTGAAAATTTACCTCTCTTGGTTTTTTTTGGATTGCCTCTATTTCTCTCTGACGGTGTTTTCAATTTTCTACTTGGACTGAGACCTGTGGGAGGGTGAGGTGGGGGTGGGATGCTGGGAACCGGTCTTGATGTGGGAGGGCCAGAGATGAGACATGCTGTCAAGAGGGGTCACAGAGTCTTGGCTTCTTCCCCAGCCCTTTTTGCTTGGAAGGTAATGACAGGGTTTGACATTCTGGGCTGCTGACCTTGTGCTTTGCTAGGTGTTCAGCTAGACCTGAGCACTTGTCCTTAGTCCTATGTGGGGCTGGTAGCACCAAGTGGGCTGATTCTCCCCTCCCTGCGTGCTCACTGCTTCCCTTCAGGGCTCAGGGTCATCCTGTGCTCTTGCTCTACATCTGCTTCCAAATGCGAGCACATGCGCACAGAATCTTACCTCAGGAATATTGAAGTTTTTCCTTGATTTTTCCCACAGTCTGCAGAGCCTGATTTAGGGCCGCACCAGGATTAAGTGAGATTACCAGTATCTTCCCTCCGTCTCTCTTGTGTAGCTTGTATGAATGTGTCCTAATAACTATTGATATCAAGTTCATCCCTCAAGAAGCCAAGACCGACCTTTAGTGTCCTGCTGAGGTTGCAGTTTTCTGATGTGTTTTTCTTGCAAGTAAAATCAATGGAGATAAAGCTCAGTAACTTTTCCTGCACCGTGAGAGGGGTAGGCCCCACCGCCACAGTGAGCTCTGTCTACATGGTCCACTCCCCCAGCACGTGCAAGGCAGCCTCCCCAAAATTGATTGGCTGAGCCACTGCTCGTAAAGGTCAAGCTTAATCACACTTCAGGAAGATTGAAGAAGATACCAAATTGCCCAGGCTCCGCAGTTGACTTTGTGCTCTCCTTTGCTGCTATTTGCTTTTAACGGCACATCTCCAATTCACTAAGCGGTTAGACCTGTGCTTAAAGGGCAAAAGCCCAGTGTGCATTTTTTATCGTGAAAATGAGTCACAGCTAGTCTGCTGTGGTTTAGAAATAGTCTGGTTCGTTCCTGGCAATCCTAGCATGAATGGGATGACATCCCAGCATGTTGCCAAAGCTCTGCTCTCCACCCTGTGGCACACGTGCTAGAGAAGGACGACAGGAGTCCAGAGTGAGCCGGCTCATCTGAGCGCTCCATGCACCAGGCTGACAGGTCTAGAGGGTTCTCCCGTTGGCCTTCTGCGTTGCATGCTGCTGTGGAACAGATGGAGGAGAGGAGCCTCCTTGACAGTGTGGAGGTGGGGACTTCTAAGTTACGAGGAATCAAAAGAACAGTGTAGTTATTAGTGGTGTTTTGGGTGACAGCTTGACGTTCTGTAATTGTCCACAGAGACCAAGCTACTTTGGAATGGTGCTCTTGCCAATGTGTCCGATTAATTTCCCCCCCCTAGTAAGTAGGAATAGTCTGGTTTGAATAGTTGAGAATAATTTCCCATTACTTATTTGTTGTCAGCTATGGGAGTATCTTGCTTTGCTGTAGGGCTGGCTAGAAGACTAGAAGCAAGTGTCATGGCAGTTTCTGTATGCAGGAGACCTGTTGTTTTCCTATTCCCAAGGAAAACTTTGATTGGAAAATCTAGAACATTACTTAGAACCCTGAGAAATAATGTTGAAAATGTCTACATGGTAGAAAAATGATTTCTTTTGCAGTAGAGTCTAACTAGTGCTTATAAAGTAATCTGTGCTCATTATCCCAACCTGAAAGATGGAAAGAAGAAAGTCATCTACACTTTTAGCACTTAAACACTGCTAACATTTTTTTTTGTCAGTTGTAGAGCTTGAACTTTGGGCCTGGGCGCTGTCCCTCAGCTCTTCAGCTTAAGGCGAGCGCTCTACTACTTGAGCTACAGTGCCACTTCCAGTTTTCTGGTGGTTAATTGGAGATTAGAGTCTCACGGACTTTCCTGCCTGGGCTGGCTTTGAACTGTGATCCTCACATCTCAGTCTCCTGAGTAGCTAGGATTACAGGTGTGAGCCACCAGCGCCCGGCCAAACTGCTAACATTTTTATACTTTCCTTCTAGCCTTTTTTCCTAAGTAAGTGTAGTTGTGTTTAGCTTTGCTGTGTTCATTCTTTATATACAATGAAATTTACCCTCATCTCATTTATATTATATGGTAGTTTATAGTATCTAGAAAATTTAAAATTAAGACATTTCATAATATTCCATTCAGAGCATGTTCCATAATTTCCCATACATTGTTGGGAATTTTATTTATTGCTGTTACAAATATTGATATGATAAACATCTTTGTTTAGGAGAATTTCCCCAAGATAGAATTCCAGAATAATTATTGAGCCAAAGGATTTAAATAAGCTTCATTACAGAATCATAGATGTTGCTTAACCCATGGCAGAGACGCCAAGTACATCTAGGTGTGCTGAAATGTATAAACTCAAGCATTGTCACGTGTTCAAGCAGTGTGGCCTTAGCTATAAAGCCGCCTGTGTATAATGGTTGTCTTCTGTCACTGTGTTGGTGCTCTTCCTCCTCATGCCCTTTTCTGGCTACTTCTCTCCACATTCTGTGCTCAGCCTTGTGGTAGCTTGATGTTTATGCACACAGCACAGTGGTTTGTTTCCTTCATTTTCTCTGGGGATTGCTGACAGAGTGCAAAGCTGTGAGGCACAGGCACCCCCAACAAGTACATTACGAGGAAACACACTTATTATTCGTGGTAATTTTAATCTTGATGCATTCAAAAGAATGCTCTGAAATGATATTTGGAGGTGGCGTTTGGTCTCTTAATGATTCAGCTACATGAAAACCGTGTCCAGAGTGGGATGGGTGGATGGGATGGTTTTTCCTGGGCACTTTCCAGGCATCAGTGGGGAGTATGGATCTTGTTGGGGAGATTGCAGTGTTTGGTGCGCAGGCACGCAGGAAGCTCAGGTGGTGCTGCTCCTTCACTGGGGACCAGCAAACCTGGGGCCGCCGCCTGTCTTCTCACTGTCACACACATACCTGCTCCACACCACACGGCTGTGGCTACCACTCAATAAGCTGACACACAGTTGCTTTGGCGTTTCTGTCCTTGTGCAGTTCTGTGGATTTGAGCACAAGAATAGATTCATGTAACCACCATCACTACGGCAGGAACAAACAGTTCTGCCACCTCAGAAAATTCCTTCCTGTTCTCCTTGGGTAGTCAACTCCCGAAACCCTGGTCTCTTCCTCAGAGCAGTGTTACCTTTGCAAATGTTGTCTGGGTGGAATCATTCCAGCACTTGACCTTTGCCCCGGGCTTCCTTCACTCAGCACCAGGCCCTTGAGATTCACCCAGGTGGTGTTGGTCCATGGATCCTTCGTTTCTTAGCCAGCAGTAGTATTCTGTTGGATGTGTGTGCCACAGGGGGTTTATCCATTACCTATTGAAGGACACTTGGGTTGTTTCCAGGTGTTTCACAATCCTAAATAGTAATATTATGAACAGTTATTTGAGTTTTGGTGGGATGATGATGATGATGATGATGATGATGATTGTCAGTTATGGGGCCGGAACTCTGGGCCTGGGCGCTGTCCCTCAGCTCTTCAGCTCAAGGCTAGTGCTCTACCACATGAGCCACAGCACCACTTCCGGCTTTTTCTGCTTATGTGGTACTGAGGAATCGAACCCAGGGCCTCATGCATGCAAGGCAAGCGCTCTACCACTGAGCCACCTTCCCAGCCCGGGATTATTTTTTTTTTCTATCATGTCTAAGAAATCTCTGCCTACTCACAAAGATAATTCTCTTGTTTTTATCTATAAGTTTTATAGTACTCATTTTACATTTAGATCTGTGATCCATTTTGAGTTCTTGTTCTGTATATGAGAAAAGATCTAAATTCATCTTTTAACATAAGCCAGTCCAGTTGTCCCTGCCTCATTTGTTGAGAAGATTGTCTTTTCCCTCATTGCCTTGCCTTGTCACCTCTGTTGAACCCTATGTGGAAGGGCATGTTTCTGGATTCTCCATTCCATCCCAGGCAGATCTCTTCCATTGATCTGTCTTCTTCATGCCAGGATCAGGTCGTCTTAGTTATTCTAGCTTTATAGACTATTTTTAAATTGTTCTTTATAAAACTGCTTTTGCTTTCTTGGTCCTTGGCATTTCTATATAACTTTTAGGCTTATCTTCGTGAAATTTAGGAAATTGCATTCATGATTTCACCCAGAATTTTTCTGGAGTTTTGCTCATTCTGTCACAGGAACTTCAGGGGAACAAATGTGAGTCTTGTTCTGATACCCACGTGTTCACAGATCCTGCTCACTTCCTTCCAGACATTTTTCTTTCTCTTGGTAACTCTGACTGGTAATTTTTACCTAGAAGGTTACTAATTGTTTCTCTGCCATCTCCATTCTGTTGAGCTCATCAAGGGAGATTGAAAGCATTTGTTTAGTTGTCGCCATCTTCCAAAAACTCAATTTGGGTCCTCTTTCTATCTTCTCTTCATTGAGATTTTCTATTTTTAAAATCATTTGAACAGTGTTTGCCCCCATATGAGTTTGGAGATATTTTTATAATAGTCTTTGAATGTGTCAGAAAATCCCAACACTTTTCCCATCTTGTGGTAGCATCTTTATCCATGTGGATTGAGTTGTTTCTGATCCTCATATACCAAGTAATATTGGATAATATCATAGGCATTTTAACATAGATCTGAACTCTGAATTCTATGTAGAAAATGGGTATTTTTGTTTTAGCAGAACCTGTTGGGGTTCAGCTTGCAAACACAGATCAGTCTTCTATGGACTTCCTTCCTTCCTTCCTTCCTTCCTTCCTTCCCCCTCCCTCCCTCTCCCCTCCCTCCCCCTCCCTCCCTTCCTTCCTTCCTTCTTCCTTCCTTTTATCAGTCGTGGGGCTTGAACTCTGGGCCTGGGTGCTGTCCCTGAGCCCTTCAGCTTGAGCCACAGCGACACTTTCAGCTTTTTCTGTGTATGTGATGCTGAGGAATCGAACCAAGGGCCTCATGCATGCAAAGCAAGCACTCTACCACTTAGCCACCACCTTCCCAGCCGGAACATTCTTGAATATATATTTTGGCTTACTTGGTGTAAATATTTGTCATTGTTTTCTTTGAAACTATTAACTTTAGAGGGTTTTTAAGTCTTGTATTTGTCTTCCTAATTTGTTGTCTGCCTCAGACTATATTTTCCTTTTTTAGGCCATATACAAGTTTTATGTTGTTTTTTTCCTCTGGAATTCATTTTAGTAAATGTTGTTTCATATTTTTATAAATATTGTTTCATATTCAGAGGCATTTTGCCTACTCCTTAAGAGTATCCTCCTTTTTTTTTTTTAATGATTTTATTTAGTCAAATTTTTTTGGCCTTCTTTGTCTCCTTTAATCTTTGAAGTAGTTGTGAGACATAACTACTCTGGTTGCTTGTGTCATACTTGTAAAGAGACACAATTACTTTTCCTTGCATGTATTCTGAGATTTGGTTGCTTGTGTTAACTCCGTAGTGCCTAAAGTTACTTTCAGCATGTAATATGAGGGAGTTTTCCAGATCAAACCTTTTTCTTGCTTTTAAACACATTACCATTGGATTAAGTAAACTTTCCTTTTGCCTTGCTAATAGTAGACATATTAAATGAAACGGACTAAAGCTGAAAAAAGTTGTCTTCTGCAGGTGAGTCTGGGGCTGTGGAGTTTGTGGGAAGCAGGCACTGCTTTTGGTCATTCAGGCGGTCTTGGGGGTTCTTGATGTGAAGTAAGCAGATAGGACTGCAAGTTAGTAGCTTGGGGAGGGTCCTGTGGAGCACAGCAAGGAGGGGCCTGCACTGCCCCATCGACCCTCTGTTTCCCTGGCCACTCAGGACAGACTGCTTGGTAGGCACCTTGTCCCAGGGAACTGGGGATGATAGAGGATTAAGAATTGGAACAACAGACAATGTAGCCTTTGTGGTGCATTGATGAACTAGCAACACAGTGCCTGGGCTCTCTGTTATTCCTAAACCTGGAAGTAGCTCCGCACGGGGGGCTGGGCTGTCTCTTTTTCCCTGAGGAAAAGCCAGACCTAGAGCTAGATGACCTGCCCAGGACCCTGCACTTCAAGCAGGGCACCTAGGCTTTTGTCGATTTCTAACCTGTCCTAGCCATCCTCCCTCCTTCCCTTTTTCCCTCCCTCTTTCTCCCTTTCCTTTCCTCCCTCCCTCCTTCCCCCTCTCCCATTCTCTTTTTGTCGTTGACTTTTCTCATTTTAGTTACACCATGAATCACTTTAAAAATAGCATTCTAAATGATCAAAGTGACAAGTTTATTATAGAAATTTTGGAGAATGAGGAAGCACTGATAATCTCAGTTGACACTTTTTTTTGGTCAGTACTGGGATTTGAACTCAGGGCCTTATGAATACTTCCTCTGCTCAGCTTGCTTGCCTGGCTGGTGCTCTACTACTTGAGCTATGTCTTCAGCCTGGCCTTTTGCTAATTGTTTTGGATATAGAATCTCAGAGATGTATCAGCCTAGGCTGGACTCAAACTTCGATCCTCCGGAACACAGCTAGGATTATGGGGTGAGCTGCTGGCATACAGCTTTTCAGTTGATAATCTTGGCAGTGTGTAGTTCCACTTCCCCTTACCTTTGGTCAGCTGTGGGTATCAGAGGAAGAAGCTGTTCTTGCCAGGTCACCAGCAGAAAAATGGTATGTGCATGCCCTCTCTGCATATGACCACCTCAGAGTTTTCACTTTTCTCAGCTGGCTGTTTATCATGGTGCTTGTGAAGACCTGCCTCCCTTCCACATCCATGTGCCTGTACTGCTACATTCCTCACCCAGAGATCTTTCTATGGATGAATTGCTTTTTACATCTGTCAATTTTAATACATTGTTTCTTTCTGTTACTCTTCCCATATAGCATTTCTTTCATTAGGTCTGTATAGAGGGGAACTGGGTTGTTTTAACTATGGAACACTTCATATGTAGAGCCTCATATCTCACACAAGACATGTAGAAGAACAGTAAAGCCAGCCTCCAGGTAACTGTCCCCCATTGCTCTAGCTGCTGTGGCTTTTCCCCAGAGCCTTTACTCCCTTCCATGTACCCGCCAGACTTGTGATATTTCTCAGTTTACTGTATTCCTTGTTTTTGTTTTAATGGGAAAATTAAGGCCTTGGAGATGGACTTGAGTTGCTCATGGTCTAGCAATTTAGAAAACAGCGGTCCTTCCTACTGGCCCCTTGCTCTTGGCCTATCACCACCTGTTCCATACTAGGGTGCAAGGGTGTCTTCCCGGACCTTGCTCTCCTAATTTTGGCTATGACTGTTTCTATAGGGTAAACTTAAGTTGTTTGGAAGCAATGCTTTCATTACTTTTGATTATACCACACGTTATAGAAAACTTCCTTGCTCCCCACTCCGGAGTGGGGTGGGGAGGGGGGGAGCTGACTGATGATGTACAGAAAGGCTGTGTGTTGGTCCTCCTAATTTGTTGCATAGCTAGAGCCAGTAAAGGTTTAATGGGAACAGGATCGTTCCTCTTATACAATCAATACCGTGGTTCCAGGTGAATAAGCATCTTCAGAGATAGCCAGCCTCTCAAGGAGTCAAATGCTGGGGGTTTTCTGCTGGATCTAGTTCAGCCTTTGCTACTTTTTACAACTCAACATCTGCGTTCCCATTGCAGCCTAAAAGTAGATCTCAGTGAAAGAAGGCTTGTTGTGCAGCCGTGCTGTGCTCGGCCTGCCTCGGTCATTAGAGATTCTCCCAATGACTACAGATTGCCGTCTCTGTACTGTGTGGATCCTGGACAGGCGCAGCCCCCGATGCCAGCCGCTGGGCAGCATGGTGTTGTGGAGCCACATAGGCCTTGGCTAGTTGTGTGACCTGGGGTGAGTGACTGCCTTTGGAGTGTGCCTTCTCACCTGTAAAATGGGGCCAGCATTAGTATGCACAGACTTGTCCATGACATTAAATAAGGCATAATCGGATAAAGGAGATGATTTCTACAAAGCCCTTACCTCAGCGTCTGGCACTCAGTGTGCATTAATGACGATAACTGTTAATAAAGATCGCCAGAGCCAGGCACTGGTGGCTCAGGCCTGTAATCCTAGCTACTCAGGAGACTGAGATCTGAGGATCACAGTTCAAAGCCAGCCCAGGCAGGAAAGCCTGTAAGACTCTTATCTCCAATAAACCACCAGAAAACTGGAAGCGGTGCTGTGGCTCAAGTGGTAGGGTGCTAACCTTGAGCTGAAGAGCTGAGGGACAGCGCCCAGGCCCAGGGTTCAAGCCCCACGACTAACCAAAAAAAAGAAAGAAAAAAAGATCACTGTTGTCGTTGTCATCGGCATCGTCATTAAATCAGCCTCCTCATTTTGTAGAGGGAGAAACAGTCCTACCACTTAGTGGTCAGGCAGGACAACAACACCAGACTCCAGACTTCCTGCCCCGCGCTCTTTGCACCCGCCACCTGCCTGTCTCCACACATCTCCTGATCACGTACCCGTCACCCCTCTGGTTCTCCACAGTGCCGGCAGAGCCTAACAACAGATGGTGCTGTTTTGAATTAAAACAATTTAACTCAAGATCCATCAACTGCCAACATCAAACACCCTTAAAAGAAGGAAAGAAACTCATTATCAAGAGTATTTAAGCAGAGTAGGTATTTAATCTATCTTAATCATTTGCATTCTGGAGAAGAAGAAAGTCAGTGGCAGCTGCCAGCGTAGCCCAGGCCTCTGGATTGTGCCTGCTTGTAATTGCTTCAGACTCAACGGCCCCTTTTCTTGTCTGCCACGCAGCACTAATTTGGACTTAGGTCCAAAAGAACAAGTTTTCAAGCCATGCAGAATATTTTTGAATAGTTAAAAAAATTTAAAGTAATCTCTTTTCTTTTTTTGTCCACAAATCCTTTGGCTGCGCACCCTTTGGGGAAGCTTTCGCCCCGGACCCTGCAGGCCTACTGACTCCTCCCACTCATGCCTACTGTGTTGGCAGGAGGTGTGGTCTTTTTGTTCTTGTTACCATAATAAAATACCTGAGGTTGAGTACTTATCAAGAATAGAAGTTGAAGCTGGGTGCTGGTGGCTCACCCTATAGTCTTATCCACAAGGAGGCCGAGATGTGAGGATTGTGGTTTGAAGCCAGTGCCAAGGCAAAAAAGTCTTTGAGTCTCTTATCTCAATAAACGGCTCAGAAAAAGCGAAAAGTGGCACTGAAGCTTAAAAGGTAGAGCACTAGCCTTGAGCAAAAAGCAGCTTAGGAACAGTGTCCAGGCCCTGAGTTCAACCTCCAGGACCAGCAACTACCCCTCACCCCCCCAAAAAAAAATACGTTTAACTACTTAAAGATAATGAAAATATTATTAAAAAATGACAATGGTTTAGTTTGTAGTTTTGAAGATTGAAAGTCAAAAAAGAGCTTTGTGCCAGCTCTGGCAAGGGCCCTTGACTGCGTTGCTCCTGAAGATGGCACCGCAGTAGCAGACATACGTCTAGGGGGTGGCCAGGCTGCTTCTTCCTAACAGCCCTCTCTGGGAGACCAGCCTTAATCCTTCCTGAGGTCAGTGCTTCTGATGCCCTCCTACTAGACCCCGCCTTGTAGTAGGATTTCCACTAGGTTCCCACATTGCCCTGCCCATGACTAAGCTGAGCTCTCATGGAAACCAACCACACATAGTAAGAGGCAGCAAGTGAGCTCATGCCACTGCTGTCCAGTTCGCAGAGCTGTAGGTTAGTGTGCACAGTGCTTCCTGCGGTGTTCCTTCCAAAGGCCAGGGCTGGAGCACTGCCCTCCTCCCAAATCCCATTTGGGCTGCCTGTAGTGCTCCTCTCCTTCCTGCAGTGTTCCTTTCCTGCCTGCCCTGCTCCTCTCTTGCCTGTAGCCCAGCTTAGCTTCTTAGAGCAAGGGCAAAGTTCTCTGTGGCCTTTAAAAGAAACCTGTTCCCTCTTTCCCCTCTCCTCTTCTGCTTTCTTCTTTCTTCACTTTCATTCTTCTGGCTGGGTACCAGCTTAATTCTCTAGGTTCTCCCATCTCCTAACCTCAACATGAGAAAGTCACAGAAGCCTCTACTTGTCTGAAATTAGTGAAGGAGGTGGGGGGAACTGTGAGACTGGTGTGTGAGCGAGGAGCGCATGTGCACATGTGTGGGGTTTGCCGGCAGAAGAACCAAAGATGTGCTGAGTGAGCATAGCAGTTGGTCACCTCTAAGGCTCCTTATTGGGTACTCCGTGTCCTTGGCGCAGATTCCAGATGATGGGCTGAAAGGTAGGCTTGTTGTAAGCTCCGAGTCTGCTCCTGCAGTGTCGCACGCTTTAGGATTTGTCTTCTGCACCACCCTTGCCCTGTGTATAGATCTCCAGCCCTATTTATAGCCTTCTCGTGACGTTTGTATGGGCAGGCTCTCCTCGTGTTGGTGATGCCTTGTCCCAGCTGGCCCCTTCATAGCTCCCAATTCTCCCAGTCCTGGCAGCTGGATTTGTATATCTTATAAACAAGTGTTCTTAAGTAACCTGCCGTGCAGTTTCTCACTGGTTTTGGCTTAAATCATTCTCCCACTGGGAAATAAAGCAAAAAGGTGGTAGCATTTGTTTTTTCACCTGTTAATAATTCATTTCCCTACCATAGAGAAGAGACTGAGGCTTCTAGTGGCTTGAAAGGCCCGGCTGTGTTTGCTCTTGCTTGGTCCACTTGTGGGGACAGATGCTGAACAAACCAGATGAAACCCACCAGCAATCAATTTGTAGCTTGACAGCATTTTGAAAAGCTATGTGTGAGTGGTTGATGTTGGTGTGGTAGTATGAGTAAGATTTATTGTATCACAACGTCTGTGTGAAAAGAACTATTGTATATTTTCTCTTTATCAAAATGTCCTAATTCTTTATGGACACTTCTCACCCTTCTAAGGTCTTAGAAACAAAACAAATAAAAAATGGAGCCATGAAACTCCAGAGCCAGAAGAGAGGCCACGGAGGCTCTGTTTTTCTAAAGGAGGTCACTGTGATGAAGGGTGTCTCTTTTCTTCCCTTGGTCGGCACTGGGTGCAGCCTGGGGTCTGCACCAGTGAGATCATTGAGCAGGTCATTCCTGCCACCTGCTGTCTGGTGCACATGGGCATCTCGGTTAGCTCCTGTGTGGACTCTTGAAAGGCAGCCTCTGACATCAAACAGATCGAGGTGAATTCAGCTCAGCATCCACACACTGTGTCACCTGGCTCAATTTTCTTCTCTCTGTACTCTTGGATGGGGTCAGTATGAGAACTGCATGGCTGAAGCCAGGAATGACAACGCTGATGTTTGCTGGGCATGTGCTGCTTACTGGGCAGCGCCAGGGCTTTGCACGATGCAGTACATGTGGCCTCTGCCAGCATGGAGGTGTGCGCTAGTTACAATGGCTCACAGTTTAAAGGTGAGGAGGCTCAAGATGCGCGCTGGGTCCAGCACCTTCCCCTGAGCCCCACTGTTTCCACAAAGCACCCGACACAAGGCACTCCCTTGGAAAGTCTGGAGGGCAGGTGATGTCGTAAAGCTTGGAGTCTGGCCCCACCCAGACCTGGTTAACTATTCCCTCAGAACTCATTCTGGTGCATGATATTCCTTGCAAATTGGATATCCACGTTGAAGGCAAAGACTCCAGAGTCATCCAACTTAATCACATTTGAAGATTTTACTAAACAGATTGCCCTCCACATTCTTGTCCTGTACCTGGCATGGACTTGCTGGCTCTCTGCTCTGCCACCTAGTTTTGGCCAGCAGGTAGTGTCCTTTGGCAAGGACAGGTGAATCTCTCCATTCCTCTGCCTCAGCCCCGCTCTGCCTTGCCTAGAGCTAAACCAGCAGTAGTGGCCACCCCCACGTCTTAGCTCTTTGCTTCTCTGTGTGGTCTCTCTGCTTCCACTAACAGTGCCTGAGGATTTGCCAGCAGTTGGGCTTGTTGCTGTGGCCACGCCCATCTCTACCCTTGGCTCTGTGCTGGCCGGCAAATCTGTGTCCTTACTTTCAGGTTTGCTCCTCATCTTGTCCATGAGCATGGTTTGATGTTGCATCACCTCTACTCCACAGCTGCAGCCCCACGCTTTCAAAACCATCCATGCTTCATTTTCTCAGGCACATAAATGTTGTTTGAGAAACTAGAGCCTTTTGTCTGTCGTCTTCTACTGGAAAGTGTTCTTTTTTTATTTCACCGATGTTTCCCAAGTGCTTGGAATGGCACCGGGCATTTTCTGGAGTGCTCCCTAAGTGATGGATAGATGGATGGTGAAACCACTTTCTTTTTGTGCCTTTTGAAACTTTTAAATAAAATAGCAGCTTGTACTAGAGGAGTGCCATTTCCCCAACCTGTAACTTGTGTTGATTCTCTACATCTTAGATGTGTTTGTATGCTGTCCACCTCCCAGAGACTCGGGATTCTTGGGAAAGGCAGGAGGGAGCTGGTATGGCTGAGGCAGGTGACATGTCTAGATCTGGTGCTAGATCCAGAGCACAGTGTTTTCATCTTGTTTCTGGGAACGGAGCAGGCTGGAGCCAGAGCTTCTGTATAAGGATCCCACCACTTCTGCCTGAGTGTAGCTGCGCTCTGGAGGCCTGCCTATTTTGCCCATTTTCATTTGGTGCTGTTTCTTGGAGACTGCCATACAGTTGTCATTTTCCACTGCTAGCATGGCAGCTCCTCTCCCTCTCAGTGCCACCTAAACCAGCCCTAGCCCATTGTTGCTGTGGATTTGTTTGCATATTGCTTAGCCATCTGTTCTCTTTACCATCCAAGCTTTAGATTTTGAAAGATGGGTTGCCAACCACTCTGGGGTTTCAGTGGCTTACTGTTTGTTTTGCGTGCCAGAGACTCATCTTTCAACTGTTAGAACCACGGTTTGTTCGAGAAGTCTTGTTTCCACTTGTTTTGTGTAGGCACTCTGGGCAGTGGTGGTGGTACCCAGGTACCCAACTCCACCATGGGCTTGAAACCCACTGCTTAGGCTTCCATCCAACAGAATGCCAAGCCAGAAGTCCCTGTGTGCAGCAAGCTTGGAGATTGTCATTGCACTTACTTTGAGCTGTATTCGCGCATGGAATCCCATCCACCTGGGTGGAGCAGGAGGATTGGGGTTTGATGCAAACTTAGTGAGAGCCTATCTTAACAACAAAAGGGTTGGCAGCATAGCTCAAGGTGGTAGAAAACCTGCCCAGCAAGCATGACAGCCTGGATTTAACCCCTGGACCGGGGCTTTAACTGAGGGCTTTGCTCTCTTAGTGCTTGGCTTTCCTGCTCACAGCAGCCCTCTGTCACTTGAGCCACTCCTTCAGCCCAGTCTTTTTGCTGGTTAATTGGAGGTAGTCTTACAGACTTTTCTGCCTGGGCTGGCTTCAAACCTTGATCCTTAGATGTCAGTCTTCTAAATAGTAGGATTATCAGAGTGAGCTGCTAGCGTCCAGCTGTGCTACTTCTTAAAAAGCAGAAAATCTTGGTTAGTAATGTACTAATTACTAAGACAATTGAAAAACTAACACATATCACAAAAGTCTGTCTTCTGAGTGTATCAGCCAGCTTAAGAAAATGAGATGCTCTTCCTTATTAAACATTAGCCAGAGGATATTTTTATTTTTTAGCTCTTTCAGATGTTTTGCAAAATGTCTGTTACTTTACTGTAAATAAACCCTCATATAAATGCAGTGTAGTTTTTTTTTTCTTTTCTTGTTTCTTTTGAGGAATCCACAGTTATCACTCAGAGGCAGCTCCTGAGGCTGGCCTGGGAAGATGGTGGTCAGGTGGTAGGTAGGGCGGGTGGAACAGACATGGTCCCTGTGGCAGAGCTTGCTGCTCAGGTGAGGCCGGCTTACTAAATTTAGTTTTGGCTCACTAATTCTTTGGATTAGGCATCACTCATGCAGGAGTACACTTCTGCTTCCTCACTGGTTACCAACGCTGCAGAATGCTGGGTCTTAAGGAGGACTGAGTATGGTGAAACTGCTTTCTTGGGGACTCACCGTAGTCTTCACAGTTTCCTTAAACTTCTTATTTTGAAGATATTTCCAGCATTCAGAAATGTGACAAGAATAGTGCATTTGCTTCCTCTTGTCCTCATGCTCATGCTCCTGAGCCACTGGGGAAGTCAGTAGCCTGCGTCCTGCGTCCTGGTCCTTCTCGCTCGAGGAACTAAAGCATGCTCACCAAGAGCTACAGAACAGTGCTGTCTGTCCTTCTCTAAACTCATTCTTGATCGACTTTGCAGTGCTGGGAACAGAGCCCAGGGCGTTGAGTGTGTGTGGCAAGCACTCCACCACTAAGCTATGCCCCAGTCCAACTCCTTGCTTTTTAAACAGCTGTTGGTAGTTCCATAACCAGTTCTCTAGAGTGAGTTTAGGTTGTTTCTAGTCTCTCATAATTGTAAACATGAAACTCTTGGTATGTCACTCTTTCCCAGATACCAGATACACATTTTATAGGAAGAATTGTTGCCCCAGGGTAGTTGCACATAACATTTTGAGGTGTACCATCCATTTGCCTTCCAGCTGTGCCACTAGGAGAGATTGAACGCCTCCTTTTATTTACCTTACATTGTTTATTACCTGCTCTTTAGATCTTTGCTAATCTAAAAAAGATACATCACCGTGTTTGTCTCCTGTATGTAATCAGGAAAAGGAGAGTGTATGGAAGGAGGATGTGCAAAGGAGCAGTGCTCAGTGGAATGGATTTAGTAAACAGAACTGGAGAAGCAGAGGCTCATGCTCAGAACCGGCCAGGGTCACCCATTGTGTACCCCACTCAGCGGGGCTGGGAGGAAGAAACGCAGTCAGGGAGAGCATGCAGCTGTCCCACACAAGGGCTCCATGCTCTGGCTGGGCTTTGCCAATGAGGTATGTTGACAGGTGTCAGTATTTTCTTCATTTGCATCTCCTCCTTTGAGTCCATTTTCTTGGTTATCTCTAAGATGTGTTTGCGTCCTATTTGGAGCCCCTGCCACCCTGTTTAACATGGTAGCCCTCACCTCACCACCGCCCCCCATTGGCTTCCCTGCATTACTTTCTCCATAACTATTGGCATCTTCACGTTTGCCTCCTCCTTTGTTTGTTGTCTGTCCCAGTTCTCTTCTGGAATGTTCTTTCTCTAGGATGAGCAGGGCATCATTAAGTACATATTTATTTGTTATTAAGTACATATTTATTATCAAGCTTAATAATACGTATTACTATTACCATTTGTTATGGAAGGAGTGAAATTCTATGTGGTAGGCAACATAGATCTTTGCAAGCGATGCATTCATTTGGACCTGGGACTAGCTGTGTGACTTTGGGAAGTGACAACCCCATTAAGCTTCCTGTGTGGGTAAGGTGGGATTATGAGGACACCTTTCCTTGGACTGGAACATGCATAGACATGGGCAGGTATTGTTGATACCGTAGCATGGTAGTGTTATGCAGACTAGAAGTCTTGATTCATCCATTTATACATTACCCATTTGAAGTGAGTGAATAAATTTGGATGTGTATATGCTGTGGTGAACTATCTCTGAACGAACTGAGCCATTGTCACAGCTTTAAGAGCGGAAGTCTCACAACAATCAGTGCCCCCTTCTTACTCATGACCATTTGGTATTTTATGGCAAAGACCAACATGTCACATCTTCCTACCTTGAGCCTCTTCTTTGTTGGCCTGTGTGTGTGCAGCCTGCCAGCCAGTGTGTAGTTAGGCCCTTTGCCTGAATCTGCTTGACAAAGGAGGAAGCTTCTCGAAGTTAACTAGTACATGAGATTATTGAGGACACAGGGAGGGTACAGTTAAGTGGCTTTATGTAACATGTCAGAAACCTAAGCTGTCACTCTGAGATTTAGTTCCCCATCAAATGCCCCATTTTTAGCCATCTTTAGACCTTGTGACTTTTCTGCAGACACCTTTTAGAGAATGTTTCCCAAGTTGCCCTTTGTCCTTGGGCATTTGCGATGGCATCGGAGACAAGGAGAGGCTTCCTTAGGAAAGTAGTTCCTGGAAAAGTACCAACCAGGGTTGGTTTCACTGTCTTCATCGGTGCAGTCTGTGACCTCAAACCCTTGAGTGTGATGCGCTTGGGTGAATCGACACTCTTAACGTGTCCGTGAACACGTAAACTTTTCTTTCCTTTTTCTCTTGAATCTAATAAAGATAATCACTTGTTTTCTGCTTCAAATCTGTTTATATTTATGAGAACTAATAATATGTATGTCTTTAGGGAAGAAAGGAAACATTCCTCCTGATTCTTGAGCCCAGGATGGGCAGGGCAGTGAGCCGTGTCTTCTCTTCTATATATTTAATAATGATTGTTGTGCTGCCTCCGACTCCACATCTATTCACGTGGGCTACGCACCGGTGCTGTGTTGCCGCCTCTGAGATTGGCACTGTTATATTATTAATAGTACTGATCACACATGCCTTGCATTTAATATAGAACATAAGAGGCTCACCTAGCATGAATGAAAAATCTCAAATTGAAAGTGTGGGTGCTATAAAATTTTTAAAGAAGGGAATGTGTTATGGTTTAATGTTTGAAATAAAAGTAGTGTATTTTTAATCACCAAATTTGAATGTCCTTGGATTTGGCGGGGGGTGGGGGGGGAGGGTGAAGGAAGGGAAGTGCCTTTCACTTACCTCTACCAGGGTATCTAGAACACCAGGGACCTAAGTTACGTGGGCAGAACAGGGAGAAAGTGGTGCTGAGAAAGGCGGCGGTTGCACTGTTAATCCCCAATGTGTGCCCGTGGTGGCAGCGTTGGTGGCCGCGGCGGGAGCTCAGCGCAGTTGGAAGCTTGTGCGCACAGTAGACGCACTGAAATACCACACTCTGAGGACATTCACGGGGCAACCTTTGATGATGAATACTCTTGCCCTTTTTAGGGGAGTAGACAGGAGGGCGGGTGGTAACTTCACAAGACTCTAAATTTACCAAAGTTTTTTGGATTTGAATTTTCTTAGAGGAAAAAAAAAATGTCAAATGATTGCAGATCCCAGAATGCCTTTGTTGACATTTTAATGGTGTTTTGTAAGCCTGGGATGGAGCACAAGTGAAAAGAAAGGCCGTTTATTTTCTTGGTGATGTGATATTGAATCCAAGGCCTTGGACCAAACAGTGTCCCAGGGATCTTCATGATTTATATATTGTGTGTGATCTTTTCTTAAACATTGTTAACCTGTGCCCTTCACAGACAATGTAGGGTCAGAAAATGTTAGAGGACTTGGGATTGCTTTCATAATCATGTAAAGAAAATGGTTGTCTTCTAAATTCAGGGACTATGACAGACGTTCCTAATAGAGTGATGTATTTGGGAGACACACACAGCCCCACGTGTGAGCCTGCTTTAGGTTGGTGGGGAGTGGAACTATTTAAGTGAGATTTTACTTCTACTCAGGACTGGCTGTAAGGAAGAAAATAAGTTGTTGCTCCCTGGCAAGGCTGTTGGAGATGCCGATTTAATTTGTTGGGAAGGCAAATTCTCAAAGCAGGAGGCCTTTTGAAATGCTTACTCACACCCAGACAATTTATTACAGCCTGAGGAAAGGGCATTGATGGAGCACTGTGCCTGCTGCCTTGGAGAGGGCGGCCTGCCTGCAGGGTTGGAGGGGGGTGAGGGTGTTGGGCGGGGGAGTGTGGAAGCAGGCAAGAGAGCCCAAGGGATGACCTGTCCTGGTTATGGGCGGTGGTCATTCTCTCTGAGTCTTGGTGACTACTACTAGCACGTCATGACCAGATTGCATTCGTATAGGTGAGCATGAACATATGTCTTCTTGCTCATCTTATAATTTAGGCCATAGAAAAAGATGTAAGTAGAAAGGAGAAAAGACAGTTCTTTGGCAGGGCAGACATGGCACAACTATTTTCAACTCCTGTGTTTTGAAACAACGTTGGTTACTTCGGTTCAGCTCTTTGAGATGGAAGGAAAGAAAAATCTCAAGTGTGTGGGCTTGATAAATGGTTTGCCAAATTACAGACCAAAGTTGAATTTGGATGCCACATCATTTCTTTCTGAAAAGTTTACTTTCTCAGTAAACACTGAATGTGAACCTATAATAACAGTATATATTATGTGGAAAATGAACTATGTAACTTGTTGGCAGGGATGAGGGCGGGGAAGCTAGGGGGAAGTGAAGGAAGAGTGACATAGTTCAAACAAGCGATGTACTTATTACCTGACTTATGAAATAGTAACCCCCATGTACAGCACCTTGATAGTAATACTAATTATAATAATAATAAAAGTATATTTAAAAAAAAGAACTTTAAAGCCATGATTTTATTCTCTGAGATACAGATCATCACAATGTGTCTCCAGAATTTTCCATTGTTGTTCCATTTCCCTTGTGGTTCCATCGCCTTCTCCATCAGCCAGAAGAGGGCCTGGGCTAGTGGCTTGTGAGAACACTTTGGCTGTGCCTGCCCTGCTGGCAGCAGCCGGGTTTAGTGCCTCGCCCACCATGGCTACCTTTCCATAAAGGTGGCACTCGGCACTCACCAGGCTGGTGGAAAAAACTCAACACCTCATTATCTCTACAACCTGAGCGGATTTGCACATTTAATTGATGTGTAGGAGGGGAGGCATCTGCTATTGTAAAAACCTTTAACGGTGGCAGTAAAGCTTGAAATAAAATTAAGTGTTACTATAGTAAATGAATGGTCCCCAGGTGATAAAGTCCATTTTAGGGTGGGCAAGGGCCGTACATGGTCAGGACCTGGTTGGTTAGCTTTGAGGGGTTTTGTTTCCCTCATCAGGGAATATAAGCACATAGTTTAAAAGGCAAATAAATACTACAAGATTGACACAGAAGCATAGGTCCCTTGCCTGACTGTCCTGTGCCACTTCTCAGAGGCAACTCTTCAATTCTTTTATCTGTTTTCTTTTGGATTCTTGCCTACATTAAAAAAAAAAAACAAAAACTTGCCTAGACTGTTGTTGTAGATGTTCTCTGCTGGCTCTGCTGCGGAAGGTAGATTTAATTTTCACACACCGCCTTCTTCCCATGGCGTGGCTTGATTTAGTGCTCACCTTTTACAAGGTTGGGACTAGTGGATGTTGTTTGTAGCCAAGCCATGTAGTGTGCTATGGTTGCTGTTCTTTGAGTGACGTCTGGGTGTGCAGGGATATCTCACCATCTAGTGTGCAGATGCCACCCTCTTTTTTTCAGTTGTCGTTGGACCCTGAGCATCTCTGGAGACAACCCCATCTGGTATCTGATGGGATTAGGGATCTGCATGTTGATGAAAGATCGAAGCAATCCACCCGCCACTATCCATGCCCTGATCACAGTCTTCCTGGTGCCTCCGCTCCCTCAGTCTTTGGCAGTTCTGCAGTGCAGTTCAGCTTGCTGGTCATGGACTTTGTCCACCCTCCCAGCCCAGCTCTCCCTTTGTGCAAGGCAAGTTTTCTGGGTAGGTGATGCTGGTCCACAATTTCCCCTTTCCTAAAATGGGACCTCGCTGTGGTTGGATCTGACATGTCCCCAGAGCTCCTGGTCCCAGGCTGTCAGTGGGTCGGCAGTGTGTAGAGGTGAAGTGGGAGGACTGACCACCGGTCCACCAGTGTGTCCGTTCGTTGGTAGGCTTATACTTGGAAGGGCTGTTGAGAGGCCCCAGAAACATTGAGGTGGGATCTCCTTGAGGGGAGTGGGTTCTTGGGCAGGTGGGGGGGGCCCTCTTCTCATGGCTGGCATGAGATGAGCACCCTCTTCTGCCCACGCTCCCACTGGAGTGATTTTCTCCTGTGTCTTTGGTACACGGTAATGGAGCCAGCAATGGACTGAGCTAAAATATTTAAGCCTTTAAGCCAGTTTCTCTCCAGACTTCTGGTAGCCAATTGTCACACTCTTGTTTCTAATGTGCCTTTCCTCCACTTGGCCTCGCACGTTGGAGGAGGGGTACAGTTGAATATGTCCTCATTCTGCCACATTCAACAAGGGGGTTTGGGGCTCTTGTTTGGATACATGTTGCTTTGTTTTGCACACAGTTGATCCAGTCTTGACTTTGTATTTTGAAGAGCAGATTTTGATGTTGTGACCCTCTGTTAGTCACGTAGGATCCCCTTTCCACATGATTTTAACAAGTTCGTGGGCCTTCCATGTCGCTGACTTGTGGTAGAGTCCTGTCTCTGGGTCCTGAGAGTGCTTCCGAGCTTTTTCTGACATCTCGTTTGTTTAGGCAGCAGGTGGGAGAGTTGAAACCATCCTGAGTTCCTGGGAAGACAGGCCCAGCCTTTCCCTCTCCCCACACTGGGTGAGCCCTCGCTTAGTTATCTGTCTGCAGCCCTGTTTTCTCTTTGCGGGTAGTTGAGGGAAGGAACACCTGATAGGCAACAACCATTTTACAAGCTGAGCTCCACAAGGAAGCACAGATGCCATTCCTCTCCTGGGCAGGGTAGAGTATGGCTGTAGATGTGGTGGTGGGGTGCTCCCCCTGCACCCACTGGCCAGCTTGCTGTCTCCCTGTCTGTAAGAACCAGGGCATTAGCCACCAGTTTGAGTTGTCTGCCTTTGCGTTTGGGAAATCCTTCCATTGTCTGTGTGGAGAAATGTGGTCCACACCAGTTTGCTTTTTGCTGCCCCTCCCGCTCTGCTACCTGGGCAGTGGCTCACACGTACTGGCCTGTGTACCTGGATTCTCAGGTCTCCCTCCCTCTGCAAGGGTAATGTAAAATGCAGCTCACAGCCTATTTCAGACCTTATTAAAACATCATTTCCCCTGCCTTGTTCCCAGATTTCTGTGCTTAATCATAGAAAGGCAGCTTGTTCAAATATACATTATTCTTGTTTGGAAAACTCTGTTGGCTTGTCTCCCTTCCCACCCCCTCCACACTCCATATTCTGTAACCCAGCTTCACTGAGGCAGGACTTATTAAATATCATAATTTGCTCATTGGAGAATTATTTGTAAACTTAATTAACTCTCTGTCAGTGTTTGAGTTAATTTTCTCCCTTTAATTTCAGCCTCCTTGCTCATGGTTTTCCAGATTCTGTCCTGTGTCTGTTAAAGACTTTGTAAATAGTTTTGAAATGCCAGTTGGTGATATATGGGTCTCTTTAACATTTCTTTGATTTATGTGCAGTGCAGTAGAAAAAGGCAAAGAAAGCAAATTATATGGCGAAAAATGTTGCCAATCTTCCCTTTTTCTACCCTTAGTTTAAAAAAGTACACTTATCAATCACATCTGATGGATTTTCTTTTTTATAAAGATTGAAAATTTAACTATTTAAAGACTCTTGCAATGCATGTCCTGTATTTGCTTAATCAGGTGCAGCTTAGCTGGTACAGGGTATCAGAAATTCGAAAGCTCTTGCAGCCTCTTATTTGTTCCTGTCCCGCTCCCAGCACTCTTGGCTGCGGAATGCATGAAAAGGTCAGGTTTCTGGTAGAGGTTGAAAGTTGGAAGCCTCTCCATGCTGGAAGAGCGCTGCATCCACGCTTGAACCCTGAATCCAGTTGGTGGGCCAGTAGGAGCTATGTCTTCAAAATCGCCAGTTTCCATGGTCCAAGGTGTCCCTCGGTTAAGACTTTTTGATGTCTTCCAGGGAGGCACTGACTTCCTGATCCAGTCAGTGAATCAGCAAATATTGCCTGAGATTGTATTATGCTGCTGCTCAGATTTCAGTGTGTCTAAGAGCCACGTGGCAGAACTTGTTAATCTGCCGATTCCCAGGGTCCAGATGTGGAGGTGAGACCAAGATCTGCCTTTTCGGTGAGCACACTGTGGATGATTCTGATGACACCCAGCCAGCCCGGGCGCTGTGCCCAGCTCACCCGCCCCGCACTATGTGAGGGAGTTTTACAGCTCCCTTACCAAAGCTTTGCAAAGGGGAATGCGTTTGGATTTTAGACTATTTCAGATTACAGAATGGTAGCAGGTTCATCACCTCATTTTATGTTAATTTCCCCAGTAGGGTCTGGGGTGGTACCCTGTAATCAAATATAGTGCTGCAAAGAAGGAGGAGGAGGAAGAGAAGAAGAAGGAAAAGAGGAGGAGGAGGAAGAGAAGGAGGAGGAGGAGGAAGAGAAGGAAGAGGAAGAAGGAAAAGGAGGAGGAGGAGGAGGAGGAAGAAGAAGAAGAGGAGAAAGGAAGAAGAAGTCTGGTTCTTCACACTGAGATTAAATTAAGATTTAAATAGACTTACGTCAGTTTGTGTCAGGTTTTGTTGCCACATGAGTCCTGGTGCTTACATCGATGAGAAAGCTTTTGACTTTCAGAACTCTTTTGCATTTTTATGTGCTGAAAAGATTCTGACTTTGTACTGGCAGATCACATCCCGCCCTCTGTTCTGGGTGCGAGACACCAGAAGGCAGTGAGTGGGTGAAAAGGTGTGTGTGTGCAGTCGCACAGTCACCCAGCAGCACAGCAGGGTCTGCGCTGCAAGTTTAAGGCAGCCAATGGAGAGGGGTTTGGAGTCCAGGAGCTGAGTAGGGATGATAGATGGGACCCTGGGAGCTGTTGGCTGGGTTGCAGTAAGCCATGTTGTCATTTCCAAGTGGCCTGTTTCCTCTTCCATGGAGTGTCCTGACAAATCCTTGCTGGGTAAGCGGAGTGCCTCTCAAGGCGGCAGCAGGTCCCCACTCCCTCGCCTTTTTCCTTACTCTCAAGGTGATTCAACGTTCAAGTTCCTACTGTACGTTAAAGCTGTCACACCTTTTGTGGCTGTTTCCCACCAACTTATTCATTATTTAAAATGTGCTTATTGAAAGATATGAAGTTCTTGGGTAGCTGCTTTAGTGTAGTGGTTAGAGAGAAGGGACCCCTGTAGTCAGGCTATCTAGACCCTGACCCCGTGCCTCAGTTTCCTTAGCTGCAAAGAGATAACAGTAGTGCTCTTGTTGTGGTTTTAGAATTGTTTCTCACAGGACTGGGAAGGTGGCTCAGTGGTAGAGCGCTTGCTTTGCATGCATGAGGCCCTGGGTTCGATGACTCAGCACCACATAAGCAGGAAAAGCTGGAAGTAGAGCTGTGGCTCAAGTGGTAGAATGTTACTTGAGCTGAAGAGTAGAAGGACAGCGCCCAGGCCCAGAGTTCAGGCCCCACGACTGACCCCCTCCCCCCACCCTCCAAAAAAAGAATTGTTCCTCACAGGCTCGTGTAATGTGGTTTTGGTGTGCTTTTGGGAAGTGATAGGACGTGAATGCTCTGACCAGCTGAAGGGGTCTGACCTAATGGTGGGTTTATTACCATGATGGCATTAATGGAGGTGGGCACAGTGAGGATGGGCCTAGGTGAAGAAGGTTCCCAGGAGTGTGTTCTCAAGAGCTGTGTCTTGTCTCCTTCCCTTCCTCCCTTGCTCTTTGCTTCCTGGCTGCCATGAGGTAAACAGCCTCCTCCTTCACATGCACCCATGGGGTTGTTCTGCCAGCCTTGGGCCCACAGTAATGATCGCTTTCAGTCAGCTGGACTGGAATCTCTGGAACCTGTGCCACAATAAATCCTCCCCTGAGTTATTTTCCCAGGTATTTGTCATGGCCATGAAAAATCCAGCATAGCCTCATGTGTGCACCAGCCAGTGTTATTATTTTTATTATTAGGCTGAACCCTGTTCTAGACACTGGAGAGAGATACAGCACTGAAGACTAGGGGAAATAGCTGCTGTGGGATCTTCTCTTCTCAAAGCAGGAGACATTTCTTCATGTATCATCTACACGTAGCACTGTGTTCCATATTCATCCAGCCATTCCATTCTCAGCAAGAGTTATTGAGCACCCACGTAGCCTCTGTGCCAGGCCTGTGGACCAGTGGTGTTCTTGTGGTCTACAGTATAGAAGGGTAAATATATATACAACCCCTTCTACCCTCACCCATGCTGTCATGAGCAATGATCAGCCCTGTGAGAGGTGTCTCCAAAAGGCCAGGCTGGGACTCGCTTGAGCAAGCTTCAGGTCTTCTCAGCTCCCCATGGTGACAGGTCCTAAACTTCTTTAGGTATCATCGGGTACCTATTGCTACTCCTTCCTCTGACAGTAGAGATCCTTCTCCAGATGGATGTGGTTGGCAATTGACATTTGGTGATACTCCCCTTGGGACATTCCTTACTGGTGGTGGTGGCAGTGGCAGCAGCAATTGCTGATTTTGTTTGCTTGGTTGGTTCCATCAGCAGAGTTTAGTAAAGTTGAGTAGGGCTTTAAAGCATCACTGGGTAACTCTCTGAGCTGGGCTGTGGCTCAGTGGCAGAGCCCTTACCTTGCATGCAGGAGGTACTGGGTTCCCCTAGCACTGTGGGAAGAGGGTGGGCAGGTGGCCCTTGAATCAAGGGTTTAGCTTTTGTGGTGGATACTTTGCTCAGTGCTCTTTAGATCTCTTTGGTATTAAGTAGCAGTGCTAGCCCCACAAGACAACTGAAGCTTTGGGATGGTGAATAACCACCCCAAGGTCACACTGTTGCTCAGGAGAGGCCTCTGGTTTGTATCCAGGCTGCTGCCTGCACAGCTGTGTTCTTAGTCAAGAATAGAAGTCTTGCTCTGCCTGGGTCAGAGTGATTGATCAGTAGGACATTGGCTCCAATCTGTTGTTTATTTTGTTACTTTTATTTTTAATTATCTCTTAGTAGTTGTACAAAGGGATTTCCATACTAATTTATGAGTATAATGCATCTTAATATCATCTCTGAGATCATTCTCTCTCCCATCTCTCTCGACTTTGCCCATCCCCTCAAGTTACATGGGCACATTTACCATTACTGTATTCACACAATTTTCCCAAACCTGTCCCATTGTCTTGCCTTGGTCCAGGTAACCTACCACACAAGTGAAGCCTTCAGTAGTCCTACAAAGGCACTGTCCTAGCTGTCTAGAGACCTTGGTCTTCCAGTGTTAGGAGCTTAAGGACTCTTGCTGAGTGCTGGTGGCTCATGCTTGTAATCCTAACTTCTTAGGAGGTTGAGATCTGTGATTCAAGCAAACTTGGGCAGGAAAGTCTGTGAGATTCTTATCTCCAATAAACTACCAAAAAACTGGAAGTAGAGCTGTACCTCAAGTGATAGAGCAATAGTATTGAGTACAAAAGCTCAGGTACAACACCTGGCCCTGAGTTAATCCCCAGCACTGGCACCAAAAGATTGAGCCAACTTTCTGGGTGTTTGGGTTCGTGTCAGTTGAAACACACACCATGTGTTTCCTGGTAGATCCTCAGGTTGCCTCTGAGCCCCATGCAGTTGTCCTTAGTATATTGGAGGTTCACTCGGGATCAGCTGAGAGGCAGCTGTGATGAATTGTGTGATGAATTGTCTTAGTTGTTGGAGAACTGTTCCAAGTCTTTCTTCCCACTATAGCCATTCCTTTAGAACAGGGCAGAGCTGCATTTTTTTTTCCTTTTTTCCATTACCCTTAATCAATTTGTTATCTGACATGCTTAGGGTGACAGTATTTGATTACTCTAATCAGCTTTGTAAGAAGAGGGATTTCTGGGTAGGGTCGCTTCTGAGAACCAGAGCAGCTGCAGTTGTGCTGGCTCTGTGCTTGAGGCTTTGTGCATAGTATATCATTTCATTTCAGCAAGGTTCTTGGCTCTCTGCCTTGTAGGACAGACTAACAGTTCCTCCCTCCTGGAAACTGCATTGTGATAAGACCCTTGAAAGTCCAGCCTGCCATCGAAAGTGTGCTTGGTAAACGTAAAAAACGACCCTTCTGGATGAGTGTGGGCTGAGGAAGAGCCATGTTCAGAAGGGAGACGAAGCCCAGAATCACTGGTGGGATTAGGCAGCTGGGTACAAAGCTCACCCTCCTGCCCACAAGGCCATACTGCAGAGTTGAGCCTTTGTTGCTCTGTGGCAGAGGGCAGAGGAAAGCAGTGGCTGCCTTGACCTTTGCCTCCTGGTAGTCCTCAGCCAGCGCCTCATTCTCCCCCTTCCCAAAGAGATAGAACAGAGTACAAGAATGCTGTCTAATGCTCCCGTGCCCAGTTGCTGGCCTGAACTAACTGAGCAGCCGTATGTACCCTGACGCCTGCGTCTCTTTGTTCCTGACACCAGAATGAGGTGGTTTTGCAAGTCAGTGTTGTGTGGCTTCGGCCTTCCATCCAAGTTTACTCTGGGCTGCCTTTCCTTCTTCCTGGTAAGCAAGGATTGAAGAGGGTGGATCAAGTCCCTACTTTGCAGCCATTTGTCTAGTAGACTGTTGTCTTCTGAGGAAAGGCAGGAAGCCAGTGGGACCGATCTGAAGGCGGCTAAGGCAGCGCATCAAGCAGCAAAGGGCTTTTCATGCCCGGAGAGGAGGAGGGGTTCAGTAAGTTCCTCACCCAGTCTACACCTATGTGAGGCAGAGAGGCGCCACCCCTTCTTTACACTGTCTGTAGGTTATGGTAATAACCCAACCATAATTTTAGTTTCATAGGCTGATAATTTTTAGAAAATCTTTTACTAGTTTCTGTGACTTTGCAACTGACCAGTGTTTGGACTGTCTGCAGTCAAGATGTGGAAGTGTCTGTGTTTCTCTTTGTAATCATTTCTCATTGAGAACCTCTGTTTTCTCTAGGGGAAAAGGTACCCAGGGACACTGTGTTGTATGGGAATCTTAGTCTCCCCCTAGCCCTCCCGTGAGTATTGGGTGAGAATAGTGAATGAGGTTCTTTTTAGGTGTCAGTCAGCATTTGAGCATGGGCCAGGGTGCTAGAAGAGTGTTTGGTTCTAACATCACGCCCAAGGTGTTACAAGGAGCTCTTGCCAGAGCCCCAACCAATGGCCTTTAACTGGGGGCTTTGGTGAGCAGAAAAAAGTTTGCCTTTCAGGGCTGGGAAGGTGGCTGAGTAAGTAGAGTGCTTACTTTGCATGCATGAGGCCCTGGATTCGATTCCTCAGTACCACATAAGCAGAAAAAACCGAAAGTGGTGCTATGGCTCAAGTGATAGAGTGCTAGCCTTGAGCTGAAACACTCAGGGACAGAGCCCAGGCCCAGAGTTCAGGCTCCATGACAGATGACCAAAAAAAAAAAAGTTTTCCTTGTTGATTTTTTTTTTTACAGCAGGAAGTCAAGCCCAATCTGTATTATGTAATCTTTATTGTATTACAGCATTTCAGTGTTGGAGGGACCTCAGACATAATTCTAGCCTTGCTTTGTAGACAGTTGACCCAGACTTTGTAAGTATTCATTTTGAAAATAGTACTCTATTGCCTGGATAATAGTGTCCAGGCAATTCTGGATGCTTTCTCTTCCTGCAGCTCCTGTCATTGGCTGACAGAGAAAATTCAGGTACACACTGCATTCTAGGTACAGGGATGTCTGGTGTCAGTGCATAGTTACCAGGTGTAGCTGGTGATCAGAGCAAGAAACTGGGCCTTTTCCTCTTAGCACACCCAGACGGCCCACCGTGTTGCTCTTCTTGGGAGTGTGCATTCTAACTCAGGCAACGACATGGGTGTCTCTTTTGATGCTTCCTCATTTCTGCATTGTTAAATTTTGCCTTGTCCTTTCTATGTTTCTCCATATATCTTTTGTTTTTTATTTAGGGCTTTTTAAAATTTTTTATTTAGGGCTTCAGCTCAGAGCCTGAGTGCTATCCCTTAGTTTTTTTGCTCAAGGCTGATACTTAACACTTGAACCACACTTCCACTTTGGGCTTAAAAAAAAATTGTTATTATAAAAGTGATGGACAGAGGGGTTACAGTTACATAAATCAGGTAAAGAGTACATTTCTTTTTGAACAATGTCACCCCTTCCCTCACTCTCTCCCAGTTTTATCCTTCTGTTCCCACCCACAAACTGTGTAGTTTGTTTTCAACATAGTGTCTGGTGAGTACCACTGCTGATTTGTCCATCCTTTGTCCCTCTATTTCTGTGCCCCCCTTACTCTTTCAAAGACAGATTAAGTGAACAAAGAAAACAACAACAAAGAAAAAGCCTATTTCCACTTCCTGGAGTTCATTTTGATAAATGTTATTTTATGTGATCGAGGCACATAAGCATTGTACCTTTATGCACTTTGGGCTTTTTGCTTGTTAATTGAAGATAAGAGTCTCACAGGGGCTAGGAATGTGGCTCATTGGTAGAATGCTTTCCTGGCATGCTTGGAGCCCTGGGTTCAATTCCTCAGTACCACATAAATTGAAAAAGTAGGAAGTGGTGCTGTGGCTCAAGTGGTAGGGTACTAGCCTTGAACAAAAAGAGGCTCAGGGACAGTGCCCAGATCTTGAGTTCAAGCCCCAAGAATGGCAAAAAAAAAAAAAAAACCAAACCACAAAAACAAAGAGACTCTCACAGACTTTTCTGCCCAGAATGGATTTGAACCACAGTCTTCAGATCTCATCTCCTGAGTGGCAAGGATTGCAGGCATGAGCCACCAGCAACCGGCTTTGCCTGTGTTGTGTTAAGTGAATGGCCAGGTGTCTTGGTTGGGGCTGCTATAATTAGCAGAATGAATGGCTTCCACCACAGACATTTATTTCTCAAGATTTTAGAGGCTGAGAAGTTCAAGATCAAGGTCCCAGCAGATCTGGTGTCTGCCGAGGCCTTCTTCCACATTTGCAGCAGGCTGCCATTCTGCTGTGTCCTCACCCTGTGTGGAGGAGTGGGGGGGACTTCTGGCTCTCTTTCTCCTCTCATAATGGCAGTGACTCTTTAAGGATGGGGGGTTACCCTTGTGACCTCATCTAAGCCTAGTTTCTCCCCCAAAGACCCTACCTCCAAATACTGTGGCATTGAGACTAGGGCCTTCGGGGAGGAATTCAGAGAGACAAAATGTTCAGCCTGCAGTAGTGTGTGACCTGACTGCCCGGTGATCTTTCTTTGGGGCTCTGAGTCCTTGGTGTGAGTCCTTGGGGGCTGTTCTGTCTTCGTTTCCGGATTGCTGCTCATCCCTTCCTTTGCTTTCTTTGGTCTTCTTTCTTTCTCCCTTTGCAAATGGCCCTAGAATGGTTGTGCCTCCATTTTTAGCCACCTTCACAGTTTGCTTTGTCTGTGAATTTGTTCAGATACATGAGTGATATGTCTTCTTGCTGATTGGCATTTTTGAAGTCTGACAGCCTGCATACAGCTGTAGTGTAACTAGGAGCAGTTGTGGAGGAAGGCCTGTTAATAAAGGTGTGAACTCTGGGAAGTTCAGTGAGACAATTCTATTCAGCCCCAAACATTTCACCTACTTAGAAGGAAAACTGATGCTGTCTTCCTGTCTGTTTACCTCTTTGATAGCTTTTGAAGTCTGGACATTGGAGGATTCCTAAGTAGATAGCAAAGAAGCCCAAATGGCATTTCACATGTAAACACTGCCTCAGTCGAGCAGGAAGCTCAGCCCTGATTTGGGTCCTGCTTTCATGGTAATTGAAGGGCCTGAAACTCAGCTTCCCAGTAGAGAACAAATAGGCAAATAAATTGGACCTTCCTTCTTATGGTTTATTGATGCTGCTTTGACCAAGTAAAAAGATTACTTACCATAAAAGCTCACATCTAAGGCGTTTTGTTTTGCTTTTAAAGAAGTTGGCTATTGGAAAGAAATGTTAAGAGATAAAAGAAGGAAAAAAGCTAATATCGTTGCCTGATATTTAGATTAAAACCCAAGCAAAACAATTAGGTTTATGGTGTTTTTCTGTAACTGTTTTCCTTGACACAAATAATCCTGGACAAGCTTGCTTCTTGTTGTTGTTTTTTTTTTTTTACTCAGATTTATGCTCAGAAAAAGAACTAGAGCTTCATTGTAATATGTTGCCCTTTCTCATTAGTTGGGAACAAAATACATTTCAATAATGAGGGGCAAAGGTCTCTGTGCCTCAAAGTGGTGACAAAATGTTCCTGGTTTTGCACAAGTCTTGGTTCCAACTGAAATCTATGGTGATTTGGGGCACTACTGACTGTGTGAGAAGCTGAGCTGAGCACCGTGTCCTGTTCGCCAGTGTTGTGTAGACATAGCCCAGGGTACCAGGGTGTGGCCTGGGGCAGTCTGGGTGTCCCATGTCTCCAGATCATGGCGGTGCATCCTGACATGGTCTGTGGGCCTTGTGAGGGTGGCTCAGCCATCTGGAGGAGAAAGTGGCCCCGGGGTCCTTGCCGTGGCTGTCATCCTGTCTAGTGCAAAATTTCAAAGGGAATTCTTCAGTAAAATCCACATTATCTTTTAGGCAGGCCATGATTACCCGTCTTAAGACAATAGCTAGGAAGCAGCTTCTGAGCTGTTCAACAGGTTAAATATGTTGCACAGCTAAGCACAATATTGAAGTTTCTGTGGTTTCATGACTTCTTTTCTCTAAGGTCTTTAATGCTTGATATTAAAACCTCAAAATGATGAGGTTTAAACCTTCTCTTAGTTCACCACCTCACGCAGGCCTGGGGTCAGCAAGAGGGAGAGCATGTGGCATTTCTAGGCCTGAAAGAGGTCTGATGGCGGGCAGAAAGGAGCTGCAAGTACCGGTGATGTTCAGACCAAATGGAAATGTGGCCTGCGTCCCTGTTCAGGACGGCACCGTGTTTTACTGCCGCAGCAGACATACCCCGTGGCCCGTTCCTCTTATGGGAGGTGGACCCTGGTCCCCAGCTCCCTCTCACCACACGTGTGACCTTGGGTCCAAGACTCCTCATGTAATATGGAGGTAGGGTGTCTCTAAGGCCAGTACTCACCTCTTTTGCTTATGGCTGGTATGCTACCACATGAGCCACACTTCCAGTCTGGCATTTTGCTGGTGGAGATGAAGTCTCATGGACTTTTCTACATAGGCTAGCTTTGAACTGTAATCCTCCATGTCTGAATTCTCTTGAGTAGTTGAGATTACAGGGGAGCCACCCGCCAGTGCCAGCCCTTAAGACCTTTCTGATGTTAGAAGCTTGCAATCTGAACTGCTGAAGTAGTTCCAATGTAGTGGCAGGGCCGTCCTGTCCTAAACTCCATACTGCCTTACCTTGCCATGTTTGAACAATTGGAATAGGGAAAACGATTTCGTCATGGCTTTGTCACAGCGGTGAGATTCTGATGAGCAGTGTGTTTTCTTTAGAAAGAAACTAGCTTATAGGACTGCTGAACAGAACCAGTTTGCGCTCTAGGTTGGTGTCTGTGCCAGACCAGGGCCTGCAGCTGCACTAACCTGCCAGTATGTCTGCCAGTTGACACGGTTAGGAGTCTCTGTGCACAGTGTGTTGTCCTGGATGTTGAAGGACACAGAGAATCGATAACCAGGTCTCCACCTGTGAGATGAGCCTCCTGGGACTCTGACCAAGATCCAGCATAGTAACGTGGGAATTCCTAGAGGACAGGCTCCCTGCCCTCCTGCCCTCTGTCGCTTGTCCCATGCCCTCTGTTTTAAGCTGTATGCTGTTGTTTGTGCGTAGGCTTTGCTCATTAGTGGTGTCAGTGTGTTCTGCCAGTGTTCTTAGAAACTTACATGTAAAATGATTTTAAAAATGAAGCGAATCATACCTTAGGGTTAGGAGGGCTTCCTCCACCCCAAACAAAAAGACAACTTTGATGAATTCTTTGGAAGGATTTTTACTGTAGGAGGAAGCAAATCTTGATTGATCTTGCTTGTAAGTTTTGAGAATTTTGAATGTCAGATTATCTTAAAGTGTGATTCAAGCCATATGGCATGGGTAGAAAGAGTTTGCGTGTGGTGAGATGCTGACACGGACCCCAGGAAGCTGGTGCATATCTGCAGCTTTGACAAGCCTGCTTCACCGGCCTAATCAGTGCATGGACATGGGAAGGGTGGGCAGTTTCCAGCGGGCCCTGCTTTGGTCCATTATGGAACATTTCCTTAAATGTCTGTTTTGGAGCAAGTGTGGAAACATGAAGCAAGCAGAGACCTCTCATAGCTGGGGAATGGTGGCTCATTTGATTTTCTGCATTTGAATCCTGTTTTTATTACTTTCACGTAGTTTTCTTCCCTTATATGGCATATTTGTAATTCAAAACATGTTAAAACAAATTTTGACCTCAGTAATTTCAACTCTTTGGAGATTCCATAAAAACTTAAGGCTTTCCAAGGGAGACAGTTTGAATACTGTGAAGCCATTACTTCTCTTTTTTTTTTTTTTTTTTTTCTGGGCCTGGGCGCTGTCCCTCAGCTCTTCAGCTCAAAGCTAGCGCTCTACCACTTGAACCACAGCGTCACTTCCGGCTTTTTCTGTTTATGTGGTGCTGAGGAATTGAACCCAGGGCCTCATGCATGCGAGGCAAGTGCTCTACCACTGAGCCACATTCCTAGCCCCATTACATCTCCTCTTTACCACAGAGCTTTGTGCCCTCTAATCTTTAGAACATGATGGAATCCAATCCTAGAACTTGTGCATTTTTTCTCTTTTTTTTTTTTTTTCCGGTTGTGGGGCTTGAACTCTGGGCTTGGGTTCTGTCCCTGCGCTCTTCAGCTCAAGGCGAGTGCTCTACCACGTGAGCCACAGCGCCACTTCTGGTTTTCTAGTGGTTTATGAGAGATAAGAGTCTCATAGCCTTTCCTGCCTGGGTTGGCTTTGAACCACGATCCTCAGATCTCAGCCTCCGGAGCAGCTAGGATGACAGGCGTGAGCCACTGGCGCCCGGCTTTGTGCGTATTTTCTAGAACCGAAGGTGGCATGTGTGAAATCACATAGCTCTCATTAATAACAAAGCCCAGAACCCATTTCCCAAGAGGAAGCTTCCAGAGACTTCAGTCTGCACATTAGCTTGTCAGGACCCTACCCCAAACATGTTGAGTGTGTCACTGAGCATTACTTTAAAAATATTAGACCAGTACTCATTGGTCTTTGCTTCAGATCATCCTGAGTTGTTGTATCTCCCCAGATATAGAGATTAGCAGATAGCATTGATTATTGTCTTATGTTGAAAACTGATAGAAAAACCTTGGGCCACTCATTAAATTAGATAGAGGGCTGAAATAAACAGTTCTCTACACTCAGAGAAGACTGAGCCCCTGAACCGCTTTTCCAGTGCGCTGGGAGCTCCAGGCAAATGAAGACCCCCGCCCCACGGGCGCACCCACCACCAGGGTGGTAGGATGTGAAAGCCAAAAAAAGCACTTGCCTTCTTTCTCTCCCACTTGCTTCTTTTCGCTGGTTAGTGGGGAAAATGCTGTTGGAGAGAAAAATCACATTGGAGCTTTGATAAGTTGCTTTTTTTGAAATGGAGTTGTTTCTATGGCACAGACATTTGGCGAGGAGTGTGTTTATTGAAATACACTTTTATAGAAAATATTACAGAACCTGTAATTGAAAGCTTATGGCAGAGTTCTGTGGCGTGATGTGTTCTTAATGTTAATTTGTGGATTTGCGCTGAACTCCCTTCTGCTGTTTTCGAACCATTGGCTGAAGGAACATTTTCCAAAAGTCTTTTCAGCTCTAAATGGTATTGCATGGGTTGGAGTATTTGGTGCTTAAATAACATAGAAATCTAGTTAGACAGGAGCTGCCTGTCAGTTTCATTAACTTTGACCTCTTCTCCCATTACAAAGGTGGTTCTGTTAATATTTAATGGGCCCCTTATAGATCTTGACAGTCGGAGCCCTGTTCCTGGAAGCTGGGATCCGTATATATGATTAACAAATGCCACTTAATCATTATGAGTCAGCATGCAAAGGCAGACTGTTGGGGGAAGAGGAGCTCTCCCACCACATGTGCTCTTGGAGCAGTGTGCAGAGCTTCTGAGGACCCCTGTGAGAGGGATGGATGCCAGTCAGTGCACACTGCTGCTGCTGTGTTTTTGTTTGAGCAGAGATCCATGTGATGCCAGGTGGGCAACCTCCCTCCCTTGCATCGTTAGCAGACTCCACCTCTCAGTCAGCAGGACTGGAAGGGCTGAGCTTGCATGGACAAGGAAGGAGGAGAGCTGAAGGGAGAGGGGGTAGCTCGAGCAGGAGGGTCCTGCCAAGCTGTCTTTCCCTTTAATTCCAGAAAGCCCTGTGCATATTGCACTCATTGCACATTCTGGGGGGAGATCGAAACCAAGCCGCTGACATTTTGAAACATTGTCTTTCAAACTTGTACTGTCCCTTGCTTCCATTGATTTCCCATTTGAGGAATCTGTACAAGAAAACCAAATTTGAGCAAAATTCATTGGTCTAAGATGAGTTGTTAGAACCAGATTATGCCCCCCCTTTTCCCCCCACAAGAAGTCCTCTGTTTTTATTATGAAGGTGATACATCTCTGTCTTGTATTAGACAGCCGTAGGCTCCCACAATAACCAGCCAAGTAAATCAGGAGCCTGCTCAGAAGCAATATGGATGCTCTAGACACAGCCATTTGAGTCTTGCTGGGTCACTGAGTAGCTTCATTTTTATAGCCACTTGCAAGGAGCGCATCATTTCGATTGGCTTTGTTTTCTCACTCTCTATTCGTGTGCAGCTCCATGGCTTTGAGTGAGACCATTTGTTTTTCAGATTGTTATTACCCTTTGCATTCAGGGCTCGGCCCTTTATATATGGTGGTCACCACTTTCATTGCCATGAGCTGTAATGTAGCTGACTCGGCAAAGAAAATATATGCCTTGGAAGAGCATTTTGAGAAGAAATTGACTCAGAGCTTGAGAATGAATTACTATTTGTATATTTAGTTAATTCTAAATATGTGTTTGAAAGACCTTACTTAATTTGAGAAGAGAAGAGGAAACATATTGGATGTTACAAATGGTCTCAATCCAAATTCTTAGCTTGGCATTTGCATGTTTGAATGTTTTATTTACATCTGTTCAAACTTGGGATACCTTTCAAAGCTAATTTTATTTTAGAGAGATTGATGGCAACTTTTAGGACCTGAAATACAAAAGCATGAGTTTGAAAAAAGAAGGTAAAAGTCATTGTCACATATCAAATTAGATAGATGCCTTGTTTGACAATGAGTGAGAATAGCTGTTTTTTAAATCAAAAGATCCCTGTGGTAGGGGTTGGGACACAAGGGTTCTGTAGTGATAGAAAATTTCTAGATCTTTATTAAGGTCTTGCTCACACAGACACCTCCCTTTGTCAAAACTCTTTTCAAACTGTACATAAAATATGTGTTACATTTTATACAAACTGTATGTCAATATAGTGTATCTTTTAAAGGCTAGTTTGGTTTAGAACTTCTCCAGTGGAGAAGTGGAAATGCTACAGAGTTGAATGATGTGTCCCGAGTAACCTCCGTGCTCAGCAGTCTGTCTAGGAATAAAGGGAAGGATGCTGGCACTGAGCCTGTGTAAAGGATGCGGCTTCTTCCCGCCTGGTGCCTCTGTCTAGCCACATGAAGTGGAAACCAAGAGGACTCCTCCATCACACTCTCCAGTGAGCCCATAAGCCATTGTACTTTGTTGTCAGGTATATTCATGAGCTCCTTCCTGTGACTGAACTTGCATTGCACCTTACCCATCCAGTAATTCAGCCCTGCAGAAGGGTTTAGGTGCTCACTCACGGTGCATTGAGGTGTCCTGGTGTACAGTCATGGACTGTGAGTTCCACAGTTTTATTACAAGTAAGACCTGGTAATAGCAGGAGTCCCCCGAATCATCTCTATCTCCAAGAAAAGCTTCTGGATCTTATTGACATAGGCTTTAAAAACATTAGTGTAAGACCTACGTGAATAAGAGTGAAAAGTAAAGAAGAAAGAAAAAAAACACCCAAATTTGGACTAGTATTTAGAAATACACGGTTAGTGTTCTCTGGAGTCTTTTTTTAGTCTGTCTGCCTATAGCACAGCCTCTTTTGTTGTTAACCATGTGCTGTTGTAAGGTTCTTTTGCTGTTTTAGCCATTTGCCAGGTTCATGGTTAGGTGTTATGATTGTGTCCAGTTCTCATAAGTTGTGATGAGATGCAGATCTCATCTGTGATGTTGTGATGTACACCTCATTTATCTTCATCATCAGTTATCTCTTTAAGAAGAAATTCCTTGAAGGAGCATGTGAGCCATTTGAAATAACCTGGAGTGTGTTTAGGGGGCAAGGCCATCAAGTATTGACCAATCCTGTCTCTGTCCCGCTCTCATCCTGCTTTTTCTTTCCTGTAGTTGCAGTACCACGCAGGTCTAGCATCTGGCCTTCTGAACCAGCAGTCCTTGAAGCGTTCTGCCAATCAGATGGGTGTGTCTGCCAAGCGCCGACCAAAGTCTCAGCCCACCACGCTGGTCCTCCCACCACAGTGAGTGAGGGGCTTCAGAAGGGGTCTTGGTCCTGATGAACTCTGTTTGCACTTGTTTTAGGCCTGTCAAAAGTGATGCTTTTACAAAAATGTTTGTTTCTTTTGGAAAACATAACTTAGAGAGCTGCAGTTCATAGTTGATTTATTGTCTGGGGCAGTTTTTGTACTAGTCCCTAGCTTGTCCTTCGTTACCAAGGATGTGGCTGCAGAGCATCTAAGGATTGACTGGGCCTGGGGGCAGCCTCCAAGGAGAGTCAGGGAGCCCTTCTCTTCTGCATGGCTGGGACGGCAGATACAGTGAGGTCCAGCAGCTTGCTGACCTCTCACAGGTGTGCGCATCACGCTGCCCTCACTTCCAGAACCCCGAAACTCGTCCTCACATACCCAGTCTCTCCCCACATCCAACCCTGCCATCCTTCTGTAAGCAGTTCATTTTTGCTAGGCATGAGGGTGCGTGCCTGTAACCCTAGCATTGAGAGGTCAAGTCTTGGGCTACGTAGTGATACCACAAAATTAATTTTGCCTATCCTTGAACTTCATAAAAATGACAGCATGCGTCATCTTTTATACCTGAGTGTGTGCACATGTGTACATGTGTGTACATATGCTTGGGATTGAGTACAGCTCAGGGCTTTGTTCCTGCTAAGCTCATACTATACCATGGAGCTATACTTCTAGACCAGCATAGCAGCTTTTTAATTTGTTAACTCAACAGAGTATCTATTAGATTCATCTAGTCTAATTCTTCCTTTTCATTACAGTGTAGTCACTTCTTGCTGGTAGTTTTTCTGTCAGGGTCCATACTTCCCAGAGAGACCACACACTCTAAAGGCTGGGCTTGGACTTTGGACATACTCCTAGGCTGTCCTGTTTTCTTCTTGTATTTTCTTTTCCTCATGTCCGTAGCTACAAACTGGGTTTACATCTTTGGTCCAAGGGATTATCTGCAAATAAGATTTGGTTGCCTTCCCTCCAGATCTCTTAGCTTTTTTGGTGACAAATACTTATGGTACCTACTGTGTGTCAGGCATGGTTGTGGGACATGAGCTAGATGGACATGGTCCCTAGTACCATAACTTCTAGTTAGTATTAATGTCAGGAAGAGAATCATAGGAATACAGTGTGGGAAGCATCCTGTTTAAGAAGCATGGCCAAAGAACGCCTCTCTGAGCAGAAAGTTGGGGAGGGAAAAGAGGGGAAGAGCAGGGCCCCTTCCCCAGCTGGTGGCCACTCATCTGCCACCCTTTCTGTGGTTTGTTACACTTCTTGCGCATTTTGTGTTTGCTTCCTGAACAGGCTGCCCACCCACTGGTGGACTCATCCTCCGTGTGCATGCCCAGGGGCTGTATTTTATGTTATTGAAGCTGAGGTGAGGGGCACAGAGCTTCATGAGGCCTTACGCTCTGTCGTGGCTTAGGCTTACATGTTGATCTGGTGCTTCTGCACATCAGCGCTCAGCTCTCTGAAGCCTGGCAGGCCTTGTAACCTGTCATTTTCCCTGCATGGGTTGTCTTCTGAGTCGATGTTTGGCGAGAAGAGAAAGACTTTCGAACAGTCCCATAAGACTGGAGCCAAAAGTGTTTGTTGCTAACTCTCTCTTGACAAAAGTCAGTTCTCAGTCCATCTGTTCACCATTTGTTAATTTGCATTGGCTTGAAACCTGTTTACAGGTGACATGCTATTACGAGGACATTTAGAAACTATTTTAAGCACCATACAACCAACAGTCACTGTTCTGAGAGAGAGAGGTGTTCACAACTGTCATTAGAAATTTATATAGATCACTCAGAGCACTTAAAGTCTTTCAAAGAGAAAAGTGGACACTATATCTGCAGAATACACTAATGAGATCACTTCCTATACCTAGCAGACCATTGACTGCTGCTTTCTTAACTCACTGAGACTTCAGGGCACTCCTTAGTGTACAGGGTCTGTAGCCAGAAGCCTACCAGGGTGTGTTTTTTGAGCTCCTAGTATGTATCACACTGGATTTGATATTGGTTATGACAGAGCTGCAAGTCTACTTAGGTTATTATTTTTTTAGGTAAGGAAATGGAACACTGGTGATGTATGTATAACGTAGATGTAAAAAATTTTAAAAGATAAATAACCCTGAGAAAGTTACTATGAACACATTGTTGGATATTGTTCTACACCTTTTCCCATTAATATGTAATTTTTAACAACCAGACTTTCCACAAAGTATTTCCACATTGTATTGTAATGTTGTTTTATGTTCTATCCTACTGTATTATTGAATATTGCTCATAATGTAAGGCAGCATAATTTGATCTATGGAATATTGATCTTGTGTTTTAATACCGATGCTATGGTTGTATGCTCCTGAAGATTCCTAACTATACAATCTTTATTATAAGCACATGACCACGGTTAACTCTGTCATAAGGAAATCCTTTGGCCCTCCTAGTGAAACACCCAGATCCTCTAGGTTACTGTGTTAATGAGCTATTACTGCATAATAATTATCCCCAAACTTAGTGTTTTTGCAGCAGCAAGTATTATCCTTCTCCCATGGCGTCTGGGAGTGGCTTGTGTGGACCGTTCTGCCTCAGTGTCTCTCGTGAGGGTTCAGTGACTGTCCAGGGTCATGATCAGCTGAAGGTTTGGCTGGGCTCGGAAGCCACACTTGCTGCTAGGCTACTCACTGGCCTGCAGGCCAGTGGAGCTGTCGGCAGGGGGCTGTGGGTCCTCCTCCCGTTGGCCTCTTTACAGGCTACACGAGCACGAGTATCCTCAGTACATGGTAGCTGGTGAGCTAAGAGAATGAGAGCCAGGTGGAAGCTTTTCTCTTTATGACCTACCCTGAGAAAAGTATCCCAGCCCGGCACTGTGACTCAGGCCTGTAATCCTAGGTATTTGAGAAGTGGAGATCCAGAATTGTGGTTTGAGGCCAGCCTGGGCCTAAAAGTTTATGAAATTTGATCTCAACTAATGTCTGAGTGTGATGGTACATATCTGTATTCTAAGTTAAGGGGGGGATGCACAATGATTGGTACAGTGGCACGTGCCTGCCATCCCAGTGACAAGGGGAAGCACAAATAGGAGGTTCCAAGTCCAGGCTAGTCTGGGGATCAAGTGAGACCCTATCTTGAGAATAATCAATATAGAAGAGGACTGGTGGTGTGGGGCTGGTGGTAGAGTGCCTGCCTAGTAAGCCAGAGGTCCTGAATTCAATCCCCAGTACTGCCAAACAGCCAAGCCAGAACAAAAGGCCACAGGGCTTCATTCACCCCTTGTGTTCTTTGAGATGAGTTTCCATGGCACAGAGGGATGAACTCTGTTTTGAGGGAGATGTGTCAAAGACAGTCACTCACTGCGGCCTTTCCACGAGGGGGGACCACACTTCCTGTCGCACTCACTCCTCTGGGATTTTGGGGTCTGGATGACAAGTCAGCAGGGCCGCTGACTTGATTTGGGGGTTTCTGAAAGGTTTTGTTTCTGCCACTGCCCTGCATGCTGGCTCCTGAGAAGCCGTGAACTCACAGGGCTCGTAATGCTGGTCCCCACAAGCTCACTGGGCTCGCGGCGTTTGTCTGGACAGCTGGCTCCTTCCTAAGATGTGGGCGAATGCTGCTTGAAAGGCAGAAGCTCCTATTATCTTTGACTTGAAGTACGGACCCCCAGGAATCACAGGAGCAAGGCAGCCACACCTCCATCCTTTGTGAAGTGGCCAATGAGTGGGGCCTGCTGGTGATATCTCACCAGGTGAGGCAGATGCTTGCCTGCCAGTGCTCAGGAGCTGAGAGGCCCTCCCTTAGCTTCCCAGCCGGCCATGACATCATCACCTCTTTCTCTGTTGCTCATTTTTGAGCCCTTACCCTGTCCCCCAAACCATCCAGATGTGAAACTCCAGGTTTTTGCAGTTTTATTGCAAAAACTCATTTACATAACTGTGTTCACACAGCCTCGGCATGGCCTTGCTTTTTTGCCTCTGGAATTGTTGATCTTTTGCTGAGAGCAGAATTTGATTATACAGTTTTGTTAATGCATATAATGGTAGGAAGTCTGAATGTCAGCTCCATTGACTGGAGCTGAGCTCGGCGTAAGCCAGGTTTCTTGGGTAGGAATGCAGGTCTGTGAGCTCATGAGGACAAGCACCGTGGCTCACTCTGAGCACGTGCTTCTCCTCTCCCCCTGTCCCACACAAGAGATGGACTGTGTGGCTCCACGCTTCCTGAGTTTTGGAAAAAGTCATCCAGACTTTGGGTGGAAATTCACTGACTCTTTCTTTCCCCTACTGGCAAGTATTAAGTAACAATATTCATTAAATACCACAGAGAGGCTATGTAATAAAGAAATAATCCTCAGCCTAGGTGGCTGTAGCTCTCCAGAAGAGCCGAAATTGAGAATATAATTAAAGATTAAAACATTGTTTGCATTCTAGAACATGGAGAAATCTTTCCTCTGCATTGCGGGACCACATTAATAAGGAGGAGATCAGTTTCCAATAACTGGCCCTGCGCAGCTCATTATTAATAGTGTCACGTGCAAGCTTCTGACTCAGTGCTTCTTTACCTTTCTTCTCCCAAGACTGACATTGTCTCCAGGACTGGAGGAACACCAGCTGGATCCCAAAACAACTTGTCCTTACCTACATGGTGCCTGGAGTTTGTACAGGGAAGTTCAGTGGCAAGAGCTTACCTGAGGACAGGGCCTTAAACCCTGCTGTTTCCTATTAGCCTCTCTTTTGGCTACAATCATTTTCAGTGTATCAGTGTCAGTGCACGTGTGTGAAAAAGTTAAAAGACTGGTAAGACGTACACCATACCCAACTGTTTTGAGCTTTCAGTTGTGGCTGGTAAAGGGCCGTCTGGACAAACCTGTGAGGTCAGCATTCGGCAGCCTGAGCTTGAAGCCAGCCTGGGCACCCAGCTCCTGCCAGACAGGAAGAGTCCAGGGCCCGGCCTGATTGAGTTGTAAAAGTTTAACTGCTCATACCTTTCCTCTCTGCTTTTGGTTGCTGTGGATGCTGGCTCGTTTCTCACTGGCCATGAAATGGACTTGAAAAGCATTTGAGGCCAAGCATCTGAAACAGACCTTCTGTGACCCACCTTTTTCCAATGCTGCTTTCTCTGCATTGCTTTTTTGCTTCTCATTTGAGGGCCTGCAGAAGACATACCTATAATACTGGCTGAAATGTCCTGTTTTATGTGTTTATGTCCTCATGGCGTTGGCAGGTAGAGGAAGAGAGACTGTCTGAGCCTGTCATTGATGAAGGAGGAAAACTATGCTTGGGCCCGGGCAGAAGGAATGCTTCCTTCTGGCTCCTCACCCCCACTCGTGCAAGGCTTCGCTCTTACCCTGCTGTGGCATTTGCCCCTTTCTGCAAGTGTCGGGGTTCTGCAGCACCTTTACTGCTGGTGGTTGAACAAGCAAGTCTAGAAGGTCAGTTCCTTTCTGTGTGCTTCCCTGGCTGACAAGGCCCAGAGCATCTTTTCACAAGATGTTCTAGACAGGTGTTCACGGGCTGGGGGCACATAGTGGCTGCGGAGTGTTAGCATCGGGTTTTTAAGTAGCAACTGATGAGACTTGTGGCTGCCGGCATCTCCTTGCTGGTCTGCCTACCTGCCCAGTGGGAATGGAGAGTCGGCTGTGGGACCTTCACAGAGGCAGGGCCTGGAAGGCAGGCCGAGCCCTGGCAGTGAACTGCTGTAGGGAGAGCAGGCCCGGGGGGCTCGTGAGCGGGTCTGCAGTGTGGAAGGTGGTATATTAGGAAGATTAATCAGTCGCAGTTGCAGATAAATAAGATGGCGTTTTGTAGCTGTTTAAAAGATAATTGGTTCATGTTACTTATCCTTTATCCCCTTTCTTTGGGCAGGAGAAAAGTCTCTGAGAGAAATAAACGAGGAATCCCTCATCAATATTAATGCAAAAATCTGTCTATGGAGAATAAATATAGGGACATTTTGTTTTAAATGCTCTATATCGTGTGCTTCATTAGCATATATGTTGTGAACACTACTTTTCTCCCCTTGAGAGAAACATGTTCTGTTCAGCTAATAGCTACAGACCAAAATCGGTAGCTTATTGGGGTTGTAATCCTTCAGATGGACAGCAGAATGTTGCTTCCCTGCTTCAGCCCGGGGGCTCCTGCCTTCCCCCTTGCTTAGAGCTGCTGGCCTGTGGCAGGAAGCCAGAAGTCATTTGATCCTTAGGCTTCCTAGTTGCATCTGAGAGAGAGAGAAAGAGAGAGAGAGCGAGCGCGCGCGCGAGCGTATGTGTGCAGACCAGATTCACCAAAGAAATACTCGATCTTTCCTTCCTGTGTGCAAGGTGGGGTCTGGTTAAAATAGTCGTTAATTGTTGGAGCTGGGTAATGAGGACGTTATACTCTTGGTGGGGCTGTGCTGTGGTACTAATATGGATATATAGTAATACAGTGTTTATGTTTGTATATGCATTATTTTTCTGTCTGTGGAAATGTGAATGGCTGAAACCCCAAATAGCACCAAATCTTATATGTACCATGCTTTTTCTGTATCTACACATCTGTGATAAAGCTTAATTCATAAGTTACCCACAGTAATAGACTAACAATGGATGAACAACAAGATTAGCATGACTTTGTTTTTCCTTTGGTTTCACGGAAGATATGTTCTTGCCATGGGTGTTAGCAACCTCAGCTTACTTTTTTTTTTTCCTTCCCTTATTAAGTTGAGAACCTCTTGATTCCTCTTGAAGGAAGCACTTTAAGCCTCTCTGTGGTGCATCTGAATTGTCAGCCTCGGTGTGCACCTTGGGGCCATTAGTTAATAAAATAAGGGTAGCTTAAACAAAAGCCCTGAGATACCACAACACTCATCCACCAACACTGACTGCCTGTGACTGACCCAGCAGAATGCAAAACCACAAGTCGGGGCAGGGTAAAATTGTCAGAACACTTTCATGGTAAAATGGAGCTCAGGTTATAGTTGAAGAACTCAGACTTTGTTAATCAGCCGTGTAGTGTTTCTAGAAGTCCCGTATATAGTTAATTGTGCCAGGGATCCAGAGCAAGACAGAGGAGGCTCTGGTGACCGGCCAGCTGCCCTGCCTCCGTGCCCTGGCTACCCACCTCACACCTGCAACTCTCAGCATCTGGCTCTGGTCCTAACCTTACTCTCAGCTACCCTGACTTATGTTGGTCTCCGACCCATTGTGACACAGACTGAAACTTAAAAGTCAGTGCTTTCTGTAGTTACTGAATCAAAGAGAAGTTACATAAAATAGAAAAGTATAATAAAGAACCCCAACTATTTGGTACTGAGTTGAGTGTGGCAGCCCGAAGAATCAGTTTAAAAATGATATTCCATTGCACCTCGTAATTGCCTTTCTCCTTTACAAGGTGATTTTGTCCAGGAAGGCAGCTGCCTGGTGTGGTTATTACATCACTCTGGCCATTACTGGGCAAAGGAAGAAAAGCTGGGTGTTTGTGTAGTGCAGCCCATCAACTAGAAGCTGGATCTTTTTTGAAAATCTCTTTTTTCATAACAAAGAGTCGGAGCTTCAAGACTGTTCATATTTCACATCATGACATCCTCGGCCTCCGCTGATTGCAAGCAAAACTCTTTTAATCTTTCTGTTCTTTGCTGGAATGGAAAATCATGGAGTCTCCTGATAATGTGTTCTCTCTCTCTTCCTCTGCTTTGTAGGCTCTTAGTCACCCAGAAAGCCCTCATTTAGTGTTATAAGTGATCAAGAAGTCATGAACCAGGGTCTCTGTTCTCTTGCAGTACAGATTCCAGAAGCTCCGGCAGCTCTGTGACCTCAGTAATGTGAGAACAGCATAGCAGGAAGTGACTTGACTCTTAGCTCAAGTATTTTGGGGCAGAGTAGATGTTGGTCTGGTGGTACCAGTCATTTAGAGCACTCATTTCTAGTAAATACACAGGAGTTCTTAATAAAATAGAAGAAACCTATTTTCAGCCTAGATTGTACTTCTAGCTTGCTAGGGCATTAAATCTCTTCAGTTTTGGTTAGTGTGGAGAAATCTGGTCCTTTTTCTTTAGTCTGGAAGCAGGGGTGAGGGTCATGGCATGGCTAAACAGAGCTGCAGCTCCGAGTTCAGGGTGAGCAGACAGGGCCCGTCTTTACTGTAAGGGACTCTCAGCTGAGACCCACAGAGGGTCTGGCATAGAGGGACTGGCCAGATAAGGGAGCACATCTTTGGAGTCCTAGCTCTAACTACACACGGGAACCACATGGGGAGCTGTTTGAGGGAGAAGCCCAGAAGCATGCCATATTGTGTAGCAGTTCCTGGGTAGCAGGAGCTATCTTATCTCCACCTGAGATTCAGAAGCATTGCTCTACAGGGGCTGCAGAGATGAATGCTTTGGAAAAACTGTGGTCAGAACATCCATTCAGGGACATGATTGTTGGGAAAACTTGCCAGAGCTTGTTGGTTCAAGACTGCAGATGGGAACCTGTTAGAACTTAAGAACTTATCAGCCTCCTGTAACCCCCATCCCTGACTGTCATCTTTCTGGTTAGTGTTAGGTTTCATGACCACAGGAAAAATCTGGTGGGCCTCTTTCTCTTCCAATACATATATTTATGGCTAGGTCCCTCTAGTTGAATTAGAATCTGTAACTAAGCAATTTGAGTTGTCACATGGCTACTTTAAAATGTATTTATGTACTGAAGTAAAGAGTTTATTGCAGATCTGATATGCATTCGTTTTTCTTCAAAGCTGTAAGTTTACCAGCTTCATTGGAGGTTATGAGACTAGAATCAATTGCATGTATTTAAAGTGGCATGCGTGCATACCTGCGAAACAAGCCTCGTTCACCATAACCAAGACAGGAGCACTGCCATCACCCCAGTGTTGTCTCTTGCCCCTTTGTTGTCCTCCTCACCCCATCCCAGACACTGGTTTTTGTCGCTGTAGAAGTTTATATAAGTGGAATAATGTAGCATCTACCCTCCTTTTTATTTCTATTTTATTTGTTTGTTTATTTATTTATTTTGATACTTGGTTCAAGTACGTGGTACTTGAACTCTGGGCCTGGGCACTATTCCTCAGCTCTTCAGCTCAAGGTGAGCACTCTACCGCTTGAGCCACGGCACCATTTCTGATTTTCTAGTGGTTAATTGGAGATAAGAGTGTCATGTACTTTCCTGCCTGGGCTGGCTTTGCACTGCGATCCTCAGATCTCAGCTTCCTGAGTAGCTAGGATTACAGGCCATTGGTGCCCAGCTATACCTCCCTTTAAAAAACAAAAGCAAAAACAAAACTAGCCTTTATACTCAGCACATTCATTTTGAGAGTCATCATATATGTTTATGTATCAGTAGCTTATTTCTTTTACTGCTTTGTAGGATTCCACTGACTAGATACCCCACATTTTGTTTATCCCTGCATCTGTGGGTAGACGTTTGAGTTGCTTGGCTATTGTCAGTGAAGTTAGTGTGAATACAGATGCAGGTGTCTGTGTGTGGACCTGGGTTCCCATTGCTCTCTTTGAGGAGTACAGATCTAGATGCTCTTCTAAGAAATTTTTTGTTTTTATGTTTTGGTTTTTCTTTTTAATGTACTGTGTGAAGCTATTTCTTTCTTTCTTTTATTTTTTTTCCCCTTTGCTTTATCCCTGTTGTTACTGTTTTTTATTTTGGCACCCTGTGTCTTGTATATACATTTATTTATCTGATTTGGGGAAGAGAACTGGAATAACAAAATGGTGAGACAATGGACGAAGGGTGAACCAGTACAACAGCGATTCTCACAAGACACTGTGTTGGCAGTTAACTTTACAACTTGGGGAGGGGAGCATGAGGGAGGGAGGGGGAGGGTAACAACGTTTGACAAAGAAGTGTACTCATTATTTATGTAACTAATCTCTCCTATAACTAATCTTTCCTATAAAATAAAATTTCTTTAAAAAAGAAAAAAATTGCCAAAGAGCATGTGTCCTCCACTCCCCCAGGGGAGCCAGGAGTGTCTTAGCTGCTCCACGTCCCTCTCAACTCTTGGTATGGTCAGGTGTCCTAGCAGGTAGGTGCGGAGGTTCGTGCTGGCTTTTATTGTAGTTTTTTTTTTTGTTGGTTGTGGGGCTTGAACTCTGGGCCTGGGCATTGTCTCTCACCTCTTCAGCTCAAGGCAAGCGCTCTACCACTTGAGCCATGGAGCCACTTCTGGTTTTCTGGTGGTTAATTGGAGATAAGAGTCTCATGGCCTTTCCTGTCCAGACTGGCTTTGAACGGCAATCCTCAGATCTCAAACTCCTGAGTAGCTAAGATTACGAGTGTGAGCCACCAGCACTCGGCTGGCTTTTATAGCACCTCCAAAATGTGCTTGGCATGTGTCTTGTGTGAGCTGATTGACCATCCCTAAATTATCTTTGGTGAAATGCAGAAAATAAAAAGGTTGCAGCTGACTAAATGAGAGATTATGTTTGAAAAATGTAGGTTTTCAGGTTCTCCTTACAGATGCCTTCATGTAGGACTGGCATAAATCAGTGGCTCTGCATTGATGATGGGATTGTCTGTGAAGTGCCTACTGTGTGCTCAGCACTCCAGCAGTTATCTACCATGAAAAATTCAGAGGAAATTGTGGTCTTGCCTGAATGTTTTATGGTGTTTTTTCAGTTTGGTTGTCATGTACTTTGTGCGATACATATGTGATTGCTGAGTCTAAAGGTGGTTATCTGTTTTGACTGAAGAAAATGGTAGAAGTATTCATCTAGGGACCATTGGGTGGAAATGGACGCTATTCGCTCTTATTTGCATTGTACCCTGTTTTTTATTCACATTTATGGCTCAGCAGATAAAATCTGATTCCACGCTGCTAGGTTCTGGTTATTTGGCAGTGAATCAGCTTTCCATGGGGAGCTAGCTACCTGTGTGCCTAGAGGCTGGTAGAGAGGCGCTGAATCCCCCCTGGGAGATGCCCTTCCCCTCCTCATCGTGGTGTCTTAGGAACCTCCTTTTTAACCCTTTACTAACCATTCTTGGGTCTCAGATCAAATTTAAGGACAGCTTTGTCTCCACCTTCAGAAGACATATCATAATAGGACAGGACAGATGTGGCATTTCCTGTGGCCCAGCCCAAGGCTCCATTGGGAATTGTTGCGTGAACCTTGAATGTCCCTTCATCTCTCTTACCTGCCATGTTTTGGGGCTCCAGTAAAGGCATTTCCAGGTATATTCTAAAGGAATGGCTCCAGGGACTTTAGGTTCAGGCAGCTCCAGCTCTTCACAGCCTCTCTGTCCCCGAAGAAGAAAACCAGAGAGCATCATGTGCTTCAACAAGACAAACTTGTAAGCCTTTTCCAGACTTGTAAAACTTTCCCATCTCATTTTATCATATCATTAAGCCAGCACGAATCTCAAGCACAGGGAAAGCTCTTCTCTTCCTGCCTGACATAAATCAAGATACTTTTTTTTTTTTTTGGTCCGGTCGTGGGGCCTGAACTCTGGGTCTGGGCGCTGTCCCTCAGCTCTTGAGCTCAAGGCTAGCGCTCTACCACTTGAGCCACAGCGCCACTTCCGAGTTTTTCTCTTTTTGCTTATGTGGTACTGAGGAATCAAACCCAGGGCCTCAGGCATGCAAGGCAAGCGCTCTACCACTGAGCCACCTTCCCAGCCCCCAATCAAGATACATTTTGATTGGGAGGGGGACTTGGGCAGTTTTGCAAAAATAAAGCAATTGGAATTAAAGAATTCATTAAGTACATTAAAGCTACCAATTTCCCTTTCCTCCTCTTCCAACCTTCCTGGCAGTGAGAATGGACCCTCCCCCCCTCCCCACAGGTCTATCTAGCCCTGACCACATCTCACATGTGGGTACATATGTTCTTGCAAATTAACCTTCCCTCCTTTTTTGGGGGGAGGACACTTTTTTGTTAACAGAGGAGCACTTAGAAGTTAAAGATCCCCTATGACCAATTGATTCAACACCGTCATTGAGGAGACAGGTAAACCACATGTTCACATGTTGAATGGTCCTCACCCCACAGCACCTCCTGATACTGTTGAAGGTACCATATCCAGGCTACCATAAAATCCCAGACCTGGAGGAGCCAGGGAGCATTTCCTCCAAACCCCTATCTCATGGTTAAGAAAGCTAAGAGGGCAGATAAGGTTTTTGAGGAACCAAGAGCGTCAGGGCTGGAACCTCTTCTTCTGTCCCCTAATACTTCTACTGATGCCCTTTCTCCTTTCTGTCAGACGAACAGGAAAAGGGCAAAACATCCAGGATATGGAACTCTCCTAAATCTGTCTTCGCTTGGGTGGTGTTTGTACATGGGTTTTTGTTTTTTTTTTTTTTTTTTGAGATGTCCCTACAAACTGAGCAGGAACCCCCAAGCCCATTGCTTCTGGTTACTTGCAGGTGGAGGGCGTTGTTTCAGAAATGTGAGTTAAGAATCAGAGCTTTCTGCCTGCGTGCTCCTCGTGGCCTGGAACTCTGCCCTTGAACACTGCTTTTTGGCAGAAGCAATACTTCATCAGCCAGTGGGAACAGATACTTCTGTGTTACAAATGAGCCCAGATTTACGAGAGTTCAAAGAAATGAGATGCGAGATCACCAGCCAAAGCAAGTCTTCAAGCGAGGGAAGAGCCACCGGGAAGAACCACGGCAGGGCCAGTTCACCATGAAAACCCTCCCGCAGGCCCTGTGTCCCTCCAGCTCTCACATAGGTCCATGCTGGGCCTACAATCTTGCGCAGAGTCTCCAGCCCAGAGGAGGTGGGCCAGGGATACAGACCTGGGCACTGCTGTACAGGCAGTTGGGGTGTCGTGTGTTTATTAGGGTTCAGCACCTATGAGGGGGAGGGGAGGAAACAGACAAGAGGGAGGCAGACTATAGTGTGTGGGCCTCACAGAGCCTTGGCCTCATGGGAAATCTCTAAGCCAAAACAACCAGTGAGAAGTGTCCTGTGTTGACCAGAGTACAAAAGCAGGCCTTTATACGCTTGCCTCCTCACTCTGTCACAGATGTAGGTAGCTCCAGAGAGGCCTTGGTTACAAGAGGCTTCACTTTATTATTACTTGTGTGTGTGTATAGGTGTGTATGTGTGCATGCACACGAGCACATACATTCCTGCATGTGTGCCAGTACTAGGGCTTGAATGGTTTTGCTTAAGGCTGGCACTGAGCTCTGCTTCCATTTCTGGCTTTTTGCTGGTTAATTAGAGATTTGTCTGCCCAGGCTGGCTTTGATCCTCAGTCCTTAGATCTCAGCCTCTTGAGTGGGTAGGATTATAGGTGTGAGCCACTGGTGCCTGGCCAGGAGGCAGCACTGCAGCTGGGCTAACCCTGAATGGGCTGAACCACGAGGCCACGTGCTGACGGCTACATAGTCAGGCAATGAGTTCTTCTTATCTCCTTATCTTCATCAACTATGATACTCTTACTGTGTGCCTATGTTCCAGAGTTGGAGTAACTTATTTTTTTTCTAGAAGTGGCACACTTGTACAACCTTTCCACATGCACAGTGAATACCAACTGAGGTTAAATTGCTGTGTTTTGTTCTGCCAACAGGCGATTGTGTGGTGCATCTCCCACCATGGGGCCCCGCTCAGCCTCCCCTTGTGCTTCTAGGGATCTGCTCCCACAGGCTTTGAGGGCTTTCCTTTCTAAGAGGCACCCATGGTCGCCCGACTGCTGCCATTGCTCCAGGAGCCGCTGTTGCTAGTCATTTCCTTTCTCCTTGATATCCATTCTGGATTCTGCTCACCCTTAGCAACGTGCTCACCCTGGATTCTGCTCACCCTGAAGATCTCCTAGTGAGGAAACACAGAGCCTCATCTCTACCAGGCCTGGCTCCCCAAGCATCAGGCTCATCTTCAGTCCTGGTTGCCGTGTCCCCATTGACATTCACAAGTGAGCTGGGGTGTACCCAGGGGGAATGGGGCAGATCAAGAGACTTTGCATGGATTCCTGTCTTCCCCGTGTAACAATAGCAGCTCTGCCTCTTAGATCAGAGCCAGTTGCTCTGGCAAGAGGGTACCTCTTCTGTTTGCTCGTGTGTGCAAGTACCAGGAGGAGCCATGCCCAATAATCAGTGGGATTCTTATATCCCCTGGTAAAGTTTGTGTTCCCTTTGGAGACCAAGATGGCTGACTTCAGAGCCCAAAGTCGGCAAAAAGAGGTGCCCAAAATCCCCTGTAGGTCTTGGGGAGTTAGAAAATAGAAGATCTTCCTCCCCTTGGCTCCTAGACCCATGCATTCTTTCTCCCCAGAGCCCAACTCCATATAGAGGTCTCTGATAGGATGCATGCACTTGTATCCAAGTGGATAGCACCCTGTTTTCGCTGACTGTGCCACCAGCAAGTTTAATGTGATCAGATCCCAAGGTCTTGGGCCAAGATGTAAAGTGGGTTCTTTGATTTACTGTGGTGTTGTGCCTTTTGCCCAGGGCCAGCCTCAAGATTTGATGATACTCTTACCTATGTCTCCCATGTAGTTGGGGTTACAGATGAATGCCACCACATCTAGCTTACCCTTTGAGAGTCTCACTAAGTTTTTTGTTTTTGATTTTGGTCTGAGCTGGCATTGGATTATGATCCTCCTATCTCTGCCTCCCAAGTCACTCACACCCCCCGCACTCCCCCCCTCTCTTTTGGTCGGTGGTAGGGCTTGAACTCTGGGCCTGGGCACTGTCCCTTCAGCTCTTCAGCTCAAGGCGAGCTCTCTACCACTTGAGCCACAGTGCCACTTCTGGTTTTCTGGTGGTTAATTGGAGATAAAAGTCTCATGTACTCCCCTGCCCAGGCTAGCTTTGAACCATGATCCTCAGATCTCAGCCTCCTGAGTAGCTAGGATTAGAGGCATGAGCCACCAGCGCCTGGCGGCCCCTACTCTTAACAAGGAACATGATGATGCTTTGGGTCTCTTGACAACCAATGTCAACTCAAAGGTGAACTCCTGGACCCAGAATGAGCTGACAGCAGGAGGCTGTGTGCTGTCCACACTGCCTGCTACCACACCTGTCCTTGTTCACAGCAGTGGTGTTAATTCTTCCCTGCCCTGGGAATAGGTTTTGTTGATTGTTTATTTGTTTTTTGTATAACCTTTAAACATAGCAAATAAGGATTTATAATGGAAAAATCTTGTTTTTACAATTCTTTAAATGTGAATACCTACTGATGTTTAACTGTTGTATTATCATCAGCCAGCTTAGGATGACACCTCAGAATTCATCATCCAGCTAGTAGACAGGAAAATAAAACAAGTTCAGGCCAAACTTACAGTTCTGGAGCAAGAGACTGTGTGGGTTTGAGCTGGGGTCTCCCATTACTGTGTGTGACCGTGGGTGTGTTATTCAACCCCTCTCCCTCGTGGTCTCCTCATTTGTCGAACAGGGCTAACAGTAATGGAGCAGTAGAGCCTATCTACCGCAAGGCAGTTACTTAGGAAGGGTTAGCCACTCGGATGTCACAGTTCTGCTACTTAGGTGACAGTAGCAGGTCTCAGATGAGTCCTGTGGGCAGTGAGTTTCTTAGGATTCCAGCAAGGGGCAGCGAGGGGGATGCAGGCGGTGGAAGCTGCCCCTGTGGAGGCTGTCCCAGTGGAGGCTACCCCATGGAGGCTGTCCCAGTGGAGGCAGCAGGCTCTTCTGGGCTATCTTTTATATTTTTTATTAATACGTGAATTTCCTTTTGCAAGTAGGTATGAAAAGAGATGTGGTACTGACTGTATGTATATATAATATATATTTTTTGGGGGGGTCCGGTGTGGGGCCTGAACTCTGGGCCTGGGCGCTGTCCCTCAGCTCTTCAGCTCAAGACTACCACTTGAGCCACAGCACCACTTCCAGCTTTTTTCTTTTTTCTTATGTGGTGCTGAGGAGTCGAACCCAGGGCCTCATGCATGCAGTAGAGCCACCTTCCCAGCCCCCTGACTGTATATATGTGTGTGTGTGTGTGTGTGTGTGTGTGTG
>NW_012267271.1:7096857-7211019 GCF_000151885.1 Dipodomys ordii | reverse complement strand
GGGGGTGGGGGTAGATCCAGTGTGTGCACAGTGAGGGGTGGGGGTAGAGCCAGTGTGTGCACAGTGGGGGGTGGGGGTAGAGCCAGTGTGTGCACAGTGGGGGGTGGGGGTAGAGCCAGTGTATGCATAGGTGGGACAGTGTCCTCATTTGGAGGGCTCTCCTGGTAGACTGTGGTTGATCTTCACCAATAAGTAGTCAGCAGTATAGTAAGTTGCAAGGCTCTGCCAGTTTAGTCACTGTGGCAAACACCACAGTGTCCTACTCAAGTACATTGAAGGTGAGTTAGTAATGATGTCTGGGAGTTGAGGGTTTTAGTTTAGTTTTTTTAAGTATGTTACATGGGGGAAGGATGAATGAAATAGATGTCATGATGTGGATAATTGTTAGCCGTGACTGTTGAGTTTATTACACAGTTCTCTTTCCTCTTGGGTATGCTTGAACATAATAATTTAAAACACTATACAATATGAAGGGACTCAGTGCTGCTGAACAATACATGTAAAAGGGTGAGGAGGAGGAGGAGGATTTGATGTGGGGTTTTTAACTGTGATTTTAAAAAATGGTCAGAAGGGTAAATTTTACTTTGCATCTGTCTTAGCTACAGAGGGGCAGCATGAGACTGGCCCCCCAGAACCTCCATGCTGGTTTTGGAGTGGGCGAAGATCAGAGGGGAGCCCATGCTCCATCCTGAGAGCAAGTTCCAGCAGAACCGAAGGCCCTGCTTTACGTCTTGGTTTTCTAGCTCTGTTTCCATTGCCACACTTCAGAATGTCTCCATTCAGAACTGGACCTGATGAGCAGATTGTATCTTTAGTACACTGGTAACAGTGGCATGTCAATCATTATTCCTATTAAGTAACCAACAAAGACTATTTCCCAGTGTCTGCTCTCTGTCAGTTCCTGCAACCAAAAAGGCATAACTGCAATGCTGGAAAAATATTTATTAAGAAGCAAACCATCTCATAATGTAACACCTTCCCCTTTGTGTGGTACTGGGGTTTGAACTCAGAACCTCATGCTTGCTGGGCATGTGCTCCATCACAGTGCCAGTTATTAGTGCCAGTGTTTAGTTATTTTTCTGGTAGGGTTCGATGCTTTTTGCTTGAGCTGCCTTGGAGCTAAACCTTCTGCTTGTATCTCCTATGTAGCTCAATGACAGATTAATACCACCACACCCAGCTTTTGATTGAGCTGGGGTCTCACTAACTTTTTGCCTGAGGTGGCTTCACACTATAATCATCCCAATCTCCTCTCCCCCCTTTTTTCCTCTCTCTCTTCTCTCCTTCCCTGCCCTCCTTTTCCACCCTCCTTTCCCCCTCTCCTGCTCTCTTCCTTTTGTTTTGAGGCAAGATCTCCCTATTTCCCCAAGTTGGCCTTAAACTCCCTTGTAGCCGTACCCTCAATCTCCAGGTCGTCCTGCCTCAGCCTCCTCAGAGATGGCATTCCAGGTAGATGCCAATACTCCCAGCATAATTAGACTGTTTTGTTTTAAACATTGTAGTTTTTACTGCTGTATTTGCAGAAATAATTTTTCTAGTTTAAATTTTGTTGTTGTTGTTTTTTTTTTTTGGTTGGTTGTGGGAGCTGAACTCTGGGCCTGGGCGCTGTTCTTCCGCTCAAAGCTAAGCACCCTACCACTTGAGCCACAGCGCCACTTCTGGCTTTTTTCTGCTTATGTGGTGCTGAGGAATCAAACCCAGGGCCTCATGCATGTGAGGCAAGCTCTCTATCACTGAGCTACCTTCCCAGCCCTCTAGTTTAATTTTTTAAAGATCACAACCCTGGAAGTCACCAATCCTGGGCTCAACCTCCGCCCTTTACAGACAGCTTTTTTGTTGCACAGGACCTTGGAGAGCTTGAGACTTGGGCAGGAGCCAGAGCATCTCCTGTGGTGCCCTTACACCAGATCCAGTAGAAGAGGCCCAATTCTACACAGAATTGGCCATGACTGCTGGTCTCATTTTAATTGCTTGTTATTGCGTCAAAACATTGTCCTCCTGACAGTTGGGGTAATATAAACAGAAAACAAGAGGAGGGAGAAAATTGAGTAAATTTGCAAGAAAATAAGAATTCCTAAAAGGCTGACCCAATACCATCAGGAAGGCACTTTGACACGTTGCACTGTCAGGCATGATCTTTCGGAGGTGGCAGAGAATTGTTTTTTAAGGCAGAACCTGTTTGCAGTGACACAGTGACGCGCTGAGTATGAGGCAGCCTTGGAGAGAGCTCCCGCTCCACGCATCCGTGTGCCCTGAGCACAGGCCTCTGCTGCGTGGAGAGCAGTCACATCCTAGACTCCGACTGGCTCATCCCCACTTCCTCTGCCCATCCTCAACTTCACGCCTCTCTTCTGCTCAAGAAACTCACTGAAAATTTGATTTTCTGTTCAGGCCTCTGGTTCATATAGCTGACCAAGCAGCAGACTTGCCCTATGTAGCATTTAAAAAATACAGACATCCTGGATGCTTTTTCCAACACCTTAGACTTCCTCTGCTCAAACACTTCATAAAGAAACAAAAATCAACCAGGCCCAGTGGTGCACACCTGTAATCACAGCTATGTGGGAGAAGACAGAAGAATCTCAGGTTCAAGGCCATCCTGGGCCAAGTTAGAATGACCCTATCTCAAAAACAATATACAGAACAAAAATGGCTGAGTATGACTTGTGATAGAGGGTCTGCTTAGCATGCTCACCCCAGATTCAACTCCCGGGATCACTAACAAACCCAGTGGAAGATGTACCCATGCAATGCAGCACTGTCTGAAAGTGGCAGCTAGGACCGGCGACATGGAAGATCACAGGGTATCGCCTCCAGTTCTCTCCATGGCACTCATTTAATGCCGGAGACAATGGAGCAGTGTATGGGTTGTGGGGGTGGGGGAGGAGTTGATCCAAGAATGGTGTGTTTAGACAATTTTTATTATGTAGTGTTTTTGTAAGTTCACGGACTCAGCTGAGCATGGTGACATGAGCCTGTAATCCCAGCACTAGGGAAGCTGAGACAAGATTGAGACTAGTCTAGACTGCATAGCCAAACCCTACTCAAAACAACATTAACAAAATAACAAAAAAAAAACATGAACGCCAGAAAAGGTCTGCAAGACTTTTTAGAGAAAACTACTCAGTGACAAAGTCAAGGGACCAACTCATTCACTCATTCAAAGCCACAAGGCTTGTGAGAGGCAGTGGGAATGTAACAGTTCATTAGTCTACATTCTGGTGAGAAATGGTGAAGTCGTCAGTATGTTTAAATATATGACCAAGGCCAAATACTTGTCAGAAGTAATATTTCAAAAGATAAATATGGCTGGGTGCCAGTAGCTCATGCCTGTAATCCTAGTTCAGCAGGCTGAGAGCTGAGATCGTGGTTCAAAGCCAGCCCAGGCAGGAAAGTCTGTGAGACTTATCTTCAATAAACTACTCAGAAAAAGTCCTAAGTGGTACTATGGCTCAAGTGATAGAATGCTAGCCTTCAGCACAACGCAGCTCAGGGTCAGCTCTCAGGCTCTGAGTTCAAGCACCAAGAGCAACCTCCCTCCCCACCAAAAAAAAGGTAAATACAATAAAACAAGAGGCTGTAAAACTGCTCACAGAACACATCAGATCAGGACGTGGACTTGGTAAGGTTCATCATCTTTTTGAAGAGCAAGAGATTATGTCTAAACATCAATAAATAAGGCTTTTAGTATATTACATACAAGTAGAAAGAATTACAGAGATATAATCTGATTCCCAAGACAATAGTAAAGACAATCCACACAGCAAAAAATATAAAAGTAAGATGACCCAAAGTAAGCCACACATGTGTAATACCAGTAAATACCAATGGAATAAATACCTATGACAGAACCTCAGATTTTCCTCAAGATAAGACCTTATGATGTAAACTATACAGGGATCTTGGATAAAGACAGATAATATATTTCTAACTAAGAAAACCAGGCAACCGATGTCTGAGGCTGCAAAGAGAGACTATCAGGGTGGAGTGGGAGCTGTTGTGGAGGCCGTAAACAGGTTAACGGGCGAAGACAACCTGTGGTGCCATCCTCAGGAAGTGCCAGGGAAACAGAGTTTGGGATTCACTGTAGGAGCCCACAGCACTCGAGGAAGCACAGAATCACACGTGGAAGAAGGAAGAGTCAAGGACTGTCTCCTGCCTCATTCCAGTTCACAGCTGAAATGTCACCTCCTCAGAGAAGCCTCCCTGACTGACCAGCCTGAAGGAGCCTCCCCAGGCGCTCTGGAGTCCTCTGTTCTACAATGCTCTTGCAAAATAGGAACCTTGTTTGTCTCACTCACCACTGTAGCCGCAGTGCCTTAGCAGATACTTGCTGAGTGTCAGGAACGGCTCTGGGATCTCAGAGTTCATGCCTGGGGCAAGCCTGACCCCTACCCGTGAGCTCACACATCCTAACAGAAAGAGAAGCATTGTGCAGGAGGGAGGGTAGTGCCATGAGGAACGGGGCACTCGTCAAGGGCTGGGAGGCCTGGGCTGCATTTAGGACAAGAATAGCCAGGGGAAGCTGGGTGCCAGTGGCCCACTCCTGTAATCCCAGCTACTCTGCAGCTGCAAATGAGGCTGTGACCTGAGTGGAGATGGCTAGCTGTGAGCATAGAAGCTCAGGGACAGCACAAGGCCTTGAGTTGAAGCTTCAGGATTGGCACAAAAAGAAAGAAAAAGAAAAGGCAGGCAGGCAGGCAGGAGAGATCCTTGAGTAGTTAAGGTAGAACAAACAGGGTGCTGGCCACAGAGGTGCCCAGGGTAAGGTATCGCAGACAGAGGAACATGAATAGGAGAGTTAGTAGAATGGTATACAGAGGTACCAGGCTTGTTCCTGAAGAGGGAGGGTCACGAGTTGGCCCTGGTCAGTGTAGTTGAACTAGTCAGAGCATCAGGGAGAATTTCATCTGGTAAGTGACCTTGAGCCATACTCGGATCACGGACAGTTTTGCCTTGGCATAATATAAACAATAGTTCTTGTTTTATAAATTGTCTTGAGAGGTACAATCTGTGCTAATTTCAATTATTAAAATGTCCATTTAGAACATTTATTAGCACAAATGAGTTCAGTTATTTCAAATATAGAAGCAAAATATTGTGTGGAATGGAAATATATGATATAATTAGACTATTAATGAAAACGCTTACATACCTCTGTGTGATTGAAACTGAAAGCTTAACAGTCTCAAAAGAATGGTGCTAAATATTTACATATCTGTCTGAGATGCATATTTTTAGATGCTAAAAATATTCATTGTTAATGACTGGAAGGGAAGGCTAGGTTTAATGTAGTAATAAACTTCCACATATTTGTCTCACACCAAAGTCAAAGCCAATTTGGTAAAGATTTGCAGGCAGCCTTTGAAATAGAGACTACTGCTGAAAATAAAAGGAGATTCTCCTCCAAGCAATTAACAGTACCTATTTTGTGAGAGGAAAGTTTGCAGAATGACAGAGAACTCTTGAGAAAGTTCGTTTGCCAGAGTTGGTCATTATTTATCTGGGTCTTAGCTACATGTCTTGAAATTCTCCTTCAAGTTTGCTGTTCTAGAGATGTAGGAGGAAGAAATCTGTGCAGACGGTGGTGTATGGAAAGAACTGACCCGGGTTCTTTCATCCTTTCTGCCTTTTCCTCATAGGGCTGTTACATTTAGAGCAAGAGAGTGCACAGGGATGGGCTTCACGCCTGGGCCGCAGAAGCGCTCACTCCTGTGAAGCCTCGATGCCCACCAGGCAGCCTGTGCACTGGATCAGTTCTGCCCTCTCTTGGCAATTTACTAGATGCCAGGAACTCCGATCCCCCAAATGAGACCCAGGTATTTATTATGAACTTCAAAATTGGGGTGAGGGGAGGAATTGGCGCACACTAAGGAGCATGGGCTCCCTATTTCTGTAAACAAAATTTTATCTGAGCCTGACCATTTATTATTTGTTTGTTTGTTTATGCATCATCTATGACTGCCCTGGCACTCCACCTCTAGGGCAAAAAGGCCCGCTGCTGCCACAGGCACAACATGGCTGGCAAAGCCCAAGTGCTTACTCTGTGGACCTATAAGAAAAAGTCCGTTGGGCTTCAAATCCAGATGATCTCCCACCAGACCTCCCCTAGATTTCCCTTACCTGGCATTGAACCCCACTCTGTATCTCTGACTGCTGTTTGTGCTAACCTGATGCCTGGGGCCCACAGAACTGACAGGGCCTGGCTTCCTTTTCTTCCTATGCTCCATCATTATGTCTGTCTGGTCAGCTACCTTCTCCCACTGTGGAAGGAAACAGGTCAGCTACAGCCCCTCAGCCTGTTAGATGGAGCCCCTCCTGTGCTTCCTTCTCCTGGGGGCAGTGAAGGAAGCAGAGCTGCGTAGCTGTGCCCACAAGGGCGGTGCTCGCAGAGGCCACCTTGTCAGATAAGCCCAGGAGAGGCCCTTGGGGTCTTCTGTGCGATCTCTAGTGTGGTTTGACTTCTTTGTTACAGATGCGGTGGTGTGGTTTCACTGCAGCACAGGGGCCTGGGTTCCATGCCAGTTCTGAAGGAAAACATCTTTAGCCATTGTCCTGTGCACAAATCAGGAGAATATGATTTATTGTAATTTAGCCAAGACAAATAGTGGTTTTTCTTCAACCGTGCAACAATTGCTGTGAATGAGCAAATGTTTATGGAAGGTGTGAAATTAAGTTTCATACAGTCACAGAATGTGAGTCGTAGCCAGCAGCTCTGAAATCATATTTATATTTTGGGTAACAATTTCAGCAGCGTGCTTTGTTGAAATTAGGAGTCCTGCTGCGTAGAGACGCGATGCCCTCATCCAGTTGGAGCTTGGGGTAGAGAGAACCAGGCTGAGTCCTTTAAGGACCTGGAGCTTCCTTCATCCTTACTTTTTAAGGCTGTCAAATATTTGGGGTGATTGAAACTCTCCCTCCAGGTTTCATTCCCTAATCTGCCCCACTGGAGCATTTCTTCTAATAAGGTATTCCCTGTGTCTGCTATCCCTGAACGGAGAAGGCACTCTGTGGCAGTGAAGAGGTTAAAGCTCCATGTTCTGTGCCTTTTGTGTTTAAAGGGGATCAGGCAGGCTAATGTTTCTCCCCAGCTTTTCACAGTCAAAGCCCGATTTACAACAGACTTCCAAGAAGAACACACAAACAGACTAAGAACTAATGGGGAAGCAGGCCCCGCTGACTGTCAGTGACGTGCAGAGAGTGAGGTGACTCTCGTCCCCTCGCCCTTTTGCCCTAAGGTCCTGTTTGTTTTATGGGAAGACAACGTGCAGACACATGAAGCAGCAGGCTGAGTGCCTGCCGGCCTCTGCAGCCCTCCTGCACACGAGAATCTCTTAATTGCAGGAACCTTCTGCTGATCGCAGTAATTCAGGTTTGGGGTCAGAACCAGGTGTGCACAAAGTAGGAAGAACATGCCGGGGCCAGCAGTGGCTGTCTAATGAACTGGGTGGCTGGTCTCCTTCTAAAGCACTTTGTGTTAATCGACCCTCGTTTTCTCTCATCTCCCTTCCACCCACCTCCCTCTTTAAAGGCCATTTTCATACCGTGGGCTTCTGTGATGTGTGTGTGCGCACACACGGCACGTGCACAAACACGTGCACACACTTGTGTATGTGTGTATACATTCTATCCTATCAACCAGCTATTTTCTTGTTAACAATGTATTTGTAGTTTTTGGCAAATCACAGACTAAAAGCCATTTAAGAAAGAGTTAAGGTTTGAGGTTGTAGTTTGGTATTGAAAATGTGTACAGTTACATTAGGTTGTGTGGGTTTGAGTTGACTTTTGCTTTGTTGTTGTTGTATTTTGTGTGTGGCACTCAGGATTGAATCCTGGTCCTTGTACATGGTAGGCAGACACCACCACAGGAACTACATTCCCAGTCCTTTTGTCTTGTTCTTGGGTCAGTCTCATTAACTTTGTCCAGGCTGGCCTTCAACTCATGATCCTCTGCCTCTACCTCCAGAGTAATGATATTACAGGTGTGCACTGTCATGGCTGATTATGTTATATTTTAAGTAGAAGATTAAAATGGTAGTTTGGACAGACCAAGTAGCCTAAAAATTTTTGGGGGGTCTGGTCGTGGGGCCTGAACTCTGGGCCTGGGTGCTCTTCATCTCAAGGCTAGCCCTCTACCACTTGAGCCACAGCTCCACTTCCGGTTTCTTTCTTTTTGCTTATGTGGTGCTGAGGAATGGAACCCAGGGCCTCAAGCATGCAAGGCAAGCTCTCTACTGCTGAGCTACCTTCCCAGCCCAGAAGTAGCCTAAAATTTTGAGAAGAAAAAAGTCTTGTCTATCTCTCCCCTTTTCCTTTCCTTCCTCCTTCCTTTCCCCCTTCCCTTTCCTCCACTCCTCTTCCCCTTTCTCTCCCCTCCTCTCCCCTTCCCTTCCCCCTTCTTTCCCCTCCGACTTTCCTCTCCCTTTCCCTCTTCTGTTCCCTCTCCTCCCTTTTTCACCCTTCCTCTACCTCCCCCCTCCTCCTCTCCCTCTCCCTTACCCTTTTCTCCCTTCCCTTCCCTCCTTCCCTCCCCCTCCTCTTTCCTTACACCTTCCATCTCATCCATCCGTCTGGTACCAGGTGCTACTCTACAAGAAGTTAACATAGTTTCCTCTCCCTTCTCCTCCCCTTCCCTCCCCTCCTCTCCCTTTCCTTCCCTTCCCCTCTTCTTTCCTCCCACTTAGCATCCCATCCATCCATCTGGTGCCAGGTGCTACTCTATAAGGAGTTAGTGTAATCTAGTGAGAAGGGCCCTCTCCACGGTAAGGAACATTGTAGTGAGTGAGTGGCTTTGCTGCTGAGCAGGGGTCTCCGTGGAGGCATTGTATGCAGTCCCCATTTCAGAGCAGGGATGTTCAGTCCTGCCACCCTCCCGCATCCCCACTGAGCGGACACTGCAGGGGCATCGCGCGGGCAGTTGGACCGGGTTCCTCTGTGATCTGGTTTCAGTACTGAAAAGCAGATTTTTTTAAAGTAGTTTGTAATATTTAGTAGCAAGTAAGTAATACAACTTAGTTGGAAAAACACAATTGTGTCATCATTTTTCATGTTTCTCATTCAGGTTAAGTTCTCTAATCTTCTTAAGATGAAATCACTAAAACACTCTTGTCTCTTACCTTTTAAAATTTGTTGGTTAGCCAGCTGTGTGCTTTGGGGGTTTTTTAAATGGTGAAGCCAAGAAGGTACTAGGTCCTATATTTGGCCTAGATTGAGTATCCACAGCCTCCAGTCCTGTTTCAGGAGAGCCAGTCAGTGGAGGAAGCTGCCAAGGTCTGAGGCCTGGGTAGAGGCAGAGGAAGTGGGCATGGGATGCAGTGACAGCCCTCGTCTCGGCCGTGGAAGCCTGAGCTCCAGATTGTCACCACATGGCGGGCCAGAGCTGGAGCTTGCTTAGCAGCGTCTCTCTATAAAGGGCTCTTCTTGACATCACAATGATAACTCATTACAGACCTCACTGGACAGCGTGCAGTGCTAGCTTGTCTCTCTATAAAGGACTCTTCTCTGGCTTTATTTTTAGGGTCTTATAACGAAAAAGAAGAGTGAGCGATTGTGAAAAGCAGGTTAGAGAGGATCTAGCAAGAAATACTTCTTTGCTAAAAGTCATACAGATTTATGACTGTGTCTAACAGGCCCCCCCACCCCATGTCTCTTCCAGACCTGGCCATTGCTCAGAAGCCATGTGTCTGAGCCTACGTGCCTCCAGTGCAGAGTGGTATATATGCCGTGTCTAACACTGTACCCTGCATGCAACACTTGAAACAAGAATTAATTGTCATTGTAAAAGTGGTACACGGAGGGATTAGAATTACAAAAGTCAGCTAATGAGTACATGTCTTTTTGAACAGCATCACCTCTTCCCTCATTTTCTCCCAGTTTTTCCCTCCTGACTTACTCCCCCACAAGCTGTATAGTTCATTTCAACCTAGCGTCTTGTGAGCACCACTGCTGCGTTTGTCCACCCTTTGAGCATGGGATACTTTTAACACACTTTTTTGTTAGCATCCATCGGTAGCACAAGAGAGTTTTGGTGTGCTAAGTAAGTTCTGTGGGTGAGTGCAGTGTCCTTCGGACGCGTTCACCTCCTCTGTGCCAGTCCCTTAACCAGCCTCCTCCCCACTCGTTCTTAAATGGGCTTTTAATCATTAAAATAGAGAACCTTGAATAGAGACAAAAGTAGACAATATTGTAGTGAGCTCCACTAACCAGTGGCCTTGTCTCTTATTTTGAAGCAAATCTGAGACATCATAATTGTTTAGTACAGAGGTCTTTCACTCTGGCTCTCTAAGGTGTAAAAGTATATAAAATAATATATAAAATATTAAAAATATATAAAGTATAAATTCTTTTGGGGGGCAGACAGTAATGTGATTTGAACTCGGGACCTTGTACGCAGGAGGCAGGCCCCTGCTATTTGAGCCATGCTCCATCCCTTTTGTTTTAGTTATGTTTTGGATAGTCTTGCATGTGTGTCCCATTCAGCCTGGGATTTGATCCTCTTAGTTATGCTACCCTCATAGCTGAGACGACAGGCATGTGTCACCATGTCCAGATTCTTATTGGTTGAGATGAGGGTCTCAAGCTTTGTGCCTGTGCTGGCTTCAGACTGTCTTCTGAGTAGCTAGGACTACAGGTGTGAACCACTATGCCCAGCAGCTGTAAAGACCTTCTAAGGAAGCGTGAGTACAATATAGTATCTCACCTAAAATAAAGCTAATAATAATTTCATAACATCAGTTTTCTTGTCAGTTTCAAATTTTCACTTGTCTCATAGGTGTCATAAGTTTTAACAGTTTGAAGTGGTTTCCAAATAAAATCTACATCAATATGACATTTTTGTTTCTTCAGTCCTCCCTCCCGTCCTCTCTTCCCTCTGTCCCTCCTTTTCTTTTTGTTCTTTTCCTTGAGATTTTGTGGTTAAAGAAGTCACGTTGTTTGCTGCAGGCTGGATGTCACCAGCCCCTCCCTCATCATGTCATTGAACACGGAAGGCTGTTCTCTGTGTACCATGCATGAACTGGTGTGTGCTGTGAATGGGTGGTTGGTTCAAGAAGCCCACTGGTCACATTTGCACATGGTTATTTCATCAGTGGTATTTTGTGCTATCAGGATGTTTACTCCTCTCTGTTTGATGGTGATGGCAGCTATATCTGGATTCCTTCGGGCGCAGAGGTGATAAATGCCACCTCCTGCTCATCTAACAGCTGGAATGCCTCTGTAAGGAGAAACTTCCCTGTGGAAACTCCATAGGACAGTGAGCGCAAACACTGCACTCTTTCTTTCCTTTTGGGTACTGGTTTTCAAACTAGTTGGGACTCTGGTATCTTTCAACCATGACTAGTGTGCCTTTTATTCCTAAGTGTTGTGAAAATGAAATTTCTGTTATTATTTTAGAGAACATTCATTTTTGCATCCCTGCTTGTGTACTGTGTCCCAGAACCTGAGAGAAAGAAAGACAAACACTTATTGGGACAAAGCTCTCATTCAAGGCTAGTCAGAAAGCAGAAATGGTCCACACTGCCCCTTAGAGCTGATGAGGGCCTGAGGCTGAATTGGATAAATCCAGTTGCCTTAACCCTGGTTTTCAAGGAGTGAGAATATTTCTTTTTCTTTTTATGCCAGTCCTGGGGCTTGAATTCAGGGCGTGGGCACTGTCCCTGGGCTTCTTTTGCTCAAGGCTAGCACTCTACCACTTGAGCCACAGCACCACTTCTGACTTTTTTCTGTGTATGTGGTACTGAGGAATTGAACCCAGGGCTTCATGCATGCTAGGCAACGTTGCTGCTTCACAATCATCTAGACCAACTTACTTTAAAGAAAATGAGGCCACCAAGATTGTCCAGTGTTTCAGAGTAAGGGTTAAGTGGAACTTTAAATTCCTAACTTGTGGGCTAGTGCTATTGCCCGCGACCCTGCTTGGGCTCCATCTGCCAGTTGCACCAAAAGGAAGTTGCTACTTCCCTGCTTGGCTTACAGTGGCCCTTGACTGCTCTGTGACAGTAGCTTGTAAGTGGCAACTTCTGAGTGAGGTTCCAGGGAATAGTGAGTGGCTGGAGGGTGGACCTTGAGGACAGGCCCGCTTGGCTAGGCCATAGAAATTCTGCTCAAGTTCAGTCTTGTAGCTGACATCAAAGCATTACAGCTGCTACTAGAGTCCCAATTAGTGCTTTTCCTGCAAGTGCGGTCTCAAGGCAACTGTTGTGATCAGGGTTTGGGAGAGCAGGAAGGGGTGAGGCCTCCTCTTATAATTATGTGTTCCTCAAGCATAATGATCTGGTTTTCAGGCTTTTCTGATTAGATAATAGCATTGTAGGTTAGAGGCAGAACCAGCTTGGTTGATACTATGCTCAGTGGTTATTTTGCTTGAAGGTCTTTTGGTAGCTCACTCCTAATCTCTGTAAACAGTTTATATTTACAGATCTTAAAAAAAGTAAAAGCAAATATGAAGCAAATGGTGCAAAGTTTAGCTTGGCAAAGAAGGAAAAGGTCTTTGCTGCTAGTTCTTTGCTAACTTCCCTATTTTGCCTGACTCTCTGGTCAGGATTGGTTTTAATTTTTCAGCAGGGCCTGTTCACTTGTAATGGAAGGTTAGATTACTGCTAACATTTGTTCTTCATTTTCCTGGGGGACTAATGCTCAGAACTGAGAATAATCTTATTATGCATCTCAGTAATAAGATACTCTGGGTCTCTCTTTTTCTCCTGGCCTGTGTTCTTAAGAATGTAACTAGCTAACTTGACTGGGGCTGGGTGGGACTGGGACAGGGCGGGGAAATGATGGAAGAGGCCGACATTGATCAAGCTGCTTTGTACTCTTAAACTAGCCTGATCTGCCAAAACCCCTTCGTAAACTAATTAAAAATAAAATAGAGGACAAAAGAGTGAAACTTACTGTCAACTAATGGAAGGACAATTTGGTCTCTACATTACAGCATTTCAGAGCTGGAGTGAACATCTTGGATTTCAGGATAGAGAGACACGGATGGCTGGATTCTGGGTGCAGTACACGTAGGTTCATCTCTGCACTCCCATCCTGGGCCTGAACTCAGGCCTAGATGCTAATCCTACACTGCATTTTGCTCAAGGCTCTGCCTCTTGAGTCACAACTCCACCTCTGGCTCTTTGAGTAGTTTTTTGGAGGTGAGAGTTTCACAGACTTTCCTGCCCAGGCTGGCTTGGAAATGCAGTTAGACCAGGATGCGCCAGAGGAGATCGTGTAGGGGCCCTGCTTCCCCAGAGCTGGCCGAGAGCGAGTGGGAGGGAGAGCCCCTTATATGGCTGGAAATTTCCCTGTTCAGGGGTCTTGGAGAGATACCTGAGTATTCTGCCAATGAACTCCCCGTTTTTCTTGTTTTTCTTCCGTGTAGCTTTCATGGCTTCCTGTTTGTATAGCCAAGTGATCCCCCAAAACATCTCTATTCTCACAGTGCCCATGTGTTTCTAACAGCTATCGTTCCTCACCTTGCTGGTTATTATATGCTCAAGTTTCCTGCCCTACCTGCCTCTGCTGAGAATTGTTTGAAGAGAAGGATTATATCTTGGTTGACTTTGCTTGCCCAGTATCTATGACAAGACTGTAGTTAAAAGAATGAGTAGACTAGATACCTGTAATCCTAGCTGAGATCCAGAGGATTGAGGCTTGAAGTTTGCCCGGACACGTATGTCTACAAGACTTATCTCCAACATAATCAACAGGGGAGAAAAGGTTTGGAGGTGTGGCTTAACTGGCAGAGCACTAGCTGAGCAAGCAAGTGCAAAGCCTGAGTCCAAACCCCAGTACCTGCAAAGAAAGATTAAATAGCCAGACTCCTGCCAACACCTCTTTCTTTTCCACTTAACCCAAGGAAATTGAAAGTTGGAGCGATAATACTTGTTCAGCTGTGAAACTTGCTTATTTAGAAGTAGAAACCAAAACAGACCCAGGACTTTATCAAAGTGCTTCCCTGTAACAACTGATTTTGGCCTCCTCTCCTTGTGGTTAATTCTCTCCTTCTTTTCCTGTAGGTAGCAGCACCACTGTCTGCTCCATCCTGCCAACTGCTGGAGATAATTAATTAGCAGTGGGAAAGGCCAGCAAGCTTATGGGAAGGGGGCATGCTCTGGGAAGCCCACTCACCAGATTCCTGGTAGAGGCACAGTACTGAGCTGCCACTTACTAAGTGATAAAATTGGAGATGCATTCCTTTGGAAATTAGATCTGCAATATCCTAAACACTTGAGTATTACTCCACATACCTTCTCTGAATCACATATTGAGAGGGAAAAAATACATAGCAATAACCAAAACAAGTTTCACAAATGACTGCAAAGTAATTAAGTTCTTTTTTACATTGTCTTAAAGGTCAGCATGAAAATAAATGAGACTAAGCTTAGCATCAGGCACAGCAGATAGAAAATCACCGAGGTTCCATTGAACACCTACTGCCACTGCGTCTTAGCACCTGCAACTGTCTCCCAACACCTTTAGGTTTGCTGCTCCTGAGAAAAGCTGTACGCTCTTAAGATCCAAAGGGCAATGAGGGAGAGGCAGTGTTTGCAGATGCGTAACCCATGAAAGGAACTATGGTGAAGTTCGTGAACTTAGCTCAGCTGACATCCAGTGCAAGAACAGTGCCTAAGAGGGGAAATGTGAGACTCAGCAGTAAGATGTTGGTTTAGCCCTCCTTTTAATCACATCTTCTCTTCCAGACTTACCCAGTAATTTGACAGATGCCCAGATGTAGGAGTTAGGGGTCCTGAATTCTGTCCTACCTCCGTCACGGCTCAGTTCTCAACTTTAAGTGGGCCACCGCCTTCCATCTCCCAGGTCTCTTCTCTGTAAAAGCTACCTACGTGGTTTGGATAGGACCACGCACAAATCTCCAGTGTCTGGGGCCATTGCCAGCTCCACCCACTGACATTACAGTGTGCATTAAGAATGGCTACAGGAATGTGGTCAGCAGGACGCAGAAGCCTTGGTTAGTCCAGTTTCTTCACCTGTCTTGAGCTTAGCATCTAACTTCTGTGATGAGCAAATTTAAATTAACTGAACTGAAACAATTCACTTGTAACACGAGTTCTGTGGTGGAGCTTTTTACTGTATTTAATCAAACACGTGATTTCAGCAATGAGTAAATGTATGTTAGGCCCCAGTGAGGCAGCCATTCAGTCTGCCTCGGGTTCGCTCCCCAGTGTTGCAAGATGGCAGTAGCCTGTCCACTCATGGCAAGTCAAGCTGATCTCGTCAGCACTGCCTCTTCTGGTGCCTTCCGTACACCTTTGTGAAGGCTAGCAGTCCATCTCCCCATGTCTCACTGGCCCACTGGCATCTCAGTGGTTGCCAAGGGACCTAGAGTTGACCTCCAACCTCCGGAGCTTTCCTGAGACCAGGCAGGACTGTCCTCCAGCTGGAGGTGAGGCTCCTCCCTGAGGGGTACCTGTCCCACTGGGAGTTGGTTCACAGGAAGGCCTTGTTCGTTCACAATGGGTGCATGACTGCTAGGCAAGAAAACACTGGGAGAGTTGAGAACTTCCTAGGGTGGAACCAGTGACAGGAAGATGGCGTGGGAAACATTTCACTTGTCTTCTTACTCTGAGCATTTGTTTGACATTTTATTGCTATATTAAATTATTTCCCTTGTTGATAAATTCTGTAATACTACTTTCAGTTTTGAAAAAGAAATCGCAATTTTTTTTAGCCTTGCATTTCATTCTGAGTGCTAGCTGATTGATTATATATTTGTCGTGATGTTCTTAAAATTCCTGCAAGAGTGGCTCTAGATTAGTGGTGTTTGAACATTGCGTATCTTTCTCCCTGCATATATTTAAACTTAATCTTTTAATTTTTAAATGCTTCACCACAAAGGAAGTCAGTGTTCTCAGTGTTCCCACTTTTTTTCCTGCTTACCCAGTTTCTGATGAAGATCAACTTGCTCCTGGGTAGTGAGGTGCTCACCTAGCCCGGCGCTCTCCTGAATTCCCATAGGGCTTCTCTTCCTTCCCAGGGAGCTCCCGGACTTCCCCCAGCCCCCAGAAAGCTTCTCCCACTTAGTTCTGTCTTTCCTGGCCCTCCCTCCGGAAGGTTTTCTTGAAAGATCTGGAGGGGCAAACTGAGGGCATGCTGGACCTTTGCCCAACAGCAGTTCTTCCTGCAGACGATTTAGTCTTCTTGACCTTGTCCCCTAAGAGCGTTACCCCTCTTAGAGACCTAGCAGTGAGCCTAGAGCCTGGAAACTTCCAGGGGAAACAAGATGCTGCATTCAGCGGCCTGGCATTCCTTTGGTGTCATTTACTAAACCTAGATCTGTACACTGCCATCCAGGGCTAGAAGCCAGGGCTCTGGGACCCCAACACCCTAGACTGGGGTGCTCTTTGCCACCTCAGGGTATTTGTTTTGTGTATTAAAATATACATGTCTTAACAGTCTCTATTTGCAGTGCAATACCTCAGAAACCAGCAGTTAGTATAGGAATCACTGGACAAAGTCTCCTCAGTAAAGTTTGGTAAATATGAAAGATAGCATTAGGCAATGAGGATGTGCTCCACTTGTAAGTTGGGACATGAAATTTGACCTCCCTTTCCATACCAGGAGAAAGGACAGACAGCGCTAGTATTTCTCTCTCCAAACATATCAGAAATGTTCATTGGTTCAACCCCTTCATATTGGAAACAAAGCGGGAGAGTGCCATGGTGGAACTTGCGCCCCACTGTCCTCTTCCTCCCCCCCCCCTCTGAAATTTCACCTTCCACATTTCTTCCATTTCTCGTTAGCCGTGCAGTATAATCTCTTCAGAAGGTTAGCTGCACAGACCATACCACTCATCTGTCGGCTTTGTTCCCTGTGTGGGGAATGATTATTAAGTGTTCTTTTTGAGCCTCAGCTCCTTTCCTTCAGGCACCATAGAGGCGAACCACAGAGAACTGTCAAGTTTTCCTCTCATTTCTGGGAAAAAGAGTAAGTTCAGACAGGTAATTATGACATGACCAAAATCCAAGAGTGAAGGTCTCCCTTTTTCATCTGCCCAGCCCCCACATGCCGAGTGGCCCACTCAGTCACCTCACTCACCGTGGAGACTCCAGGACGCACTGCATCCACTGCCCGGCCGCCCAGGTCTCCTCTGCACCCTGACCCTCGCCGGGCTCTGCTTTCTCTGCCTCCTGCACGGCAGCCAGAGCCCTCCACAGCATGCGTTTAATTTGCGCCTTTTTTGTGGTTAAGACAAATCCGGAAGCTTCCCTTCAGTTTAGGGTGCATCCCAAGCCTCTCACCAAGTTCTATAGATTTCTGGCCCCTCCTGGCTCCTTCTCGATATCTGCCAGTCCTTCCTCTGTTCTAACTACAGAGCTTTCTCTATTTTCTGGAACTTTCTCAGTCTACCCCTTCTCTAGCCCTAAGTACTGCCTGTCCTTTGCCTGTCTACTGGGCCTTCCCCAGTCCCATGTCAGAGATGCTCCCCATCCCACCATTAACCTTTCAAATAGCAGCCACAGTGCAATAGTGAACATTTCCCAGAGACAGACTCTCAGATCACAGGCCAACATTTGGCCATGTCTTCTTTTTCTGCCTTTCATTGCCTTTTTACTTGTGTTGTTGGCTATAATGTTTCAAAGAAAATCCCTGACATCATATCCTTTCACTTCTGAGTACTTGTTCCTACAAAATGGCATGTCTTGATCTCTGTCTTTCTGTCATGGAGGCCTTCATATTGTGTGTGTGTGTGTGTGTGTGTGTGTGTGTGCGCGCGCACACACACACACACACACTAGTACACACCACGTAAATTGTGTGCACATGCACTTGCACACATGTGTACATATGCATACATATACTATTGTTAAAGACAGAATAGTACCTGTATCTAAGACATTATGATCTCTAGAGTCACAAACACAGTGTTTCCACTTAGGAGCCCTCTGGGGTTGTAGAGAGAAAGGCGGGCTTGGAGCTAAAAACAAAGCACACTCCTTGCCCTGTCTCTGCCCTTTAGTAGTTGTCCCGCCCTAAGCTGCCACTTGGTGCATTGGGCTTCTTCCCATTGGTAAAATAAGGAGGTTGGTCCCTTTTGGCTCAAAGAACTAGGATTCTTGTAAAGCATAAAAACATCTGCTAGCTTAAGACAAATTCGAATCCAGGTACAAGAGTTTTGAGACAAGAATTTTTTTGAGATGGAGTCTGGTATAAATTCAATGTGATAATGAAAGCAGAAGTAATACTTTAAATCATACACTTCGGTTTAATTTACAATTATCTATTTACAAGTCGCCATTGAGCGCTTTGTGGCTGATTCACAGCAGTAGTGTCATGAGGGTTACACTTGAGAAATTTCTTGGAGAAGTATGGTTCTGAAAATAGTACCATGTATTTCTGAAAATTTTGAATTAACACCCACAAATTAGAATGGCCCAGGGTTTGTACTTTGAATAAGCTTTTGGCATATTGTATATGCAAGCACGGTGATTGCTGTACAGAGTAAAAGAGCTACGTGAGAAAGTATTTCATTACCAATACAATAATGATGAGAGCTACCCCATATCGAGTGCGTACCATGTGCTAAAGCACCTCACATACTTCACGTGATGGTGACAATATTGTCATTTATTCCTGGTGCACAGATGGAGAAACTGAGATGCAAGAAAGTTGAACAGTATCCCACAGCAAAGATACCCAGCCCTGGTGGACCCTCAGATTGTTTTCACTGAGGACTCTGTATTTTCTAAGGACAGAGTCCCCATATAGTGGGGATAAGCCCTGGCAGGTGCTTGTCTTTTAAAAGGGACAGAGTATGTATGTGATCTATGTAGTTCAAATCCTGTGAGAACAGAGATTTGAACTTGGAAAGATGGTATCTGAGTCCAAATTCTTTTCTACTATATTGTGTGGCCCAGTATCAGAATCATAGCTGACCAGAGTACCCAGAGTTCTCTGAGACATTTTACTAGCAGTAACATTAGAGGAGTAAACAGGATCCAGGTAAAGAAAAAATAACTGTAAACTCATTCTTCTGTTCATTAGGGAAAACATTAAATTTTTGGTTATATGCTGCATGTGACCTGAAATACAGCAAAATAAAATTTCTTCTTGTTTAGCTCACGAAAATTTGGGGAATCTGTAATTTCCATTTGTGGGAATGCCCTCCCGATTTCAAGCGTCCCAACTCTATCTGTCAGCAGATATTCGCTCCGGGGACCCTGGCCCCCAAGGAACTCTAGAGTCCTCTAGCTCTGATGATTAACTTTCTGGGCACTGGGTACTGTGCTTTGTGGTTTGCCAAAGTGTACCCTTCATTTAAAGAGACCTCACAGGGCTGTGAGTGGTGTCTGTAGGAGTGGCCTGAGGACTTGGTACTTAAATGGAATTCTTTAATTTTTGTTACTTCAGTGGCCTCTTACCTTCAGGCTTGTATTTAGGAAAAAGTGAGGTAAAGTCCGGGCCATGTAGACCCCTGGGCTGTGCGTCTTCTTGACTTCGCCATTCGCAGCCAATCAGCAGCCAGCGATACTGCCTCAGAGTCCACCTGGGACAGAGGCGGCCCGGGCTGCACAGGGTCAGCCACGCACCACTGCTGTACCTTGTGGCTATTGAGCTGATTGCTTGCAAAGTCTTTAGTGGTTTTTCAACTGGAAAAGAACAAATCTGAAATAAATAAATTGATCCCTCAACCTGTTACAGGAAGGTTCCCACTGTGCCCGCCTCCCCCAGATCATCTCGGATGACTTTGACTAAGCCACACACTAATAGATTTTCAGGGTGATATGTGGACCTTAAAATGACCATTAACCACCCTGCTTTATGTGTGAGAGCCGGCACTTAGTGCCCCTGACCCTCTGCGGTACCATGTCCCAACGTGGGGGGTACTCCGCACAAGGAGTCATTGATCAGGTGAAAATGACCAGTTAGCAAGTGAGTGCTTCCTGGGCTGGAGGCTTCATGAATAATGTGTGCTGCAGTTAAAAACAGCACTTTAAGCAATTGTTTAAACCTCACCATTTGGGAATGAGGGGGAGAGCTTCATGAATAATTTATTGTCAAAAGAAAAAGATTAAGGGATCTGAACTTTTCACTTTCCCAAACCTTTTTGAATTAAGTGGAAATACCTACAAATGCTCTGGACCCAGATAAACAAAACTCAGGATGTGCATCTTTCTATATTTCACTTTTTTAAAACCTTGATTGAGAAAGGGATAGGCATGTAAATAAGAGTTGAAAATAAGAGCTGGGTACTGAATTGCTGGAAGGGTTGCGGGGTTTTAGATGTAACATTGAACATACATTAGCATAGTGCCATGGGAAAGCTTGAAGTATGGGTAATGTGTCCTTGTATCGAAAAGGACTCCATCAAAGCAGGCCAGTTTGATCCCTTGTGCTTCAACATTATGCTTTCCTCTTTCTAAACGGACCACCGTCTTGTAAGAATTGCACGTCCTTGCTTCAAGGTTTAAACGGGAGTTTAGTGGGCGTTCAGTATCAGATCCCAACGTCAAACTACCTAGCCCATCGCTTCTCTTTCCTGTTCTTAGGCCCTGGAAAGACACATTTCTGTATCTGTGGTCCTGTCTGAGGTGGGGCTGCAGTGATTTGCCCCTGTGGACGCCACTTTGTTTGACCTTCTTGACCTTGTAGGAATTAACAGAAGCACAGAGGAGCGAGGATGCTGCTTCCCAGCCGTCGCACAGCCGTAACTTGGTTATGGAGTCCTCCGTCAGGCCCTCCTGTAACACTGAACACAGAATGCCTTACTCAGTCCTTGTTTACCTTCTGTGAACAACCCAAGGTGGACTCAGCACGTTCTTCATTGTACAGCGGAGCCCAAGTCCCGCCCCCACACCCCATAACTCCTTCAGCACCCATGCCGCCGTCACATTCCTGCCGCTAACACCAAGTACCTAGCTGGTGGGCTATCCACATGGTGTTAGGACGACACACTCACCCCCTATCCATCGTTGACCCCCATAACAAAGTGGTACACAGTCAAGAAGCAGGAAGTTCGCTGGCAGGCCCACCGAAACTGTCGCTGTCGGTTTTCCAGACTGCCAAAGCCTCACTCACAGCCCCTTTTCTCTGGGTTGTCAGGGTGACGCACTGGGAAACATGCCACACACATACCAACAACAGCCAGCAGCCAGTGCTTACATAACAACACGAGAAGGAGCTGTGAATGCAGAGCCCTGGGCTTGAGGGGGTGTTCTGAGCATTTCTAAACAGAATGAAGTTGTCTTCTTGTTAGGAATAAACGCAAGTCTATCTGTCTTTAAAAAGACATGCATTTGAGTGGATAAAAGTAAACGGGGAGTCATCCACAAAGCCAGGCGGTGGTATCTGAGCCCTTAGTTAAAGAAAGGTGCATTCTCCAGTGGAGGGGGTAGGGGGGAGGGGGCGAGGGATGAGGGGCAATGGGGATGGTCTCTCCTGCAGGCTAGTGGTGTTATAAAAACCTTTACGGTGACGTAGGAATCTCCAGTGTTCCCATCTTCTTTCTCTACTTTCTGCTTTCGGGCACTTTAAACAATTTTAAGATAGTGGGCCTCCCATTTTGAGCCAGTCACACTTGAAAAGTATCCCTTGAAATTATCCGAACTTAATTTCTGGCCATTTTGTTTCAGAAATACTAACCTCAGGGGGTGTTTGTTCTCTATACTAAAACTTAATCTATTTGGAAAAATTCCATTTACTCTCTGTAGAAATTGACTGGCCATGGTTCCTGTGAATGATACGGTTGCTATTATCCCTGAACACTGTAAAAATGAACTTTGAAACAGTTGGGTCGGACCCAAACAGAAAATGATGTATGGCTTGGAAATGGTTTGCTTGAACATTGTGCTTCAGTATTGTACTGGTCGTTGTGGCACAGGTTTTAGAAATCAAGCTTTGGCTTTTTTGAAGTTTATTTTTGGATTGGAAACTTCCTTACAAACCAAAATAGATGAATCAAGTGTGTTTGGATCAATGCTGAAATGTCACGCACATCTACAGAATAAAAATCATTAGTTAACTTGAATCTAGATAAAATGAAACCCTCTAACTATGAACTTCATCCAGCTTTTCCCCTTCTCTGTAAAAATAGTGAGAGCCTTTATAAATCATTTAACAAGATCTATTTATTCTTAAAAGTTTTTCAGAAAACACCAAAGCAGATATTAATTGAGCGTAGACTAACGCCCCCTCCCCACCCCCACCAAGCATGGGTTAATTTGAGTATGTCCAAGCATGTACTTTAAATACAGACTCATTACTTCCCCAGAGGTAGGTGCTTGAAAATAGATCCCTCTTTCTCAAAACTCTGGTATAATTTCAGCGACACTTAAACTATGGCCAGAATTTATTGGTGAAATATAAAGTAGATAAGAACATAGCACTACTGTTTTCTTTTTTTAAAAATGACAGTAGAAACCTTGTACATGTTTTTAGCAATGGCTCTTAAACCTATCCTTAGGAAGTGTTTATTGGTTTATAATGCTTATGGTAGCCATGCTTTAAAGGTCTGTGTTTCAGACTGATGTATTCAGAAGGGACTGGGTTCCAATCCCCCTGCGACCCCGCAACCAGCTAGAAAGCTTTACACAGGTCAGCCAGGCTCCCCACAGAGTGAAGGCTGTGGGGCCAGAGAGCCGCTCTACTGCCTCCCAGATCTGGAACTGTATGATTCCTTGGGACTAGAGTTAAAATTCTTAAATCTGTCAACTCTTGGAATGTATTTCTGAGAGCGATTCACTCAAGTGCCTGGCCTTGTGGAGGAAGGTGCTAAAGGTGGTGGGACACCGCTTGCTGCCGTCTTTCAGAGAAAGAGCAGACCTTTTGCTGGAGCACGTGTGGGCCCCAGTGGATGTGAAAGGGCTTTGCTGGCTTAGGGTGTGTGCAGACTACAACAAGCACAGCTTCCCCAGCAAGAGACGCTGTAGCTAGTTAATGAAAGTGGAAGTTCTGTCATGTACCCTGCCACTTTCATTAGGCCTTGAAGTGATCCATAATTATTTACAGTGGAGATCTGGAAGAAGCCCCATTTCCCAGAGCCATCGGGCCTTTAGAACTTCTTGGAAAGGATGAAAAGTTGGAGTCATGCTCATCAAACATGAATGCTTTACTTTTTTTTTTTTTTTATCAACAAGTAATCTGCCCTACTGGTCAGAACCCCATGGAGAAAGAAACCTTTAAATTAAGGCTGGAACATCAGAGAATGTCTCAGGCAGAGAAGAAATACTGTTCTGTGGGCGAGGAGCTCCTCCACAGCCACGCCTAGACAGCCTCGTGTTTCCATTCTGTGAGCCTAGCAGGCACATGATAGAGTTGAAATGTTAAGTTTGGCCCGGTGGGCAAAAACCTCACTTGTGCGGCAGGCAGGGTTAAAACCGTAAGAAGCAGGAGTTGATAACCTCTGTGCTTCTGCGCTCATCTTGACAGACAGAAACCTCTCTAACAGCACACTTCCCTTCCCCTGACTGCAGTGCAAGTGTTTCCGTGCACGTGTGGACAGGTGTGGACGTGAAGTCCAGTTGCCTCTGCAGGTGCTCATTCCTGGGGCCTCCTGGCAGCCTTTCCACTCGGCCACCCATCTTCTGGTTATAAAAGTTTGCCTAGCGTTTAACCTTAGTGTTCCCCATTGTCACTCTCTCTTCTTATTCTCATCAGCCAGGAATAATTGATCTGTGTCTGTCGCACATTTTGGAATAGCTGCCAGAACCCATCCTGTTGTAGACAGCCTCTCACACGTTGAGAAGGAAAGCTTCGTGACACATAGTTGAAGGGATTGCTGCTTGCATCCCCCATTTGTCATCCCCTTATCACGGTCACCTCGCTACAGCTCCTGTTTATTTGGAATTGTTATCTCCGTTTTACGTGTAACTGTCCATGTTAACACAGTTCCATGTGGTTGACTTACTGACTCACTCGCTGTGAGTCACTGTGATCCCTGTCAGGACGACTGTGGGATCCGGGTTGGCTGTGCTCCGTCACTGTGAGCAGCACCCCTAACTCCACAGAGCCCGCTCCGCCCACTGTGTGCCCGCTGCACTTCACAGGTCACAGCGCAGGCCTTAGCCCTCCTGGCCCTGGGGCCTGTGGGATGTTTGGGGTGATGGATGAAATGGTTGATGGGACACAGCTGAATCGGGTGTGTGGGGGGTGTTGGACCGGGCTATTACACTCCTGACTTCTGTGTAACACCCTTGACATTTAAGTAAATAATCCTATTTATGTCTTCATTCTGTGACATGGAAGATGCATTAGGCAGGTGCTATTTAACCACATGCACCCTCCCGGCATCCTACTCGGCTCATTAGGGTAGCCTACACACCTGCACTCGATGTGCACTCATGCCCTCCGGTGAGCAGAACCCTCTTGGAAGTTTCTGTAATTGCCAAACTTCTATTTCTGGGGTTCCAGTTAAGATGCTCATCTTTAGTCCCTAGGCTTGATTGCCATAGTGTGTTCTTGCAACAAGTTTCTTCAGACACTTCTAGTCATGGGCCCCTTAGATAAAAGCAAAGGCAAAGGCAGTGCATTTTATGCCTATCTGTACTTGGAATAATGCTACTGTTAAAAATACTGATTGATTTGACTAAAATCCATCAAGTATAATAGATTCCAGCTATTCCCAAAAGTTCAGGCAGGGGATGTTTTGATTAATTGGATTTTCTAGAATAATTACCATATGATGGGCAGTCTTTAGAATTGTGTAATTGCTTCTTGGTGAATATAGTAAACTCACAGTATTGAGTCAGCAAGGACTAGAAGGACTCAGAGAAGAGGAGACCAAAGCCCACTGTAGCCATGAGCATAGAACATTGGGGTGGAACCCAGATTTTCCACAGCTACTCTGGGATTTTTTTTTTTTTGGGTCCGGTCATGGGGCCTGAATTCTGGGCCTGGGCGCTGTCCCTCAGCTCTTCAGCTCAAGGCTAGTGCTCTACCACTTGAGCCACAGTGCCACTTCTGACTTTTTTCTTTATGCTGAGGAATCAAACCCAGGGCCTCATGCATGCAAGGCAAGCGCTTTACCACTGAGCCACCTTCCCAGCCCTACTCTGGGATTTCTCAGCAGGACACGTTGCCCTGTGCTTTGAGTTAATGGGAGATGGAGAGAATAAAGCAAAACACCTTGATGCTTGGATTCTAGGTAATTTAATGTACTGGCTCATTATCATCTCACAACCAATTTATTGTGTATGTGTGTGTGTGTGCGTGCGTGTGTGTGTGTGCGTGCGTGTGTGTGTGTGTGTATGTGTGTGTGTATAAAAGAGACAGACAGAGACCAAGAGACAGTGAGGTGGTAGGTCCGTTAAATATATTATCTAGTCTTCAGAACTGCTCTTTGGAAGGAGATACTACTGTTGCTCTCATTGCAGCATGAGAACTTTCAGAGCAAGCTGAGGCCCAGTGGCTTGTCTCACGTGACACTGCTGGGATCTCATGACCTTCCACAATGACTTTCCAGTTTGTTCATGGTTTCCTATCAACATAGGAAGGATTTTTATTTAGCTAATGTTTTATTTAGCTAATGTCTAAACACATGAGATTGTGATAAAATTCAGGAGCACAGTATCATCAATCAGGAAAGAGCTGAAAGGCTGTCTCAGGCTCAGGGAGCCACACTGGTATTTATGAAATCACACATTTATTTACTATTTATTTACAAATGATATATTTTTATATACATGCATATATGCAAATTAAAATTTTCCACCCCAAACCACCTAAAATCACTTCCTGTGCCACTTCATGGACAGGTGTCACATTTTTAGGACTGATAGTCCAGGGCAAACGTGAACTTAACAGTGAACTTAGAAGGAGAGCAAGCCAGCTCTTGGCATTGATTTGAGAGATTTCCTTGTACTATAGTTTGGAGGTGCCAGGACACTTGGCAAGCACAGAGCCCCAGGTTCAGTCCCCAGTGCCACAAATAAACAGAGGGGTGGGGATAAGAAAGGAAACCAAACCAGATCAAGATGCTATTTATTCTCAGTAAGGCAGATCCTCTCATTATAATTCTGTTACTCTGTTTGAATGACATGAATTTCTAAACAATTCACATCCACAGTTAAAATTCTCTAGGAAAAAAATTGTTAAACCAGTGCTGTTCAGCTAAGTAAGTGGTATGTATCATAAATTTTTCTTCCATTGCCAGTCAGGAATACTCACATCCCAGTGTCCATCAATTTACACATTTTCCAGTTCCCTGTATTTCTTATTCTAGCAGGTGGAATCTCAGTGTTGTTTTAATGTAGTAGTTTTACTTGAAAGGAGTGTTTTTCTGGAAGTTAACTTTGACCAGGTCCTGACTCTATAGACAGTGGAGACTTTGGTAAGGGGCTATCTCAATAGTATGGGCAAATTATGGGGAGCCCCCAGGGCCTCATCAGTACCCCTGCAAGATCCAGTGGGCAGAGTCTTTTCTGCCCTCCCCAGAGTGAGGAGGATCTGGGAGGTGAAAGTCTGGGAGAGGCAGACAGCACTGTGTGGAGAAGGATGGATACCATTGATACCACTTCCTGCATAAACACCTGACCTCGCTCCTTCCACCTCCCACGTGTCATCCAGAAGCAGTGGCACAGGAGCCCGGGATGTGCTCCATCCATGTGGGTCCCTCTCAGGGCAGTTACTAGAGGAGAGGGTTGTTTGGGGAAGGCATGTGTACCTCCACCCAGTGTACTGTATACAGTGGTGTCAAACTTGAAACGTAGCTACTGCCCCTGCTGCAGCTGATGACAAAGCCCCAGTCAGTAATCATCATCCCCTTCTTCTCTAAATGTCATGGCCCTTGCCCTGCACCCCTGCTGCATAGTGAGAGAAAGCTAACCCTCATCCTGCATACCATACTTAGAGGCCTTGGTGTGTGGCCCTGCTAGGTGGCCGCAGCCCTCCTGATTCTCCTCTCTCTCTCTGTCTCTCTCTCTATTTCTCTCTGTCTCTCTCTCTATTTCTCTCTGTCTCTCTCTGTTTCTGTCTGTCTCTGTCTATCTCTCTATATATCTCTTTCTCTCTATCTCTCAGAATAAGGTAGTGAAATTACAATTCCCAAGCTTAATACATCTCCTAAGTGTTTAGAGAAAACTGAATTGCACACGATACCTGAAGGCAAGAACAGAACTTTAGAAAAACCTGTGCATTTGAGTTATTAATACAAAATGAGATGCAAAGCAAGCGGTCACTATTTCACCCCTTCCCATTGCCTACCAACTCTGCACGCTAATTGAGCCTTACAAAAGCAAAAACCCAGCAGGAGCACCTACGGTAATTTCACTTGGTTGTCCCATGGCTCTGCGGTCAAGCCTGGATGGCTTATTAGCAAATGAGCTGCAGCCTATGAGGGCAGAGACTCCATAAACGTCTCTTAGTCCCTGGCTTGCTCGGGCACCGAGCGGATCTTTCCTGAGAGAATATCATCGTTGATTTCATGTTGCCTCTATGCTACCACACGTGTTCCCACTGTCAGTGAGAAGTCTGGGGAACTGCCCGCTCCCCGGGGCTCCCCAGCCTGCGCGGTGTGCTGTGGTGGGAGGGAGGGTCAGGGGTCAGCTGCTGCCTGAAACCCGCCACTGGTTTGTTGAGGACTATTATTAATAGACACAACAGGGCTGGGAATGTGGGCCCCCTTCACTCTTAAACTTATCAGCCCTGGTGCCTGTCTAGGTGTGGAGTTTCACAAGGAGATTTTTGAAGTTCTCAAGTAACTTTCATTGAAAGAGAACACCCAGTAGGTGGGTGTTCCCACCCAGAAGGAGGGAAGAAGAAAAGGGAAGGGAGAGGGAGGGAGGGGAAGTGGAGCCTTTTTACAAATCTGCCTGTGAGTGTTTGACCTGTTTCCAGTCTCCTTCTTCAATCACATGAGGCTAGTGGTTGTCGTTTCAGCCAGCTTCATTCACATGGAGTAATTAAACACACCCCCATCTGTTCCTAGCCAGGCCTAGGCCTTGCCAGCTCATCATTGTGGACAGGTGCAGTGGAATGTCTTAAATCACCTTCAGATCATGCAAATAATTGCCTTCATGGTGGCTACTGGGTATTTCTCTTTCCCCCAAAATAGGGTTTATTAATATATGCATCCCTAACTCTTCAACCTGGTATGGGTGGCAAAAATGAACAGCCTGTATGGTACACACTGTGTGGGGTGAATGCTATTTCAATCTGGCTGGAGTGGCTAAGCATGGCAGCACATGAGAGCTCTGGCCCAGGGCCAGATTTGTTGTAGGGCTTATTTTTTGTTGTTTTCTTTTGAGGAAGGGTCAGAATTTAGAGAACTAAGCCATCTGTCCATCAATTATTTTAAGGCTTTAATAACAAATAACTTGCAATGTATCTAACCACATAGATAGAAAATGAATGTTTTGCAAAGCCCCTATCTTTGGAGATGTCTTCTACTTCCATGTTGTTATCACTTTGGTATTGTAATCCCAATTTGGAAGCCCACAGCTTTGTACTAATGTTTTGCAGAATTAATTAGTTCATTCGAAGCAGCATTTTAAAACTGGCGTGTCAATACAGTGCACTTTTTTTTGAAGGCACTTGCTTTCAGAGGCACTGAGCTTCTACTAGAACAGATGCGGGCAGTCTGCGGATGCATCGTAAGCCTTGACTTTAAAGGGTCTCTGCCGCCTGTTTTGAAGCTTCCTGGCTGCTGTTGTCCTGACTTATGACGGCTGATGTAATGAGCGCTCCCACACCCGAGTCTTCGTTCACTGAAGAGAACTTTGCATTGCACTGAGTTCAGAGTGGCCTCACTTTGGGCTCCGTGAACTGTGGAGCACCAGGCACTGTGGCTAGTGCCGGGATTCTGCGTCATATAATCTCAGACATTAAAGAATCCTTCAAAGATTGGGGGAGGACAAATATGTGGGAATGTCAGAGTTTGTGTAAGTGCTGTACTAGGTAAGGTGTGCTGATGAGTGGGATATAGGGTGCTGGGAGGCTTTCCTGAGGAGGGGAGGTTTTCACAGCACGGGGGTGGGATGGCGGTCTTCTAGGTGGGCCTGTGATGTGAGCAGAAGGCCTGATGAGGCTGGGATAAGCAGCAGTTGGACTGAAGCGTGTTTATGGCTGCCTAAGAATTAGACTTGAGTTTATCATGGAAAGCAGGGGTGATACCATCTAGAGGTCTCGGGTCCTTTTTCCCCACCAAATAAAGAATTAGGAGGCAGGGAGATTGGGAGCAGGGGCAGAGTTTATTTGAAAGTGAGAGTAAGGTGCCAGGGCAAAGTGAAGAAAAACCTTTTGGCTACTAGCGGATTTATACAAATCCCCAACCAGAACTCTCATCTGGGAGAGCTGCTCAAGGGGTGCAGTCTTGTCTACCTGCTTCCTGGAGCTGCGTGGGGAGAAGGATGACAGTGATGAGCAAGAAGTGGGGCCTGGAATTAGTGGTCTCCCTTTTGTGTCCCTTTGGATGACTGTCAGCTATGTGACATTGGGTTGGATCACTATCTACCTCACCCCAAAAGGAGGGATGCTGTCCCCTGTAAAGGTCGACTCGGGGCTCCAGGGTCAGCAGGGGCATTGTTCCATCGGGGCTTACCTTATTTTTCCAGGGTTGCAAGATAGAGCAAGGGGTGTTATCTCCACTAGTTGTCATCTCTCTCATCAGCCCTTCAGCCGGGCACTGATGGCTCACGCCTGTAATCCTAGCTCCTCGGGAGACTGAGATTTGAGGATCGAGGTTCAAAGCCAGCCCAAGCAGGAAAGTCTGTGAGACTTTTTTTTTGGTGTGGGGGGGGGTGGTCTGGTCGTGGGGCCTGAATTCTGGGCCTGGGCACTGTCCCTCAGCTCTTCAGCTCAAGGCTAGCGCTCTAACACTTGAGCCACAGTGAGTGCCACTTCCGGCTTTTTTTCTTTTTGCTTATGTGGTGGTGCTGAGGAATCGAACCCAGGGCCTCATGCATGCAAGGCAAGCACTCTACCACTGAGCCACCTTCCCAGCCCCTCTGTGAGACTTGTATCTCCAACTAAAAAATCTGGAAGTGGAGCTCTGGGTTAAGTGGTAGAGTACCAACCTGGAGACAAAAAAGCTAACAATGCAGGCAGTATGGAGAACAATGTGGAGATTCCTCAGAAAGCTCAAATAGACCATGTGATTTCCCTCACACTACAGGGAATAGTCACAGGAGTCGATATCCATATGTTCAAGAGAGTGTAACTGCCACAGTTGTCAAGGCAGAAAATCAGCCCAAGTGTCCATCAGTAGACTAATGGGTAAACAAAGCGTGATATGTGTTTAAGAAGAAGCACTGTCATTCATGGCGCATGGATGGAGCTGGTGGATATGATGTTAAGTGAAATAAGCCAGGCACTCTCCCTTCTGTGAAGACTCTAAAAACAACTGAAGTCATGGAAGTATAAAGTCAGACAGTGGTTGGTTACCAGGGTGGGAAAGGGAGCAGGCTGGGAGATGCTTGTGGATGGTACCAACAGTCAGTTTATGAAGCCTATTGTACAACATGGTAGTTGTAGTAAATAACAGAGTGTCACATCCTTAAATTGCTGAGAAAGTAGGTTCTAATTGTTCTCACCACAGGAAAAAATGGTAATGAGATAAAGCACGTGCTAATTAGCTTGATTTAGCCACCTCAACATCTATACAGATTTCAAAACACATGTTGTACTAGATAAATACATGCTAATTTTATTTGTCAATTAAGCAGTAAGTAAACAAAAACTAACCTTAGGGCTCAGTCTTGGAATCATGATCTTAAGATCAACAGGGCTTTACTGTGCCCTGCACCACTTCAGGCTTTTTCCTTCTACACTGCAACCAAGACAGAGGGAGAAAGTTCCGGAGTCTAGACAGAGATACTTGACTTGAGGCCCATGAGTGGACTTTAAGAGAATACAAATTGCAGGAAAATGTATGTAAAATGCTGTGTAGGCATGATTTTTAGTTTTTCAATACCTTCTCCAAGTGATGTGTTACCCAAGAAAGATTAAAAAGCACCAGTGAAAGAAACAGGAAAAGCCAATAATCTACATATTTACAAGATGCCTTTGGGGGTTGTGAGTGGATTGCCGACAAAACCGGGAGCGGCCCAAGCCTGGGCTTGGGGTGTCCTTGCAGACCACCTGGTGCAGGCACCGTGGGAGTTCTGGATCCCCAGGGACGTTGATTGGAGGGGACTCTGGAGTGCCGCTGTGCCTTGGATCCCCTATTAAGGCCATTTAAAGAAGCAACTAAGCTTCTTGAAGAAAAACAAAAGGCAGGCCTGGGCACCGGTGCCTGCCATCATAGCCACCCAGGAGGCTGAGATCTGAGGGTTCAGGCTCAAAGCCAGCCTAGGCAGGAATGTCTGTGAGGCTTTTATCTCCAGTTAACCACCAAAAAGCCAGAAGTGAAGCTGTGGCTCAAGTAGAACACCAGCCTTGAGCAGAAAAGGCTAAGAGACAGTGCCGGGCCCAGTATTCAAGCCTAGTATGCATATTCACGTGCACGCGTGTGTGCATGTACACACACACACACACACACACATCTAAGAATGGAGTGGGTCTTCCTGATGCTGCAGGTGCTGAGGTGGCATGTGAAGCCCCATAACAGAGTGATGAGTTAACTTGCTTTGTCCTGGATAAGATAGGGGCAGACACCATTGAGCATGTGATTCTCATTAGGAGCAGGACAGGGAAACGCGACTCCCTGCTGACTTGAAAGTTAGCGTTCTGCCTGGAAACACTGAAGTTATGATTCATGCCTTAATCAGAACCTGAGATTTCTAGAAGTTTGTGTTTCTAGATGGCTTCTTGGACTATCAAGATGGCTTATCAGCCGAGTGCTTGAATAAAGGAGAACCATGCAGAACCTCAGTTTTCGAAAGGTTCTGGTAATGTAAATAGGAACTGCGATCTTTCCAAGTTATTACCCTGTTAGCAGGTTGACAGATATGTGCAAATGGTGACTCACTGCTCAATTTGGCACTCAATTAATGTCTTTCCGCCTCGCGTCTGCTCCAGTGTAAACTAGTCACCACTGCTGCGCTGCTGCTTGTTGCCTATATTCCAAAGGTAAAAATTAAAGTAATTAAAGGTAGAGTAACATATGGTGACGTGTGGGAGTTGAGCAGGCCGTTCCTACCTGTCCTTGGCCGGCCTACCTGGGTGTGGGCCTGGCAAAACCACCTCCTCATACCAGCACCAGGCCTGGTGAGACCACCTCCTGTACCAGCACCAAGCCTGGCGAGACCACCTCCACACCAGCCCTGTCCCAGCAAAGCAAAGCTGCCACACCTAGAATTTGCCCATCCAAGCTCTCCTCTGTCAAGTCATCGTCACTGGCAGTTGATTTGGGGTCCAAGGCTGAGACTGTCTAAAGAGGAAGTGTTTTGATTTTTGCTTCTAGAATTGAGACATTGTTTTCCTCAACTAAAGGTGCAGCTGACTTTCTCCCTTTTCTTTTTTTGGCAAATACATAATGTCATCTGGAACAAAGAAATTTTCATCTCCTTTATGGTAGGCATGTGAATGGAAAACAGTCTTCCTTAAGATTCTCTTGTTTCATAAAATAACTGAACTGAGTTTGCTGAGCTTTAGTTAAGCTCAGTCGGTGTGGAAAAAACACCAACAAAACCCAGTTACCCCAGATCTCTTGGCTTGTGTAGCAGCAGTAGGCGTCCTTCCTAGGAACTGCTTTTCTTTTTTTTTATTAAAGTTTTAATTGTTATTATAAAGGTAATGTAAGGGGTTACAGTTACATAAGTCAGGTAAAGAGAACATTTCTTTTTGAACAATGTCACCCCTTACTTCAGCCTTTCCCAGTTTTTCCCTCCCATCCCCAGCCATTAGTTGTATAGTACATTTTCAACATAGTGTCTAATGAGTACCATTGCTACATTTGTTCACCATTTGTCCCCCCATTTCTGTGTCCTTACACTCCCAAACACAGATAAATGAACAAACAGAACAAAAAGGAAAGAAAACAAAAACAGCAAAAAAAAAAAAAACTATTTTTTTCATATCCCGGAGTCCATTTCGATAACTATTATTTTGTATGATCAGATGCACATAGGCAATGTTTATCTAGGAACTGCTTTTCTGCTCCACTGTCGAAAAGGTCTTCCCTTTAAATAAAGGTCTCATAAAGAAAGAAATCAGCAACGGCCAGGAACACGTGTTCTCTGAATATTTACAACTCTGACCCTCACTCACTGAAAGCAAGCAAGATCAGGTACCTAGCATGGAGTTCTGGGGAGTTGCTCTCTGTACTTGCGTCTACCTTTTTGTGACCTGGGGCCATCATATAACCTACTTACTCCCTTGCTTTCCTAACCTACTGATGACACTAGGTTTCCAGAAGGTTCTTTGAAGGCTTTGAGGTGAAAGATACAAGGGAGAGCAAATGATGATGTTGCCTTTGTTCTGAGGCCCTGCATATTCATTCTCTCTGAGCTGCCAGCCTGTGATGCTATTGATTGGGGACCCATGCAGAAGACTGCCTGCCCCCTCCCTATTAGCATATACTTAGTGGTGACCTCCAGTCACACAGGATGCCAGGTTTTGCATCCTGCTGATTCTGAAGAAACTGGGTTTAAAACCACACAACATAGATTTAGAAGAGAAGTATGTAAATGTAGAAAGCTCTCCAGGACTGGAGTGTAAACTCCTGGTGTAAAGTGTCTTCTGCCATCTCCGAGACACCAGGTAAAGGAGGAAATGATAGCATTTAAGCTTAGATCCTAGACTGTAGAAAATTCAACCCAGAGATCGAGAAGAGGACCACAGAAGGCCATGTCTTGGTCAATCTGTTTCTTAGCTCTTCATGAGCAACTATTTAGAATCTTAAGAGGATGAAGGCTTGCCTTTAAGAAACAGTGTGTTCCTGCTGAGCCAGTTCACCTTCCAGTGCTGTCTTCCCACCTATCGTCCTTTGGAGAGGGGAAGATGGCGTCAGGTGCTGGCTGATTCTCCTCAGCACCTCCACCTCAGCCCTCTCCTATCTGCTTCCTGTCCTCCTGGTTTGCACCAGGCCTGCTGTGGCATCTTTTCCAACACAAAGCTTGAAACTGTCCTTAGCATTCTCTGAGGAGACCCTCCTGAGTTCATCTGTAGGATTACCTTCTGACTTTCAGGGTGGCTGTGTTGGTGCTCACTTTTTAACAGATGGCAGCATGCTGCTGCCTGCTGTCTCTCGGGAGCCCCATGTTTCCAACTGAAATCTTCCCATGCTGTGAACCAAGTGCTTATGTCCCTCCATCCTCCAGCGAGGATGCGTGTCTGGTTTAATGGACATGTAATGCAATTTGTCATATCCAACAGATATGAAATCCAATGTAAGACCTTTAATAGATAGTTTTGCATCCAGTTTGCATCCTTTGTGTCCAGTGCGATTGGTTGGTGAGCACAAATACTCTTATAATTTCCTCTCCAGGGAGCCGAGGCAGACCCAGCTCTCCTCGCCGTGGGCTGACGTCTACACAGTGGACCTTCATTGCAGGAAAGGCACATCCACTGAGAGAGGGCACTTTGGCAGACTGTCCTATGGAGTGTTAGGACTACCCATAAGCAGCGTGTAACCTTGCCATCTTCAGTACATGCCAGACATTGTGCCAAGTGCTAATGACAGTGGCCTCAGTGACGATTAAGTGTTAAGAACTAGAGGTTCCACTGGGGCCGGGAAAACAGAGAACACCCACTTTTGGAAGCATAAAAATGGCCTTGCTAGCTCACTTGATACATTAATTGTAGTAAAGAATCTCTAGAGTTAGAGCATAGGAATAAAGTCATAATAGACTTCCAGAAAACCAATCGGGTAAGCACTGGGTACATTATAGGTGCATACCTATAATCCCAGCACTCATGGGGGGGGGGGGGGGGGGGGGGGGGGGGAGGGGTTGCTGACATAGGAGTGTTAGGAGTTCAAGGCCAGCCTGGGCTATATAGGAAGACTGGAGGAGGAGAGAAAAGAGAAAGCAAGAAGGCTAATAAAAATTAAAATCAAGGGCATCTAATCAAATAAAAATCAAGGGACTAAGGAAAAACAATTCCCAGAAGACAACTTAGAGCTATGAGGTCCTACTTAAAACAAATGGGGGGGGGGGTGCGTGTGTGTGTGTGTGTGTGTGTGTGTGTGTGTGTGTGTGTGGATAGGACAGTCCATAGGACTCTTATCTCCAGTTAACAAGCAGAAAACTGGAAGTGGTGCTGTTGCTCAAAGTGGTAAGAGTGCTAACCTTAAGCAAAAACGCTTAGGGACAGCAACCCAGGCCCTGAGTTCAAACCCCACAACAAACAAAAATTCTAAAAAGGGGAAGAAAGGAACAATGACTGGGTGCTTGTGGCTCACACCTATAATCCTACCTACTGGGGGAACTGAAAACAGAAATGTCACAGTTCAAGGCCAGCCCACACTGAAAAGTTTGAGAGACTCTTATCTTGAAAATAAGCAACAAAAACCGAGCTTGCCTTGAGGAAAACAAAGCTTAGCAAAAACATGACCCCTTAAGTTCAAGCCTCTTTACCACACAGTGCTTGAGGTAAGGCTTAAGTGGTAGAGGCCTAGTCTAGCAAGCAGGAGGTCTTTAAGTTTAAACTTCAGTGCTCTCCCCCCCCACACACACACCACAGCCAGTTTCCATAGAAATTACTTACAGGAGGGCTGGGAAGGTGGCTCAATGGTAGAGTGCTTGCCTCGCATGCATGAGGCCCTGGGTTCGATTCATCAGCACCACATAAGCAGAAAAAAAGCTGGAAGTGGCGCTGTGGCTCAAGTGGTAGGGCGCGAGAGTTGAGCTGAAGAGCTGAGGGACAGCGCCCAGATCCAGAGTTCGGACCCCACGACCGGACCCAAAAAAAAAAAAAAAGAAATTACTTACAGGAGCCTACATAATTGAAGTGAAAACTTAAGTAGCATCTAAAATACTCTTTAGAATGTGGAAGTAAATACCAAAAGAAATCACTTCTTTTTACTGTGAGAAGGCAAGAGAGGAGAGGATTTGAGCATATTCTTAAAAATGGAGCACAGCAATGAAGAACAGTAAAACCGAAGCCTTAGTGTGCTGCACTGTCAATTGGCAGCCCTTTGACTACAGCTGTGCCTTTATGCTGCTCACATTCATATGTGTGTATTCCTTTCCACCTAGATATGTGGATGATGTCATCAGCCGCATCGACAGGATGTTTCCTGAAATGTCCATCCACTTATCCAGACCTAATGGGACGTCAGCAATGCTTCTGGTAAGCTCTACTTGCCTTTTGGGGGACACAGAAGGAAGTTGTCTTCAGAGTTACCTTTCTTGGCCCTGTGCTGGGTTCTGTAGACTGGAGATTAAATCCCAGTTCTATGGTGACAAACATGTTTCTTTACTGACATTAAAAATTCTGTACCCGAATCCTTTCTTTTGAGCAAATTGCAATCTCCCATGAGAGTTAACAAGAGAGGAAAGCTAAGGTCATTTCATACAAGTCAGGTCTTGTGCAAACCTCCCTAGCATCATTTTTACAAATCTCTTTTTAAAATTATCCAAAGTATATTTGGCAAGATATTGCTCAGCTAAAGAGAACCCTCTTTTACCACAGGACCAGCTTCGTAGGAATGTGTTGGGGGAAAGTATCTGAGCCCTCGTCACCAGTGATTCCTAGTTGTTTGTTTTTTTATTCCTAGTTTTGTCACTCTCAGAAAGTCAGCCTTGTAATCTCACCTCTGATGTTAGTATTTTTATGAATTCACCAAAGATAGTATATTTTGGAAATCCAGTGAGCTAAGGATGTAAGATCATGTTACTCCTTAAAGAGAGCTGGCTTTGGCCATGAGAAAAGTGTCCTAATGTCTGGATAGGGCCCAGTGCAAGGGCCCCGGACACACATGCCAAAGCCACATAGTTTATAGAGCAAGAAGGACCCCATCAGGATGGTGTCAGGGAGGCAGGGCACTCTGCATCTGTCTAGTCTGTAGCTGCTGCCCTGTCTGGGCACTTAGTGTGAACGCCCCTACTGTTGCATTTTCCTTGTGTAAACCCTGCAAATAGCCAGCCACGCAGGTAGGCCACTCTTCATTCATTCTAGGAGAATAGGCTGGTTGTGTGCGCACACTTGTTTTTCCTAACAACAGAAAGGACGTGAGTTTCTTAAGTGTGTAATATTTCATTTTTGAGAAAAACATTAGTGAAGTTCATTTGGGTAACAGGCTACTTTTCTGCAAAATTCTTTCAGCTAAAACATAAAGATAATGAGATAACACAGTATTCTTTTGATAGAAAAAGAAAGCAATTTTCTTTGTGTAAGAGGTGACTGTCTGCAAGATATGCAGTGTTTTCTGTCTCTGTTCAATGTACAAATTGTCTATGTAAAGATCCTCCAAGGCCACCGTGGAAACATAAATCCTCCTCTCAGTCTGCTTGGCAGGAGCCAAAGAGTTAATGAAGATAAAAATGAAAATGTCCCCAGTGAAATAGGTTTGTTCAGTTATTTCTGGGTCATTGAGCTTCCATTTCGTGAGGAAGGTAGGGACTTGGCATTGACGGGAGCGAGCAGAGAGTGCAGGCGTTCAGGCAGGCAGGCGTCAGACCTGCCCCATGCACCTGAGGAAGCAGAAGCAGGCTCTGTGTCCCACTGACTTGTCGGCCTCGGCCACCTTCTCTTGAAACTTCTGCTCTAACGAGCTCATGAGAATGTGGGGGCGCCACAAAATGAAGAGTCCGTGTTACGTACCCCGCTTTACCTCTGTACATGGCTAATTCACATCTGGCTGGTGGTTACTGTGTGCATTGGCACGGAAATTCACAGCCAATGTGCTTGCCTATAGGAGGAAAGGTGGCTGGAGGAGTTACAGCTCATGGTCAGGTGGGTAATCACACTTGTAACATAATTGCTTTAGTTAACTTTAAAAGATGGTCTTTATTGACCAGTGCTGGTGGTTCAGATCTATAATCCTAGCTACTTAGGAGGCTGAGATCTGAGGATTCTGGTTCAAAGCCAGCCCACAAAGAAAAGTCTGAAAAACTCTTTATGTCTAACTAACCAGCAAAAAGCTTGAAGTGAGGATGTGGCTGATGTGGTAGTGTACCAGCCTGGAGCAAACAAACTAAGCAGAAGTGCCAGGCTCTGAGTTTAAGCCAAGCCCCAGTACCAGGGTAAATGCACAGTACATGCACACACAGGTACACATAGGCACACGCATGCACACTATGAAGCTGTAACCCTCTAGGTCTTTTGCACCATCTCCTGTGATGGGAGTGGGAGAGGATTGTCACCTGGGAGGGAGATCAGGTCAACTCCTGGGACCACGCTTTGCTAGCTGCCTCTTCCTCTGCTTCAGCAGCAGAGGCTGGCGTCTGAAGGGGGCGGTACCACCACAGGAGCACAGGCCAGAGGTGGAAGTGAGTCTGGAAGTGAGTTCTCGAAAGCTTGGGAGCAAGTGGATGGACAGGGAGAGGCAGCTAGGCGGCTGCTGAAGTAGGGCAGAACAGGCTTGAGCCAGCTCTGCTGCTGTGCCAGCTCCCCTTTCCTCCTTGCTAGAGCGGAGCTGGGCCTGTGTTCCTCCTGAAGCAGCCGACAGGGACCCCTGTGCTCCACTGAGGAAGGGCGGGCCGGCTTTGTTGTACCTGGTGCTGTTGTATGGAAGCTGCTCTGCCAGGGTGGCACCCTGCCTACCCTGATGTTGCGCCCTCCCCAGCCCCCTGTGGGGTGCCAAGGGGGTCAGGCCTCAGCTGCACCCAAAGTGCATGGAGGGGAAAGGAGTATTTCCTAAAAGGAAGAGGCAGAGACGGAGAAAGCAGCAGACTGCAAGACGAACAGCAGCCTGAACCGGGTTGTGGCTTCTGTGGCCCTCATCTGCCCTCCCAGGAGCCCTTGAGGTGGCACTCCAGCTGTGTTCCAACCCCCTCCCCCACCCCCCGCGTGCAGTCCTCCTGGTGGCAGGGATGATCTGGGGACTAGCAGGCATTGGGATGGTAGTCCCTTGAGCTTTTTGTGCTCACTGAGTGCCACAGCTCCACTTTCAGCTTTTTGGTGGTTAATTGGAGCTAAGTCCCGCAGACTTTCATGCCTGGCTGGTTTCAAACTTGATCCTCAGATCTCAGCTTCCTAAGTAGCTTAGGATTACAGGCATGGGCCACCAGTGCCTCACTAATACAGTAATTTTTATTTTAAAAAACTTCTCTATGTAATTTGATAGATACAAAAAATAAGTAATATACATGTAAGTGGTAAAGCAGTGATAAACCCTGGAGCTCACAAAGATGAGAGAAGTATCACAGAGCCAGTGCGCGCCCAGAACCCCTCCACCCTGCACTTCCCTGTCCTTTTAAAGCTTAGTCTGCTACCTTCATATAGACCTAAATGATGTGATGTCTTGAGCATTATAAAAACAATATCCTACTGTGCGGGCTGCTCTGAGATGGGTCTTACTGCCTGTCTGGTCATTCTGTCATCATCTCGTTATGTTACGGTTGTTCTGTGACTTCCACACTTGTATTTTAAATAATGTATGTACACACACACATACACACGTGCGCACACACACACACACACACACACACACACACACACACACACCAGGATAAAATTTTAAACTCTGTCCAGGCCTCAGAAGAGTTCAGGCCCTCCCTGGGGTGGGGGCTGGGGGAGCGGTGGTATCTTCCACACTGTGACCGCTATGCAGAAGGGTCCAGAAATGGCTCCTGAAGGTGGCTCTGGTTCCTCAGGTTTTCCTGTCAGGAATGTCTTCAGCCTTTGGTATGTGAATGTAGATGGCTTCTTTGGATTGCACGTGCATCTGCCTAGAAAAGCTGCAGGCAGCCCATGGACAGAAGGCAGGTTTCAGGGATCCCATGTTGGTGTGGGTGTCCCCACTCACCAATCAATGGCCCAGGGGAGCCAAAGGCTGCTCTCAGCAGTCTCTCCACCCTGCAGAAGGGGTAAGGAGAATAAGGGGCTTGACAGTTTTTGAGGCTTCTATTTTCAGCAATTAAGGTCAGTTTGGTTCATTTAAACCAAACAAGTGCTTCCTTGTAGGTCATAGAAGCCCGGGGCTTCAGGTCCCTCCTCAGTAGGAGCTGTCACTGTCAGCCCTGGTCATATCTGACACAATCAAGTTTTCTTGTGATCAGAGACCCACAAGTAGCACATGCGTAGAAGGGAGGTAGGCTACAAGGACAGACAGTGGCACAGTAAGTGTTAGCTGACTGGCAGAAGGAAAAGCGTCCTGACTTGTCCACACTGGCTAGAATCGGGAGGGAGCCCTCGGGCTCTGCAGGAGGGAAGGACTGAGGCATCTGGAGCCAATTGGAAGCTCCTGGCTTAGTGTCCTCTGGTGTCTGTGGCCTTGGGAATCAGCTAGCCCCACACTCTAAATCTTCACTAATGGGACATCTCAACTTCCATCTCTTACGTAATCGTTAAATGCATGTGGTTCTCTCTGCTGTTTTCGGGGCTGTTCTGGTGTTGTATAAGTTAATAACTCATGATATTATGAGTCCTGTTTCTGTTCTTTGAAGGGATGAGCTCAGTCATCCAAAAATAAATCTAGCCATGTTGATATTTAGTTTCAGTTAATCTAACCGCCTAGCATCCCATTATTAATTTTCTTCCAACAGTCAAAATATTGTAAGAGCTTAACTGAGTCAGAGACTGGAACAAGCTGCTGGCTTCTCTCAGCATTTAAAACACTGATCTACAAACTTTTACTGATCCGCTAGGTATAAAAGTAGGGGAAAAGAAGAAAAAGGAGCTTCCGTGGTGTCTGAAGCATACCTTGCTGTTTTATAACCTGTGTTGAGATGTTATGTAATTTGCAAAAAGAGCAAAGTTCATTTGCCCATCTCCCTAATGCTACCTTTTAACTAGCCCTTGTTTTCTTTAACACACCCATGGCTTGCCTGATGCCAGGCCTTTCCTCACGCGGTCGGTCAGGTGCTTTATCCCGACTTATTCTCCTTCAAGTTGCTTGAAGCGGGGACGACTTTTCATTCACTGTTTGTGACCTGCACTGGACTCAGTAGTTGGCCTACTTGCTGTGGCTTAACAGTGGGAAGTGCCTCTCCTAATGGGTGCCCAGAAACCAAGAGCCGGCTCTAGAGAGCCCTGGGCCCCAGTGCCCGGTATCCTGGGGGAGCACAGGCAATCTGTGGGGTGTATCTGAAGGAACAGGAGTTAAACCTATGGTGCTCTTCAGATTCTGCCGGAGGCTGGCCTCCTGCCAAGTCCCAGCACTAGGGTGGCACTGGCATGTGAGCTAACCCACTGGAGCATTTTTCCCATTCGTAAGTATCTCTTGTGAAGCACTGTGGAGGAGAGTGCAGGCCTAGGCATTTCCCAGGAAGGACGGAACATGGTCCCTGCGCTCCTGCGGCTTCACTGGGGTGTGGAAAGGAGATGAGGCCAGCCCTGCTGCCTGTGTCGGCTGATAGAGGAGGCAGAACTAGGCAGAAGAGCTGAGCGGGGCAGGGCTGCTTGCGGGATCAGAGCGGCACGCCGGGAGTCAAGACATGGGAGAAAGGCGGTCAGGCAGTGTTGGTCTGGGGGTGATGGTTGCCTCCCACTGGGCTTGTGGCAAGGCTAAGAGACATTTATTGTCTCTGCTTGGGGGAAAACTACTAGCATGCGGTGGGTAGAGACCAGAGGTCTGCCACATGTGTGATGATGAACAGGGGACCTCACCCAGTGAAGAATCCAGCCCAAAATGGAATGCCATGTTGAGAAACACTCGACTTCCCATGATGCTGTTGGCATAGTTCCTAAGCAGTCGTGCTAGTTTACACCACCAGCTGTTTTGAAAAGCAGTTTTCTCCAAGCATGCAAAAAGTTAGACAGTAACTTCACTCACACCTTCCTAAAAGCTGCCCTGTGCTAAAGCTTGGTGATGCGACAGCAGTCACCTTGGGAATCGGTGGGAACAGTTTTGTCACTGTATGGAATATTACCAAAATTTTTTGTTAAATGTTTTCAAAAAGTGTCATTTTGCAACGTCTTTATAAGACAAATTGGTCTGTATAGTTCTCTCTTTTGACACTGAAAGCTGAGTTTGCCAAGTCCAGCTCGGAAGACATTTGTTTCTAAAAACTCAGCTGTGTCTGGGGACATGGGGTCTCAGAGGTCCTCTCAAGGGGTCCCTGAGACAAAACCACCTAGCATGGCCGTACGGAGGCCCCACCCTCTTCCCGTTCTCATTGTCGGCGGAATTTTCCAGAGGCTATATGAGATGACGACATCACACCAGCTCCTACAGGCTTATGTATTGTTATGCTTAAACATGTCTTAGTTCTTTTTAATACAATAAACACTGATAGCTATATTCCATAGAAGCAAGGCTCCTCAGGGTCCTCAATAATTTCCAAGACAGTACAGTGGGCCTGGGGTGGGTAGTCTGAGAACGACTGCTTTCAGGAGAGGTGCGCTCAGCTGTTTCCTCACCAGGCACGGTGGCACATACCATCTGCCCAGCTACCCAGATTTCAGAGGCAGGAGGATTTCTTGAGCCCAAGAGTTCTGCCTGAGCAACTGAACTAGACCATATGTCAAACACACAGGCATATACTCTGATGAGTACCCAATCCCCAGCACCACAAAAGAGAAGACAAAAACAAACAAATAAATAAATAAAACAGTTTAGAAACAAAACATTGAAATCCATTTAGCATTATGCTGCCTGAAAGTGAAGAGTAAAAGTATACTAATATTTTCAACTTTGAGAATGTGTCTGCATGTAAGATGGACCTGTGGTAGGTGGCAGGTGTGTGTGTGTGTGTGTGTGTGTGTGTGTGTGTGTGCGTGCACACACACGTGTGTGTGTATGGTGTGTGTGTGTGTGTTAAGGCAGGTAGGACACTTAGCCCCTGGAAACCTAAGTGTCCACTCTATAGTTCTCTTAACTTTGTTTTTAGATGCTTGAAATTTTTCATACTAAAGATAAAAGCTTCTGCTGAGGAAACTCCTCCATCCTCACAGAAAGCAAACTCCACAAAGAAGACTCTAACAGCACTCCACATTAGCTTTCATGTCTCCACAAGCACTAAGAAAAGGACCAGGTTCTTGGGTCATAAAGTCAGGAAATAGAACAAATAGACAAAGTATGAAAAATGGAACATTATTATACTCCAGAAGAAATTTACTCAGAAGAAATTGAAGACTGGGTAAATTTAAGAAATTTACTCAAAAAAAAAAAAGAAATTTACTCAAATTTAAGACTTAACATTCAAGATGTTCAAGGAAATGAAAACGAATCTTATTAAAGAGCACTGGAGCTGGGTGCTGGTGGCTCACGCCTGTAATCCCAGCTACTTGGGAGGCTGAGATCTGAGGACTGTAGTTCAAAGCCCAGGCAAGAAAAGTCTGTGAATTTTCTCCAGTTAACAAAAAGCCAGAAGTGAATTTGTGGCCCAACTGGTAGATTGCTAACTAGGAGCACAAGAGATCAGGGACAGCACCAAAGCCCAGAGATATTGTATTTTGGGGATTTGGGGGGGGGGAGGTAGGGGGGTTGTGCCTAGAACCAGCACAAAATAGTGTGTTTATTGTAATTATAGAACTATGAAATTATGTGATCAAATTAAACCCATACCATTCCAGTCATATATCAGTAAACATGCATTAACTTGATGTAGATATTCAAAGATTTTTCTAACATGTGCCATAGAAGTTCATGAGGAAAAAGAAGTAATATGAATGGATAGGAGAATGGCAAAAAAGAAACCTATTGGGGGAGTAAAGCCATCCACACATACTTGAAGGCCTCCAGGATTCACACCATATGGCCCTGGCCATTCATAGGTAGAATGAAGGAGGAATAAAATAGACTAGAAATAAACCCAAGTACATGTGGAAATCTAGCTGATATAGGTGGTATCCATATCGAGTCAATAAGGCCACAGTCGTGAAAAGGAGAATACTTTTAGATGATCAAAATGATCATTCAAAAAATCAAAAAATAGGACCAACAGTTGTGGTCCACATCTATTATACTGGCTACCTGGGAGGCACAGAGAGATGGGAGGGTTATGGTTCAAGGCCACCCTGGATAAGTTAGCCACTTGTGATGGTACACACATAATTCCAGCTACCTGAAAGGCAGAGATAGGAGAATTGTACGCTTAAGTACAGCTGGCCAAAAGCATAAGACCCTATCTGAAAACCTATAAGCCAAAAACCACCTGAGAGCCAATGTGGTGGAGTACTTACCTAGCAAGGATGAGACCCTAAGTTCAGTCCCAGTATTGGCTAATAAATAAATGAAGGAATGGATGGATAAGCGAATGACACTTGATGTGCCAGGGGAAAATACGTGTAGTATATTATAGATACAGAGCTAGTACCCCTAAAATCATATTTTAATCTTTAAAGGGGTACAATCAAATAGGAAATGAGGAAAAGAAGCAGTTCACCAAGTATTTAAAAATGGTAAGATGTTCGTTCTCACCCATAATTTGAGAAATGCAAATTAAAACCACAGTGAGGCACCATTCTCACCTACCAGATTGGCAAACGTTAAATATATATATGGCACACCACATCCTGTCAGTGTGGCGATGAGAAATGGGCCTTTCACACTGCTAATGCAATCCAACGGGCCCAGCTGTTTTGGAAGGGCTTTGGCAATGTCTTAAAAAGGCCATTTGCCTTTGGCCAGCAGCTCCCTTCCAACAATAGGAGAGTATATATGCACGATTATCAATTGCAGCTTGTTTGTAACTGCAAAACATTGAGATGACCTAAGTCTGCAGTAGAGAATGATTGAATAAATAATGGAACAGCCAGACGATGGAATCATCCCATTTCATCTTGTAAGATAGGGGAAAGGCCTCTGTGACTCCTGTGAAGTCACCTCCGGGGCATATTAAAGAGAAAAAGTGCAAGAGTGCGCCTAATCCGGTTCCTCTTGGGACAGAAGCCGTCCGTTACCTGTGCATTTGCAAGGGGGAAGCACACAAGAAAGAGAAACCTGAAACTGAGGCGCTGGAACTAGCAGAGATGGGGTGCCGAGGTGGCCGGGTAACTGCCTTCTAGAAACATGTTAATGTTTCAGACCCAAAAAGCAAAGAAAACTGACCAGAAGGGTCCCCCTCCCCCAACACAAATGCAAACAGCATTACAGGAATCCAAGTGAACCTAACTCTGTGTCCATTAAAGAACCTTAGAAGAGGTGGACAGAGAAACTAACCCAGGTGACCTTTGAACCTGGCATATTGACTTGAGACCTGTAGGCTACAGACTACAATAAGTGAGCTGTTGAAGAGCTTTGGTTGCTGATTCCAAAAGTAGTTTGTGTGTCATAGGAATCAGGCGTAGGTAGTGGAACCAGGTTTCTTCATTTTGGAAAAGGATTGCTGAAATAAACTTTGTGTTGGATTGCAAATGGAACTATCTCTGAATTAAGTGTTTGGCTATGGAGATGTAGACTAAGTGTGTCTGCACATGCATGTGTACATGTCCCAACTCCATCTGTTGAGAACGTGTCAAGGCAGTGAGACCCAGGAGCAGTGAGCGCCTCGGCTGCCCACGTCTCAGAGTCTGAGTTATCATTCGTGCTGCAGGAATTCACTGGGGAAGAGGCTGGCAGACAGCAGGGCTGCACCTTCTAGCCCGGCCAGAGAACGATGCAGGCCAGTCAGAGGAGGACCCACTGGAGGGCTTCCTGGGTGGCCAGCCTAGTTAGATGATACACTGGCCTGGGAGGTGCATAACCGAGCAGTAGCTACAGGGAGACAGGGCCTCTTGTCATCATTTTGTTCAGACATGAATCAAGGCTCATTCATGGGTATGAAGGTGTGAGGGTAAAAATGTGACGGAGGAGGTGGGAGTGGGGGGCGGTGCAGGGAGGGCCAGGTATGCTCAGGTGTGAGCAGAGGCAGCTCACAGCTCGTGCAGTGTGACGCCCGGAGGGCGTCCAGGTGACAGGTGCATAGGAATTCTGTGCACTGTTGTTTCAATTTTTCTGTACTTCTGAAAGTGTTCAAAATAATTTCAAGATGTGAGGCTCACCTTTTCAAACCATTGTTAAGCAGGTTTAGGTGTAAACATTAGGTGAAATTGTGTACTCTCAGTCCAGAGTCTGGCCGCTGCCACCACCCTGTCCCAGCCTGTGTCACCTTCCCACTGGTTATGCTAACAGCCTCCTGAACAGTCTGTTCTCCACACACACAGCCAGCCTTCAAAGGGAAGGCCACTCACGTCTCTGCTCTACTCAGAACCTGCAGTGGCTCCCAGGTCCCACCAGTGGAAGCCAAGGTCCTGGTAATGGCCTCACCTCCCATCTCCCTTCTGCCCCTCTGACTCCACCCCTCCACCTCCCCTCTTGCCCCTGACTCCACCCCTCCACCTCCCCTCTGCCCCTGACTCCACCTATCCACCTCCCCTCTGCCCCTCTGACTCCACCCCTCCACCTCCCCTCTGCCCCTCTGACTCCACCCCTCCACCACCCCTCTGCCCCGACTCCACTCCTCCATCGCCCCTCTGCCCCTCTGACTCCACCCCTCCACCTCCCCTCTGCCCCTCTGACTCCATCCCTCCATCTCCCCTCTGACTCCACCCCTCCACCTCCCCTCTGCCCCTCTGACTCCACCCCTCACCCTCTGCCCCTCTGACTCCACCCCTCCACCTCCCTTCACTGGCAAGCCCTGCTACCCACAGCAGCTTTGGCTCTTGGATTTCCCCCCCCTCCCCTTGTCCTCAAGATCGTAAAGAGCCCACTCACTCCCATATGTGGGTGAACACACATGCACACACACATCTCCTTGAGTGGCCTTTAAAAAAAAGTCCTTGATGGGCACTGTTGGTTAACAATTGTAATCCTAGCTACCCAGGAGGCTGAGATTGAGAATCATGTGAGACTTATCTCCAGTTATTACCAAAAATACAGAAGTAGAGCTGTGGCTCAAGTAGTAGAGTGCTAGCCTTGAACAAGAAAGCTCATGGACAGCACCCAGGCCCTGACTTCAGGCCCCAGGACTAGCACCAAAACAAAAAGCAAAAACCAGTGCTTACCACAGTCTAATATGGTATATGATTTTCTTTTTCTTTTCTTTTTTTTTTTGCCATTCTTGGGCTTGAACTCAGGGCCTGAGCACTGTCCCTGAGCTTCTTTTGCTCAAGGCTAGTACTCTACCACTTGAGCCACAGCACCACTTCCGGCTTTTTCCGTGTATGTGGTAGTGAGGAATCGAACCTAGGGCCTCGTGCAAGGTAGGCAAGCACTGTACCACTAAGCCACGTTCCCAGCCCCTAGTGTGTGATTTTCTTATCTGTTAACCTTTTGCTTTGTGTCTGAGTCCTCCAGAAAGATCCTAAGTTCCACATCCCAAGACTGCTGTTCATTGATAAGTCCCTGGTGCCTGAAGCTTATTAGGTGCTAGGTAATTATTTGTTGAGTAATTGGCTTTATCTTTTGAAGACAGATAATTAATATTCATGAATGTAACTAAAATTAAGGCCAAAATTAGTGGCTTGCTCCTATAATCCCAGCTCCTCCGACAGTGGAGATTGGAAGGATGTGGTTTAAGGCTAACCTGACTCAGTGAGATACTTCCCCCTCCTCCAGTTCAGCCAACAAGCCAGACAGGGTGGTGCCCACCTGTGATACCAGCTACAGGGAAGCATGGGTAGGAAGGAGTATTGTGGTAGAGGCCAACCCTAGGCAAAAACATGTTAGACCCTATCTGAAAAATAGCTACAAGCAAAAAAAGGGCTGGAGACATGGTTTAAACATTAGAATGCCTACCTAGCAAGTGTGAGCCTGAGGGCCTATCCTAGTACCTTAACCCACACAGACACACACAAAACCACTTGAAATTATGTTCTTAAATACTTGGATGACTGATGAGGGAATGAAGCACTGTTACTTGTAAGGCTGGAGTGAAGACCAGGGTAGCTAACACGTGCCTCAGGGAGGACACGTGTGTGAACTGCCCGCAAGCCTTCTGCGGGGGGCCTTCTTCCTCCAGACACTCACCTCGCATGTTATTTCTTTTACTATAATCAGGCATTGTTCTTAAAAACACTATCCTTTCCTCCGTGCCAGCCCTGAGCACAGCGCTGCCCTCGAAGGACGCCTGTCGGGTCCGTGGTGTGGCCGACGCCTGGCTCCCCACAGGCCTTGCCTCGTGTTCTGGGTTTTGCTTTCACATTTTGGGTCCGTTACATGCAGTTGGTGTCTGGCAGGAATGGGCCGTTGCCTGGGTTTCATCTTCAGAAAGGTGGACTAATGGACACATGGGGACACACCTGGCTGCTTTGATCCATGTGGGGTCTGTTCCGAGGCCAGACTACTCGTCTAACACTCTACCCCCCATTTGACCTCTTTCTGTTCCAGTATTTATCTTCGTGCCTGTAACAAATGCTGCTGATCAAAAGCCTTGTGAAAGATGGCCCTCACTGGCGACCGGGCCTCCCATCCCGTCCTCAAGCCCAGCCACTCCCCCGTGCACTGCTGTATTGTCCTGCCCAGGCCTGCACACGAGCTCTCTGCCTGTCTTCCTGCACTCGTCTCCTAAATTTTTATTTTAATATATTTGTGTGTGTGCGTGTGCATGCAAGCACTAGAGCTTAAACTTAGGGCCTCTCTTACTAAGCTCTTTTTCACTCAAGGCTGATGCTCTACCACTTAAGCTATACCTCCACTTACAGCTTTTTACTGATTACTTGAAGATGAGATTTGTCTGCCTGGGGCTGGTTTCAAACCAGGATCCTCAGATCTCAGCCTCCTGAGTAGCTGGGCATGAGCCACACCACCCAAATGCGCGCGCGCATACACACACACGCACACAGTATGTGAACTCTCACCTCTGCCCTCACCTTTGTCTCCTGCTGTCCTTGCTCTAGACACTGCCTTCTCTCCATCTTCCACTAGAGTAATCACTCCTTTGCTGGCCCCTGTTTCCCTCCTTGGGAAACTCATGTGGTCATTACAACCTGCCTTGGTTTACTGCTCCATATTCATCTCCTCCTACCCCTCTCCTTTGCCTGCCCATCCCTAGTGCTCTGGAAGTGCTATTGCATTTCAAACAGGGCTGTTTCTCCTTGTTGAACCAGCCATGTCTTGCAGGTTTAACATCCCTGGTCCCAGCAGCAAGCAGGAATACCTCACTCCAGAGGCTTCTTGGGCACCTCAAGATTTCTCCCATGCTCTGTTTCTGCCTGCTTCTGAGCTTCATGCCCGGATCCGCCCGCCCATGGCTCCCTCTTCCACCTGCTGCCTCTTCCCGCAGAGCTGCTGTGCACTCTTTCAGGTGGAGCACTCTTGCAGCCTTTCCTGAGGCCCACTTTTCCTCCTCAGGCCGGGGAGGGCCCTCCTTCCCTTGTGATCTGAAAGCCCTGTTTATGCCTGAAGCGACAGAGTATATATATACTGTGTACAAGAGTGTCACAGATCTTGAACAGATTGCCTCGCTCAAAAGTGCCATTTGACAATGACATCCACCCCCCAATACTAATACAAGCTAATAAACAAAAAATTATAATATCTACAATATAGCATACTGATGTGCACAAAGCCTTCATGTTGATCCTAAAGGGAAATGCTGGAGTCTGCCAGCCAGTAGCATCTGTACTTAGCCTGGCCTGCATGGAAGACTACAAAGAAGAGTTTTCTTGGGACACCATGATCTCCACAGAACAAAGAGACGGTGTAAGGTGGTGTCATCAGCCGTCTTAGTGGAGGAACAGTGAGTGGCATTGATCAGTAGACTCGGTCCCTTGCAACTGTCTGTCTCAGGGTTTGTATTGGACCAGTGGAGCCATATCTCAGCTCACTGCAGTTAGTAATGTGCTGTGCAAAAGACCCCTGAATCATAAGCTTTCCTGTGTAGAGCGACTAACAGGAACCAGAGCAGCTCTTGTCTTTAGACATTTGGCTTGTCCTGACTCAGATTTATACACAGCAATTGAATCTCATTAGCATGGATTTACACTCTGTAGACCAAGCGTAAATAATCGAGACCTTCCAGAGCTATGTTAAATCTATAGTTTATCTCGATGTTTTACTTCATTCCTTAATCCCAATCTACACAGTTGATTTTTCCTATGTTTAATCTTCATTGTATCTGTGGATTGAGATAAAACGGTTGCTCGATTTTAATAGAAGTGACACACAGTCTATTTCTGTTGGCAATTGAATTAAAAGCTGAGTATGAGTTTATACTGATATGGTCTGTGGTGTTAGTAATTATATAAAGGACATCATATTGAATTTTAATTAAAATTAATCACGCTAATTGTGCTCTGTGTAGTTATGGGAGTAGCAGTTGTCATCATTCTCCTCCTCCTCATAATTAACCTGACGCGTAAGCAGACTGTAGTAAAAAGCATGCCAGCTCTGGGGAGCCGGACCACCTGGGTTTGAATTCGCGCTTGTCCTTTCTTGTCATGTGACCCTGGTCGCTTACTCTCAGCGCCATCACGTCCTCTTTGAGGTGGAGCTGAGCTCATTCCTCCCTCTCTGTCTTGTTTTGGCAGCTGCCTGGCTAACTAGGTAACACACTCACAGCCGAGCAGGCTGCTGGTGTGCCTGGGAACAGGGAGTGGTGCTGCAGGGGGCTGCTGTGGGCTGAGTCATGGGGGTGGGATGCACTCAGCCCTTTCTGAAGATGCTGATGTGTTGGCCTTGTGCACTTAATTGTCATGCCAAACTCAGATACCATGTACAAAAAAAAGTTCCGTTGCAGCCAGGCACAGTGGCTCATGCCTGTAATCCTAGCTAGTCAGGAGGCTAAGATCTCAGGATCACAGTTCAAAGCCAGCCCAGGCAGGAAAGTTTGTGAGACTTTTATCTCCAGGAAAACCACCAGAAAACCAGAAGTGGTGCTGTGGCTCAAGTGGTAGCGCACTAGCCTTGTGCTGAAGAGCTGAGGCCCAGAGTTCAAGCCCTACCAAAAAAAAACAAAAAAAAACAAAGTTCCTTTGCTTCTTTTCAAATACACTTTGTGTATATTTGTGCATGTGTTTGCCAGTACTGGGGCTTCAACTCAGGACCTTACACTCTTGCTTCTTTGCTCAAAACTGGTGCTATACCACTTGCACCACACTGCCACTTCTGGCATTTTGCTGGCTGAGTGAAGGTAAGCATCTCTCCAATCTGCCAGGGCTGGCTTTGAACCTCAAGCCTCAGACCTTAGCCTCCTGTAGCTAAGGTTATACAAGCGTGAGCCACCAGCAGCCAACTAATACAGTAACTTTTTTTTTTTTTTCTCCAATCATGGGGCTTGAACTCTGGGCCTGGGCACTTTCCCTGCGCTCTTCAGCTCAAGGCGAGCGCGCTACCGTTTGAGCCACAGCACCACTTCCAGTTTTTTGGTGGTTTATTGGAGATCAGTGTCTCACAGACTTTCCTGCCTGGACTGGCTTTGAACTGTGATTCTCAGATCTCAGCCTTCTGAGTAGCTAGGATTACAGGCGTGAGCCACCGGCACCTGGCTCTAACTTTTATCAAGCACAGAATGAAAATTCTTTTCTTCTTGCCCATCCTTCAGTTATATATATGTGTAGTGAAAATCACCTGGTAACAGCCTACATCTGCCTCCCCTGTGGCTCGTGCTTGACCTGCAGGTTCTTTCCGCTAGAGGCATGGGAGGCTCATCTCAGATCTTTGGATTTGCCCTCCCAGCTAACTATCATAATATCAGCTGTGATATTTCCAGATCTCCTCTCTTTGCTGGTTATTCCTCATGACTCCCTTACAGGTACCTCTGCGTGCCCCCAAAACATTGATATATCCAGAGGTTCAGCTCATGCTTGCCCTCCCTGGGTGATGTCATCGATCTTGAGGCCTTCAACGCCTTCTGTTTGTGGACAACGCATTTACATCCTTAGTCCAGGTCTCTCCCTGGGCTGCTGACCCAGGTCCACCTGCCTGGCTTGGTATCACTGCCAACTCACACTTGCTGTCCAAACATTTGTCCTGTTGCTAGGGCCAGAATTGTGGGAGTCTCCTCTGCCTCTTTCTTTCACACTAAGCAGTCAACCCATTCTATATTCTCTGGGTTCTTCTTTGGAAATCTCTAGAATCCATTCAGTTGCCACCAACCCCAAACTCCTCTGATCTTTTGGCCTCTGCCTTAACATTTCTGAAATCTACAGTGCTGCTGGAACATTGACTTATTTTGTCTTTCTTTTTTTGGTTTCCATACTGGGGCTTGAACTTGGTGTTCCTACCCAGGCTTGCTTCAAACCTAGATCCTAAGATCTCAACTTCCTGAGTAGCTAAGATTACAGGCGTGAGTCACCAGCACCTGGCTTGGAGTGCTGCTTTGGAAGTGTCATTGTTCTGCCCAGAGCACAGCAATATCCCGTTGCACAGAGAAATAGCCTTGCTGTGTTCTCTTAAAACCTCACCTGACCCACCCCTCCCATGCCACCTGCTTCTCAGCTCGTGGTCCCCCACTGGAATGGGCAGCCTGGCCCCGCTGCATCTAGCAGGCGAAAGCACATGCGATTCCACAGTGCCGTCTCACAGTGGCCTTCGGTCTGGGAACAACTCAGCACAGTGGCAGTGCAGCCTCAGTCAGGGTAGGGAAGGCACTGTGCTTCTGCTCCAATGCATGGCTCCCACTTGGGATATCTGAGAACAATGCAAGTCTCTTAAGAATTTTGGAGCCTTACCATCTTGATGGGGGGTGGGGGGATATTTTAACTGTATTTTTTTTTTTTTGTACTAGTGATCAAACCCAGGACATTGCGATGGCTAGGCAAGCACTTTACTGCTGAGTCACCTCCCAGTCCCCGTCTTCATTTTTACATGTTTCATCAAATACCATGAGCACCATAGGGCTGGGTGATCTGGCTCAGCAGTCATCCCAAGGTCTAGACCATGTGTGTGTGTAGTGGAGAGCAACTTAAAATACTTCCTGAGTGTCTGATTTGTCCAGGACTTGAACCAGCCCTTTTAGGGGGCCTCTGTTCTTCATCTTGAGCACGTCCTTTTTCTACCTTCCCAACTGAGAGCCCAACTGGGAACTCTCCCAAAAAAAAAGATAATTTCTTGCACACACTAGGTAAGCATTCTGTCACTAAGCTATACCCCAAGTCATGGTGCCTGTTAGAAGCATTGGTTTGACCTCAGAGCTAGTCGGGGGAAAGGGTATGTTGGAGAATTCCATTCAGATGAGGCTGGGCTGGGGCCTACACCTTGAGAAAGACATGCCACCTAGAGCAGACCGACCTGGGAGAGACCTCTCAGCACCTAGATGAAAGAAGAGCCTCACATGCAGGGAGAAGCAAAATGGGCCTTTCTGTCCTAGAGTGTAGCTTGCTCCCATGGGTGTCCCACAGTGATCCCTGCCACTTACACATCTGCTCTGAGCCCTGAACTCCATCTGGCCTCGACTGTGTGCTGCTTTGTTTCATTTCACTCCAACCCTCAACAAGAGATTTACCACCACTTTATAGATGAGAACACTGAGACTCCTGCGTTCACCGGCCTCAAGGTGCACAAGTGGGTTCCATGAACACTAGCCTCTGCCTCCGTTCATGAGAAGACCACGTGGATTCAAATACACAAACAAGAAGCTCTCACAACATGTAGGTGACTGGGGAGATTTTGGTAGGAAGGGCTTTCTGAAAATACTTGAGACTTTCCCAGTTCGATTTTCCTCTTCCACACAGGCTTATCAAGTGATTGTGTTGTTGATAAATTTAGTGTGCAGTTGGGACTCACATGTAGATTGTACCTACCCTCTGAGGAGAGAATATTTTATAGTTTCCATTCATTCTCATTAAAATCAGAACATTTGCATCTTAACTTTTCCATCTTGTTCCAGGAATTTTAAGCAGTCTGATTGTATGGAAGTAGGTCGTATTAATTGCAAATGGGCGACATCTGCTCGCTAACATGGAAGGATTTTTTTTAGCTGTTTTGTTTTTATGTATGATCTACCAGAGTGATTAAGTGAGAACTGCCGATAATGCTGCTACAAGAGACTCGTAATGTACCCATAAAAATGAACCTAAGAGCGAATCTTTGCAAGTTCTTGAGCTGGGAGCAGTTAAACATCTTAAGAGTTGAGACTTTCATCCAGTCTGTCAGAGAGCAGCCTGACAGATCCAAGGATCCGTTCTTGGAGCTCTGGTTGGTCTGTTGCACAGGGAATTCAGGCTCAGTGGGATCCAGACCCTGGAGGAAGGGAAAGGGGTGCAGCATCGGCCAGAGCATGAGATGGGGGACAGACTGAGGTCAGGTATGGATCAGGTAATGAAAATAGGGCTGGAGCTGGTGGTGACTTCTTCACCGGATGAAAACAGCAGTGCTTCCCAAAGTGGACGTCTGCAGTCCTCCTGCCTGAGAAGGTGGGACAGAGGGCGGCATGCTGCCTAAGGACAGCCTGCTTCCTGACTGCAGCTGCCTTCAGCGCCTTCGGTATGCCAGCTCAGACAGCCTTCGAGGGGAGAGTACGTTCTACGCGGTCTCCCCACGCAGCTCAAGGCCCTTTCCGTGGAGTGTGCTCCAGGCATGCAAGGAGAACACCCCAGACACTTTGAAGTCAGGGGTCACAGCACGTGGTGCTTCCTGGGCACTCCAGTACGGTAGAGGTTCAGTGGCTCCGAGCAGCCTCCTTCCTCAGGACCTGTGACACCTGCATACGGGAGCTGCTGGCACCCAGACAGTGTGTTGTCACCGCTCAGCTGGGGGACAGACAGGAGCATGGAAGATGATTCCCAGAGATTAGGGACAGACATGGAAGTGTGGAAGCGGTGACCTAGACGGGATACCTGCCACCTGGGAGGGTCCTGGGGCTCTGAGGTCTTCGGTGAGCGACGACCCCTGGCTGATACTGATCTGCCATCATAGGCTGTGTTAGTTAGTTGCCCATGTGTGTATTCTCCTTTACACCTCTAGAATCAAACATTAAAATGCCAGAACTTTCTTGTCCTGAAAATGGCAGATGTCCTCTTCCCACCAACCAGCTAGTGCCTCACTGCAGAGCACTCCTTCCCGGGCACTGTTATTCTAGGAGAGGGGAGGGATTGAACCCCGACCCTCTCTGTCCGGGAAATGGTGGCAGGGCTGCCAGCTGTAAGAAGTGACATCTGCTGCCCTGGAAGGGAACAAGCAAAGCTGGTTGACTCACACAGCTTCCACCTCTGGCCTCGACCTCGTTAACTTCAGCCATCTGAAGCACAGCGGCTCGATAATGGCACCGTCCCTGTGTCATCATCGCCGGAGCCCTTCCTCAAATGCTCAGGCTGCTCTCCCTTCAGTCCCCTTCTGCCGACTATGGCTTGTTACCCAGAGGCAGGATCGCTTGCTCACCCTGAACATGGGGAAATCATTTAGAGCACTTAATTTGGGTTGCCTCTTTATCGGTGCACTATTGCAATTAAGTTAGATTAATGAAAGGTAAATTCCAGTCTATACATGGGGAAAAAAAATCTTGTAAAGATCCTAATTAGAATGTGTGTTTATTTAGCCTCTCATGGCTTAATTGCATCCCGTCTTGCTATTTACAAACAGGCATCATTAAAGAATAATGAGTGCATGAAGAGCACTAATGCTAGCAGCAGATGAGGTAGTTGGCATGGGGGCGGGCCGTGGGAAGGCTGTTTGTATTATCTTCAAATGCAGACTGGTCTAAGCCGGGAGGGAGGGACGGTAGAGCAGGCATTGTGCGAGGCATCAGGTCATCCTTTGGCTGCAAAGAGTTGGGCTGCTTCTAATTGGTTACAGAGTGTGATCTGTAGAGGTGATCCAGCAGCTTGAGCAGTTATCCTGTGACTATTGCCAGCCATTCTCAGGTGGGAGCGCCCCAATGCTGGCCCCACCTTACAAAGGACCACACCCATACCTTAGGAAACAAGGGGTTCTCATTGTGCGCTAAAGTGCAGTTCCAGGCCCTTTGCAGCCTTTTGAAAAAATCTAAGTATAAGATACACTGAGAAGCCGGGTGCTGGTGGCTCACGCCTGTAATCCTAGCTACTCAGGGGGCTGAGATCTGAGGATCGAGGTTCAAAGCCAGCCCGGGCAGGAGAGACCGTGAGACTCCTATCTCCAATAAACCACCAGAAAACCGGAAGTGGCGCTGTGGCTCAAGTGGTAGAGCGCTCGCCTTGAGCTGAAGAGCTGAGGGACAGCGCCCAGGCCCAGAGTTCAAGCCCCACGACCGACACAAAAAAAAAAAAAAAAAAAGATACACTGAGAAATAGGTTCATGACATTTTACCAGCATCCCTAATGACAAATTCCATACATACTTCCCAGTTGTTCCTTGAAGCTACGGGCAGCATTGTGGTCTTTAGGTGATGCTTCATCCTTCTGTTGTAATCTGATTTAGCACGCAGGCTAAGATTCCAAATGGAGAATATCAGTGTAACCTGGAACCCAGTAATGACCCCTCATCCCATCACTTGTTACATCATTTCTGGTCCCTAGTGTAAAAGAACATCTTCTAGTGCCAGGGGCATAGCTGAGGGTCAGGACACACACTAACACCTAGTTTTAATCCCTTGCACCAAAACAGTGGTGATAAAGTAAAATTCTATCACTGATTAGCTTTAAGAATGGGGGTGTGGCTCCTCATATTTGCAAAATCTCCATCGCTCCTGGCTTGGAGGAGAAGGGAGGGAGAAAGAGAGGGAGAAAGGGAGGGAGGGAGGGAAGAAGGGAGGCAGAACCTGATTTTAAATATAGGAGTAAAAGGGTACATTGGAGAAGGTTATAGGAATAAACAGAAACCTAAAATACAGTACCTCAGTTTCTCTTATGCTGTGGTTAGTATTGCAGACTGTTTTGTTACTGCATTCTATATAAATGCAAATCCCTTGTGCTCAAACTATATTAAAACCTTAGATTTCTCTCGGGATTTCTGGGTGAGGTGAAGTCCAGGGTTTAATTCATTTAAAATCAGGTTATAGGAATTCACAGTTTTCAGTACATTTTATGTTTTTCTTCAAACAAACTCAGTTTAATTTTAAACTCCCCTAAATAGAAGCAAAGCAAGTTTTCCAAGATTGTAACTACCACTTGCACTTAAGGACACAGAGCTACATTATCACACGGCAGAGCCGCACAGGGCTGTGTGGACGTCTCTTTTGTAGTTGTTAACTTGCAACACTTCCATTTTCAGCACACAGGACTGTGGGGCATATTTTTCCATTCATATTAATTGGATTTTAAAGTGACCTTGTCCATGTATTGATTCGAATTAAAATTTCCTACATCAAGGTCAAGTTGGCATACATCCTACAGACAAAATATTAAAAAGCCAAGTGCTGCCTAACAGGGTATTGACAGAAGAAATAAAGATTTAGCAGGCCATGCTTGCCCCAGTGGTGGTGTGCCACTAACCCGAGTGGCAGGTCTGTGTGAGAACACCTTTGCCTGAATCTGAGTTTGTCCCATCACAGAGACAGCTGGCTGACTCTCTCAGGGAAAAGCAGCCTTGAACCTTCCCATCCCAGACGGACTTAAAAGGAGCCTTCATCTCCACTGAGTCCAATGGCAGCCACCCTAGGAAAGGGGCCTTCATTAACTGGAACTCTCCATAGCCTGAGCTCCACCTCGCATCTCCTCAACTTGGATGTTCCAAACATATCTTAATCCTAGTCAAAAGCAAGTTGTTTGCCCAGCCCTGGTTTTTCTCTTTTTCTTCCTCATCTCACTAAATGTCAGAACCATTCACTGGAAGCCCGGAAGAATCCTTAGCCCTTCTTCACCCTAGTATTCAAGCCATCAGCCAATCTTGCCACTTCTCCTCCCCCCTGCAGCCAGCTCTCCTGCAGCTCCCTCACCCGTGCGTGCCTCCCCATTGGCTCTGTGGTCTCTCCATGAGTAGCCAGAGCTCTCTTGAAGCACCTCAGGCATGTCCTGTCTTTACCAATCCCCACAGTGCCACCATGACACCAGACTAAAGAGACGGCCTCAGAGCCTCCGAGCCTCCGAGCCTTCTGCACCAGCCCGTCCACCTTGGCCCCTGGTGCCTGCTTCTGGGACAGTGGAGCCTCCTTTCCTTGCCCCTCACACCTGTTTCTCCTTCATGTGACCTGGCCAGCCTCACGCAGAGGGTTCACCCAAACTTAGACCCCATCCTTCCACAAGACGGTCGAAGCACAGGAGTGCACTTGGTCATTCACTGTTCTGACTCCTATCCTCAAAGCAGTGCTGACACAACAGGGAGTGCTCAGTAAATACTAGGGGGGGGGAGGGGGGGAATGGGGAGAAGGGGATGAACTAGTGAATCCTGAGTGATCTGCTTTTGCATGCAGTTATCACCTGAGTAATCTCTTTAAAGGTCTCCCCTGTTGCTCATTTCCTCTGTGATCCTGGTTTTTGCATTTGCTGTTGACCTCTCTCCTGTTTGCTCTATGAATGTCTCTTCATTTATCTCTGAGTGCCGAAGGCCTAGCCTGCACTTTGGAATTTAGTATTTTGTTGGGTAGATGGAAGGAATCAGAACCTGGAAGGGCAAGCCATTTGCATTCCAGGCAGCTGTAGGTTCTGGTGAGCTTCTGTCTGTCTCCCTTCCTCCTTCCCCCACCCCTTCTTTCCTGTCTTGCTAGATGGCCTCCTCGCTCTCTGTGCCGTATTTACCCCATGCTTTCCTAGCCAGATGCCGGGAAGAGGCAGATTAACGGACCTAACCCATAGGGACAGAGCCCTTACCACCAGGCCACTGTGTGTAGTCAGCCCGGGGCCCAGTATCTATCCCTGGTTCGGTTGCCTCTGCCCTAGCACAGAAGGGATCAGCTTTCCTGGACAGAACAGCCAGAAGAGGACATCAAGTGACATTGTGTGACATGTCTGTAGTATAGATTCCTCTTCAAATCTATTAGGAGAAACTCAGTATATTCAGTATGGTTAAAAAAAAAAAAAAAGGAAGTGGCGCTGTGGCTCAAGCGGTAGAGCGCTCACCTTGAGTTGAAGAGCACAGGGACAGCACCCAAGCCCAGAGTTCAAGCCCCATGAGTGATCAAAAAATAAAAATAAACAAGAAATTCTTGGGGCTGGGAAGGTGGCTCGGTGGTAGAGCGCTTGCCTTGCATGCCTGAGGCCCTGGGTTCGATTGCTCAGCACCACATAAGCAAAAAGAAAAAAGCTGGAAGTGGCGCTGTGGCTCAAGTGGTAGAGCGCTAGCCTTGAGCTGAAGAGCTGAGGGACAGTGCCCAGGCCCAGAGTTCAGGTCCCACGACCGGACCCAAAAAAACCAGGCATTGGTGGTTCATGCCTGTCATCCTAGCTACTCAGAAGCCTGAGATCTGAGGATTGTGTTCAAAGCCAGCTTGGGCAGGAAAGTCCATGAGACCCTTATCTCCAATAAGCCACTAGAAAACCAGAAGTGGCACTGTGGCTCAAGCGGTAGAGCGCTCGTCTTGAGCACAGAGAATGTGCCCAGGCCGAGAGTTCAAGCCCCAGGACCGACCAAAAAAAAAAAAAAAATAGGCAGCCCTCATTCCATCAGCCCTGTCCTATCTCATCCATACAGCTTTGGAGACTGCTCTTCTCATTGTATGCAGATATTGGCTTCAGTTCTGTACTCTACTTCTCTCTATGAGGGCCTTATAATACGCTTGCACAGGCATGCACATGTGTGTGTGTGAAGATAGGTGGAGTCTTAGTTGAGCAGTCTGGGTGGGCTGTCAGACCCTGAGAGGGCAGTCCAGAGGTAGCAGGACCCAAGCTTAGGAGGCAGAGTTCTCCACTCAGTGGATTTTTGTTGTTGAGGAGGAGGAAGCAGACAAGATGGTGAGATTCTATATACTTCCAAATGGAAGATTATCTCATGAAACCTTTTAGTGCAACTTGGCAAGTGGGCGAGTCCCCTGTGATCGAATTCCCTGCCACCAGAGCACTTAGGAACTTAGAAGAGGAATGAGCCCAAATTGCTCATTAGCAAATGGCTCCAATTTACTCATCAGTGGAATAAGCCACCTAATGAAAAATAAACCTTATTAGGCAGGGTGTTTAGTAATTGTTAAAGTAATGACAACAGTGATATTAATAATCGCTACCATGCAGCGAGGGCCTCGTGATGCTGCTGGCACCAGCCAGGCGGCGGCCTGAGAGGGGGCTCCCTGGGAGATGAGGAAGCTTGTCCCAGTCTTCCCCCACCCCCGACCTGTGGTAGGGACCCAGGGCACTGGCCCTGCAGGAAGGCAGGCAGAGCCCTGGCTGCGCTTGAGGTGAGCACTCTCCACTCCCAGGTGCGAGAAGGACCGTGGAGAGGCTGGGGGCTGGCGCAGCCTGTCTAGCCAGAGGGGCCGTGGCCAGACCCCTCCCTCTGCCTCACTGGCCAGTGCATTTTCTGGCTTGGTAGACAGAACCCAAAGCCAGCCTGCCTGCCTGCCTTGTTTTTTCTGCCTTGCCTCAAAAGGAAAAATAGACTTCACCCCTGAGGGCTATGAAAACTTCCTGTCTCAGGCCAGGCCGGTCATGTCGTGTGTTGTCACCTGCCTCTTGCTGTCTGAAGCTCACTCACCCCTCTGGGGAGCAAAAGCAGCCTAAGTGAGTGGAACAACTTGAGTTTCCCCGACCAGCCCTCCACGTACTTGCGTGGCTTCCCACGAACACAGCCCATTTTCCCTCTGTGGTGCTCACTGCCCTGCCCGGCAGTTCCCAGGGGGCGCCCTCTTCCCAGCGCTCCCAGCCCGGGTCCTGCCAGGGCTTTGGCCTCTCAGAGATCCAGAGCAAGTCCATCTCAACCAGTCTGGAGCTTTCCTAGAAAGAAGCCCGGCAGTTCCCTCCGGGCTCTGGTGCTCAGGCCCCTTGCTGCTGCAGCTGCCTGAGGCCACCATTCTGAGGACAATTCCAGCCAGCATGGTTCCGGCAGGGCTGCCCTTAGCGCAGCTGTGTGGGATTCAGAGCGCTCGCTCTTCAAAGAGCCACTAAACAGTTGAAGCAGGTGCATTCTTAGCACATCGCGTGCTGAGGTCAGACGTGTATAGAGAGCCATTGGTGAGGGAGCCAGGTATCCTACAGCGTAGGAGTTTGAGTCGTTTTAGCAAAGCACTGAGATTAATGGGCATTTTTGCTGGTGTTTGGGAAGATGGGGCCAGGCAGGAGCTAGGGAAGCAGCAAGAGGAAGCTTCTGGCCCTGCCCAGAAAAGCGGTGACTTGGACTCAAGTCTTTGGAGGTTTGGACCTCCTGCTTGTTAAGAACTAAGACACACCTGGGCTGTACCCAGTGGTGACAGGAGACACCCCATTCTCACCTGCAGCCCGGAGAGCATACCCATCCCTAGGAACACAGAGACAGAAAGCACACGATTGGGGGAGGACCGGGAGTGGGGAGAGCCTGGGTGGGCCTTTGCTCAGGCTGTACTAAGAACATTCGGGAGGACCATCCATGACACTCCCAGGGACCGCTCATGGTTGAGCCCTTCCCTCTACCCTGAGTTGTTTTTGATTGCACGAGATGCTTGGGTTGCAGCACTGTCCTTTCCCGAAGCTCAAGTGCCCAGGACAGTTCACGTGGCGTGTATGTCACTCCAACCAACTCCACGGGCCTTAGTTTACAAAACCCTTATTTAAAATGGGAAAGTTGGAGAAAATGATTGTTTAAGTCCTGTTTTTATGCCCATATTGGGCTTGAACTGAGTTTTTTTTCACACAAGGCTAGCACTCGACCACTTGAGCCACACCTGTACTTTCAGCTCTTTGCTGGGTAAATAGGGATAAAAGTCTCATTGACCTTTCTGACCAGGCTGGCTTTGAATCACAGCCCTTGGATCTCAGCCTCCTGAGTAGCTAGGATTACAGGTTTGAGCCACTGGCTCTCAGCACAAATACTCACTAGATAGCTCTGGTAGCCTGGGTTCCACGGTCCTCTGGAGCAGTGTTGCATGTCATGCACTCACCACTCCACGGTGAGCACCTCACCTTCTTAGCGCTGTCTTGCAGCTCCTACCCCTCGGTAAGCCTGCCAACCTTTCCCACCCCCATATGGAAAAGTGTCATTGATCACAGCAGCCCTGAGGATGCCTGCATGTTCGGCTTGTGCCTTATATATGTAGAAAAGAACACTTACAGGTGGCCTTTTATGACTCGTTGGCTTCTTTTTTTCAAATAAAATGCCCCCGCCCCAAAGCAGGGCTTGGCCGTGCGGCTGGCAGGTCCTGTCGTACCCTTCACCCCTGCACCGTGCCCTGCGCTGGCAGGGTTGTCATCTGGCCTGGCTCCTTGGGGTTTGGTCAATGCATATCTCAGGGTCCTAGCTGCAAATGTGCTCCGAAGTGTGTTAGCCACACAGCCCCGGAGGACAGAGAGTTGGAGTGACAGCCCCTCTCAGCTGCTGGCCTTCCAGCAGGAGAAAATTCCAACCACCTGATCTGTTAAGGTTCTCACTGGTAGCTGTTCTCCTTGACTTTCCTCCCCTTCCTTTCTTGTCCCACCTTTAGCCCACTTTGCCACAGTGGGCTAAAACTCGTAGTAGACTGCAGCTCAGCAGCTAGGGAGCATGCAGAGAATGCCACCACCAGCCCCAAGCGCGGTGCTGCAGCGGGGGCTGGCCGAGTCCGCACCCACTCACTCCCTGCAGCACAAGCCCTCCCGCTGCCTCTCCCCGAGCCTGCCCCTGCTCAGGATGCAGCCTGCTAGCCTTGACCTTGTGCTGTGTGCCACGTGACGCTCACAGGCCAATGCACAGGAAGAGTGGCGAGTGAGCTCTTAGGAACTGCGCTGTTCAGTATAGAAAAGTGTTACCCTGGCAACAAGCACACTCCACTACCAGATGGCATTGGCTTTTATCTGTGGCATCTCATAGCCATTGCCAAGAACCAACCCGTAAACCCTGTCAGTGGGCATCTTGCTTGTGACCATGGCGACATGGGCTAGTTTGTGTAAGGAGGCTCATGGCCCATCTGTGATGCATGGACAGATCTGTCTATCAAAAGCCCAAGGTTACTACAACCTGGTACGTGCAGATCTGCTACAGACTGTCACACCCCGGATATGTGAGGATCCAGAGTGCCTGGAGTGGTGGAGTGGGATGAGCACCAAGCTTCATCATGATGGAGGGCGGGGTGGGGGTAGCCTAGCACCGCTCAGAACAGAGAATGGCCAGGCTCTGCCAGCCATGCTCAGAAGCTTTGTTGTACACTGTGTCGTCTGAGGATCCTCTTTTGTTCTCCAGCTTAAGTAATAATATCTTATTGAGAATCCCCAGGGGGGTGGGGGGGGGCAATTGTCTTCTCCCACCTCAAGGTGGATCTTGTTTTTGTTGTTGTTGTTATTGTGGTGATACTGGGATTTGAACTCAGCTTTGTACTTGCTAAGAAAGCACTCTCCAAGGGCAGGGATGGTAGGGGAAAAACCATGCTTGATAAGAAATGTACTTATTACCTTGCTCATGTAATTGTAACGTATTTTCACAATTAAAAAAAAAACTTATTTTTAAAAAAAAAGAAAGAAAGAAGGCACTCTCCAATTGAGCCACACTCCAGCCCTTTCTGTTTGTTGTTTTGTGCCTGTTCTAGGGCTTGAACTCAGGGCCTGTGCACTGTCCCTGAGCTTTTTTGCTCAAGGCTGACACTCTACCACTTGAGCCACAGCTCCACTTCCAGCTTTTAACGGTTAATTGAAGATAAGAGTCTCACAAACTTTCCCATCCAGGGTGGCTTTGAACCAGATGCTCTCAGCCTCCTGAGTAGCTAGGGTTACAGGTGGGAGCCACCGGTGATCCTGATGTGTCCACCTTTCTGGGCCGAGGCCCACTGTCATCCACTGCAGCTTTCCTATAGCCTCGGGTGTGGCAGCAGGGTTCAAGCTCAGGGCCTGGGAAGAGCAGCAGCTCAGGTACCAGCTTCGATGCTAACTGGCTTCAGATCATTCCACCCTGGCAAACTCAACATTGTTCAGCTGAGGAGCAGCTGAGTGCCACCAAGAGCTTCCTCTGGGTGGGCCCTGTGCCCACCTGCATCAGAGGTAGCATTGTCTCAACGTAGAGCGGAAGACGTGAGGGGCACATTCAGAGGCATAGGAACAGGGTCTTCCCGGCAGCAATGCCAAGCCATGATTCCTCCTGCTCCTGATTCAGAAGCCTTGGAAATTGGGGACAGAGTGCCTTCTTTCTTTATTTTTTAGTTTTATTGTTATTACAAAGGTGATGTACATGGGGGTTATAGTCATATAAGTCAGGCAGTGAGTACATTTCTTTCTGTCACCCTTCCCTCACTCTCTCCTGGTTTTTCCCTCCCATCCCCACTCACAAGTTTGGTTTTTTTGTTTTTTGGGGTTTTTTTTGTCCATCGTGGGGCTAGAACTCTGGGCTTGGGCACTGTCTGTGTGCTCTTCGTCTCAAGGCCAGTGCTCTACCCCTTGAGCCACAGCGACACTTCTGGATTCTAGTGGTTTATTGGAGATAAGAGTCTCACAGACTTTCCTGCCCAGGCTGGCTTTGAACCTTGATCCTCAGATCTCAGCCTCCTGAGTAGCTAGGATTACAGGTGTGAGCCACCGGCGCCTGGCTACAAGTTGTAATGATTCATTTTCAACATAGTGTCCAGTGAGTACCACTGCTGCATTTGCTCACTCTTTGTCCCTCCATTTCTGTGCCCCTCCCCCCCCGCTTACATAGTGCCTTCTTGACTGTGGTAAAAATTCAGAAGGCCATGAATCCCTCTCAGCCAACTTATACAAGCACCAGGTCCTTTGTGGCTTTGTGAAAAATAAGAAATGACAAAGTTCAAAGAGCCTCGGGGATCTGAAAGCCATTCAACTTGACTCCACACACCGCTACAGCCCCACAGGTCTTACCAAAAAAACTCTAAAACACCGTGAATCTCATCGTCTACTAATTTGGGGCAACCCCAACCTCCGAGATGTCCAGAGAGTACGGCATGGTAGGAAGGGAGTTGGCTGTCATTGGAACGAATGGTTGCTTCTGTGGACCGGACTGTGAAAAACAGTTCCAGAAGTGGCCTTATGCGACTTGAGCAATGACCACACTGGATGCTTGGTGATACTGAGAATTACTGTTGTTTCAATATGGGATCGTATCACAAGTTTGGAGTTGTTTTTAGAGCCCTTATCAGAGACATGCGCTGAAACTGCAGAGCCATGCCACCCTGACTCTTACTGTGCCAGAGCCACGCAGGGGCGGGGAGAGGACACTGGCTAGCCCAGCAGGCCATTTTAGTGGGGGCCAGCCCTTGGGGCTCCTTCATGCTGGCTCAGGTTCCTTTGTCTGAGTCTTCCATAATAAAATGTTTCTAAAAGGTAAGCTAGTACTCCTTTGTACAGTTAATTTGTGCTAATAAAGTTTTAAAGTGGGGTTGGGAACATGGCTTAGTGGTAGAGTGCTTGCCTAGCTTGCATGAAGCCCTGAGTTCAATTCCTCAGTACCACATATACAGAAAAAGCCAGATGTGGTGCTGTGGCTCAAGTGGTAGAGTGTTAGCCTTGAGAAAAAGTAGCTCAGGGACAGTACCCAGGCCCAGTGTTTCAAGCCCCATGACTGTCAAAAAAAAAAAAGAAAAGAAAAACAGTTTAAAGTAAGCTGGCATTGGAAGGTTGTTGGGTTTGGTTCTGTTTTATTTTCATTTGAGTCACAGCTCGGTTGCTGACATGCAAAGTGAAATTAGCTGGGTATGGCGGGCCATACCCAAACCTGGAGTACTTATAGAATTAGCAGTGATTAGCAGTTCTGCAAATCTGTCCTAAAGTAAGAAATAACCCCTAACTCTGAAAGCTCTGTTGGCAGAGGTGTACATAGTAGTATTAGGGGAAGCTAGAAAGCTCTATAAATATCTAAGAATAGGAGTCTAGCCAAAGAAACAATAGTATATCGCGTACCATATCCTGTTGCCTCTAGCACTATTTTTGAAGACTACATAGCACATGCAACTATTATGTCATCATTTGGGGTAAAAATTTTATTTGGGACTTGATATACCTGTATATTTGGGACTTGATATACCTGTATTTTATTTGTTGCTATGTTAGGAATTCATAAGATGCACACCTTTTTATTTATATTTTTTGGTGGTATGGGGCTTGCCTAACACTTTGATAGGCAAGTACACAACCACTGAGTCACACCAGCCCAGAAAACACAAATCTTGAGTAATAAAAATATTTAAAGGAAATCTCCAAGAATGGATGGTCATTATCTTCGGATGGAATGATTTTTGTATAATGAGCATCTTTTGTTGTTGTTGTTTTTTGGTTGGTTGTGGGGCTTGAGCTCTGGGCCTGGACGCTGTCCCTGCTCTTCAGCTCAAAGGGAGCATTCTACCACTTGCGCCACAGGGCCACTTCTGGTTTTCTAGTGGTTTATTGGAGATAAGCATCTCACAGACTTTCTTGCCCGGGCTGGCTTTGAACCACGATCCTCAGATCTCAGCCTCCTGAGTAGCTAGGATTTTAGGCGTGAGCCACCGGGCGTCCGGCTTGAACATGTATTTTTAACATTTTAGTATTAAGTTTGAAATACCAAAGTTAACTAGTAAAACAAGAAGACTAACTAGATACTGGTGGTTTATACATGTCATCCTAGCTGGTTAGGAGAGTGACATTGAAATTGAGAGTATTGCATAGCTTGAAACTCGATCTCAACAGTGGGAAGCTGAGTGTGGTGGTGCATGCCTGTCACCCCACCTCTGAAGGAAAGCGTCAAACAGGCAGGTCAGAGTTCAACAACACACTCCCAGGCAGAAAGTGAGGTCCTATCCTTTAAAAAAAAAAAAAAAAAAAAAAGGAAAATAAAGCCTCTGGTGGTTCACACCTGCAATCCTAGCTACTCCGGTGAGATCTGACACCTGCAATCCTAGCTACTCGGAAAGCTGAGATCTGAGGATCACAGATAAAAGCTGTCTCATGCAAAAAAGTCCCTGGGGACTCTTATCTCCAGTTAACTACCTGAAAACTGGAAGTAGTGCAAAGGCTCAACGTGGTAAAGCTCTAGCCTTGAGCAAAAGAGCTCAGGGAGAGAGCACTTAGGCCCTGAGTTCAAGCACACAACCAAAAACAAAAACAAAGCAAAAACAGATGGAGGTGTAACTAGCAGTAGAACATCTGCCAATCAAACATAAGGCCTGTAGTTCAAATCCAGTTCTGCAGCATTAATGAATTAAACAATTTGTGATGTCTTTAGTATATATTTCTGACATCTATCTTCAGAAACTTAAATAATCACTTTACTGAGGCAGGTTATCAGGTAATAATAAAGTGAGCTAGATGTTGGTATTTTTTCAAAATACTTGCTTAGTGGCCCAAGCTTCCTAGCAAGAAGAGTTAAGTGCAGTGGACCCCTTTTGTAGGAGTCCTCTCAGGCCCGCCTCCATATTATGTGAGAGGCCATTGATTGATTCAGGGCTTGTAATTACAAGCTGTTCGGCTGACTTCGCTTCTAGCAGGCTTCTCTTGTCTGAAGGCAGAGTTGCTGATCCAACCTTGGTGGTTTCTTGGCATCCTTAAGTAATGGTTCCAGTTACACAGACAAAGACCCACTGAATGAAGCCTGGTGTGATAGTATTTAAAAGTACAAAAGCAAGATCTATTTATTAGCGTTTCCTTAAATGTAGACAAATCTGTGTTGCTGATTCTTTACCCAGTTTATATTCTCCCCCAATTTAGAGACACTCTCCAGTGCTCAGAATTAACATCGGGATGTCGTTGGTGCCAAGGACTAATAAGGAAAGGGGGTGCTGATTGTTGAAGGTAGTCAGGAAACAACGAGGATAGGGAAGTAAAGGAAGAGATGGCCAAAGGTGGCGTCTCCAGAGACAGGCAGTAGGTTGGCTGGAAATCAAAGGATTAGATGCTCTGGGGCTGTTATCAGATAGACTTCATTCTGGCAGATTCTGTGAGGCCCAGCCCCAGCCAAGCAGCCCAGACACACTGTGGGCCTCAGGTGGGTCCCAGGCAGGTCTGCCTCCTGAGCATCACATGGGAACCCCTATGGAAAGGCACACTTCTGGGGGCTGGGAAGGTGGCTCAGTACTACTACTTGCCTCACATGCATGAGGCCCTTGGGTTCCATTCCTCAGCACCACATAAACAGAAAAGACTGGAAGTGGTGCTGTGACTCAAGTGGTAGAGCACTCGCTTTGAGCTGAATTGCTGAGGGACAGCGCCCAGGCCCAGAGTTCAAGCCCCACAACTGGGGGGGGGGGGGCGGGGAAAAAGAAGAAGAAAGGTGCGCTTCTGTTGCTGGGCGGAGTCTGTTCCGTGTGCACAACGGGCTTCTTTCTTCTTTTTGCCTGGCATCTGGGAAACTGAAACTGTACTTTTTTTTTCAGGTGATTTTTAATCTATAATACATGCTTTGGTTCTAAGAGAATAAAAGCACTTAAATGCATTTCCAGGATCATGTTTCTTTTCTGGAAAGAAAATTCAGCTATTTTGCTTTTACCTTCAGACTTTATTTTGGTATTATTTTCTCCCACTTTTCATCAGTCCCTATAAATAGGTAGTTCAGCCAGGGGCTACTGGAGATACTCTTACTCACTGTACAGTGTAAAAAACAACTGCTCAAAATCCCAGATGCCAGAATTACAGGGTCATAGCCTTTGGAAAACCTAACTGCAGGAGGGGTCCTTGACCCAGCAGATAGTAAAGGCACGTGAAACCTATCCTGAGAGTTTCTAAGGCAAAATGAATGGTGGTCAGATGAGTCGGACCCCTCAGCGTCCTTCAGAGAGTACAGGCAGAGCATCTGCTGGTGAGGCTGTTCGCAGGTGCTTCGAGGAAAAGGAGCAAGCCTTCCCCAGGAGACAGAGAGGCGGCCACCTCTACTCCCCTCAGGCCCGCCCAACTTCATGGGAGCTGGCTGTTCAGGTGGGAGCTGTCATGTGTGCTCGTGTTTTGACAGGTGACCTTGGGGAAGGTGTTGAAAGTGATCGTCGTCATGAGGAGCCTGTTCATTGATCGAACCATAGTGAAGGGTTACAATGAGAACGTCTACACCGAGGGCGGCAAGGTAAGCTTCCTGGAGCCTGGGGTATTATTATTATTATTAATTTTCAGTATCCCAAACCAAGTCCATGGTGAATGACGTTAAATACTAGCAATCGTAGCTGACATGATCCACAAACAGATTTGTCAGTGTGAAGATGAACACTGTACAAACAGCATCTCATCCTCTCTGCTCGCCGTTTTCATCAAGCTTCTGCTGCTTGCTCTAAACCTGATGCCCTTACTTGAATTTCTAATTTATCACCTTAGACCCCGGTTGCCTCATTAAATGTGTCTTCTGAGGAAATGGATATTTTATTTTCCAAGTCAACTGGCACATCAATAGCCCAGGGTTCAGCACTTTGCTTTCCCAGAACCATGAGGAAAATTCAAGTTGGTTTGTCACAACCCAATGACATTTCTTTTTTTCTTTTTCTTTTTTTTTTTCTGGGAAACTCACAAGTCACCCTCAGGAAGTCACTTCTGCTACTGAAAGACTCCTTCCCCTGGGAGATCTGTTTCTTGGGAAGTTCACCCATGTGGACCCCTAATTTCTTCAGGCCACAAACTCCATATGGCTCTGTGAAGAGCATCGGGGGGATGCTAATGGGATCTGACAGCCTTCATTTGTGTCTGCTCCCTAGTGTAATGAGCACCCTGCCTGGGAGACCCACCGGCTTCTGCCCACCATCTCCCCGCCTGGGCCTCCTCCCTGCCTCAGGAACTTTCCCTTCACCTTGGTTTCCAATTAAAAGTGTTTGAAGTCTGTTAGTACTAGTACTTAGCATCCATGGCCTCATTACAGTGAGAATAGTGTTCTTCAAAAACAGGTGATGAGTGCGGCTAGGCACCGAGCGGCGCTGCGCAGAGCGGTCCTGCCGCCACTTACCGGCATGAGAGCGGTCAGCCGGCCGGCAGTTCACAGCCTCCAGAGCACTGGCTCCGGGGGAAGCTTCAGACCAGAAACTTGGTCCCGCTTTCCCCAGTTTCCTTAGTGATGGCCAAGTGTGAATAGGGAGAATCTGCCTTTGGTCTCACCTTCAGGAACCAAACTATCCCTGGAGCAAGCAAGGAGAGCCCAGTGGGAGATGAGGCAGCATGGCCTCCCGTGACTCTGAGCTCCGGTTTCCAGAATGGTCCCCACGCGGGGTTGCTGTGTGCCTTCACCTCAAAGGGTTCCATGCCGTAGTCACACCTGGAGGAAACAGCCCTGGCCTGTTTGCAAGTAGCTGGGGGAGGGTAAATCACAACAAATACACAAAGTCAGGATGCCAACGAAGCACCCTCGATTTATTAAGGAGTGGAGACTGCCTACTTTGCAGTTACCTTTAACATCCCGTTACTGGAAGTTCCCCATACTGAAAATCTCCAAAGTAAGTGACATAGGCACTTACCTACCTGAGGAGTACTCACTAGCTAGCACTGTCTCCATTGTGCAGCTAGAACTAGGGGAGTGGAAAGTGTCTGTGTGCCCTCTCCCAGCTGCGTCAGAGACTCTTCACCCCATCCTCATCTGACAACCACACAGAGATCACTAGTCCCTGCCTCTCCTGCAGGCCTTGCCCAGATGCAGCTCTACCCCTGCACCGTCTCTTCCGCATTCCTTTTCCTGTTATCCATCTCTCTACCAAAGTACTGGCTCTTTTCTCATCGCCCCTTGTAGCTAGTCTGTCAGCAGGTGCTGGCTCTCCCCTCCTGAAGCCCTCCCATTCAGCCCCTCCTGTCCACATCCTCACTTGAACTCTGACAGAATCTCTGTTCTTACCACTTCACGTCTGGTCTTCAGTCTTAACTTGCTCCACACTTGGCTCCCCAGGCTGCCCCCTAAAGTACATAGCCACAGGACTGTCCCCTTGCCTTTCCAAGGAGGAAGGGTCAGGTGTGGAACTTGTCAAAGGTTGAGCAACAATGAATTACAGAAAGCTCAGTTTGCAATTGGAGGCATGGCTCAAGTAGTACAGGGCTAACCTTGAGTGAAAAAAAAAAAAGGCAGCAAGCTCCTTTTTGTTTTTAGGCAGTGCTGGAGATCAAATCCCAAGGCCTTACACATACTTAGGCAGCTTTATCTCCAGCCCCAAGTTCAAGTTCAGTATCTTTACTGGAGTACGTCTCAGAGCCTTTAGTTACTAAAGGAGTGAGCATGTGGTTTTGTTCTGCAAGGTCACCGAGTTGGTTGGGTTTTCCCCTTTTTTCTTAGAATATATTAGGACACTGGCATCTTGCAGAACACATCTGAGAACCCTAGCTCCTTTCCAGTGTGCAAACGCCTAATTATTGGCCTTGCTTTCTGGTCTTGGGTGGCACCTTGGCACCCACTAGCATGCTGCCTCTCCCTGTGGGAGCTGCCCTGCCAGTCTACCCAACATGCCCTCTCCCACTCTCTCTCTTCTGCCTTTCCTTGCTGCCCTGTGCTTGGGATCATGGGCTCCTGAGGGGGCCACCACCCCTTTGCCTCTAAGTCGTCTTCACTTGGGACACAGCCAGTGAGTTGTGAAGTTTTTACCGGCACTACGATTAGCACATCATGGGTGTTTGTGTATACTTCTGTCTTGCAATTAACAAAAACACTAAGGATAAGACATTTATGGCCACGGCAGGTGTGCGGCTCACACTTACTACAGCATCAGCGAGTCCTCAGAAATAAACCGTAACTGGGTGCTGCTGCTGTCACTTGTGCCCTGGTGAGGAAGTGTCCCGCCCACAGCCACGCAGGGCCAGCCCAAGGCTGGGTGGGCTGCTGGAGCTTCTCCAGGCCCAGACCCCCTCCTGTCACTCTGTGTCCCAGAACAGAAGCCTAGTTGTGTGCGGGAGAGGATGCTGAAATAGCCTGCTTAGGATGTGAAAATGTTTAGCTGGACTCAAAAAATGAGAAATGGGACTAAAAGCAGCAGCAGGAATGGAAGTCGTGAGCAAGGCTGAAGGCAGCACACACGAGCTCCCATGTGGCTTCTGGTGAGAGGTGGGTGTGGCCTCCTCAGATTGTGAGCCAGGAACCTGGTTGGAAGTGTGGTGGGACAGGCAGCCTCTTGGTCCCTTTTGTAGCCACACAGGGTCCTCCCAACTGGCCAGAGCAAGACTGAGGAGGCAGGCCCCTTTACATTCCCAGGGAACGTGGTCACATTCGGGGAAGCAAACTGGCTTGCTCCAGTTGGCCCTTGACAAGTCACCAGAAGAAGACGTGGAGTGGGGCTGAGTGCCCCCCACTCCCCGGGAGTGCCGGCCCTTGGGGCATTTGCATGCAGGGGCCATTAGTGCACTCTGTGGCTTACAGTGTCACACATCCCATCAAGCTAGCCTTTGGAAGGTGCTGTGGCAGCTGAAGGTGTGGTCAACCAGAACAAATCGTCATTGGCAGTTTGGCTGTTGCAAAGTCACAGTCCTGTAGTTTGCTAAGTTTGTGGAGCACAGCTGGGACACTGGGTGTGGCTCTGAAAGTTGCCCGTGGCCTTCACCTCTGTCCACCAAACACTGCCATGAAGCCAGACTCACTGAAAGGACTTATTGTCCTTAGAGCTGTGGGGTGGCCCACACCCCCCCCATTCCTATCCCTCCACCCCCCCCCCCCCCCTCATTCCCAGCCGCAGCAGGGTTTTCCCCTCAGAAACCGTGCCAGCCAGCAAGGCTGCGTGGGCAATAGCAGTAATGCGCTATGCCCGGATGGTTACCTGGGATGCCAGCTTTGGGTCCCAAGCACTGATTCCTCGAATAAAGAATGAAAATGCTGTTCAGACTTACCGAGCACTACTCATTGTAATCAGAGAGAGCCGTGACTCAGCATGCTAAAAGGCAGGGTTCAGAGAAAGACCTGGCCGCCGTCCTGATTCTATACCAGTCGGACTGCAGTGAGGAAGCAGAAGGGCCTCCGTTGAATCTGTCTTATTAGGGGATTTAGGTTATGTTAATGCTATAGCTTCATTAATTACCCCATATCAATAAGAAAGGCAGCTTTTAGCCTCCAAGCGGAAGAGAGGGAAAGAGTGGAGCTATCAAAGGGAGCCTTCAAAGACAGCCGAGCTGTCTCCAGGGTCATTTCTGATCCAGTGTTCTTCCCACTTCAAAGTTGGGTGTGTGTGTGTGTGTTGGGGTCGCGAGGGCTGGGGGAAGCTTGAATCTGATTTCTCTAATAAGTGTTGGCATCAGCCCCGTTTGATATTAGATGCAGGGAACATTTTGATTTGTTATAGCCTTTGAAATTGTTCAGACGACCTTCAGAAAAATGGCCTCCTGTTACTTCTGGGAAGAAGGGTGAGAGCCGGGAAAGGGGAGCCCAGTTTAAGTCCTAGGCAGACGATGCCCTGGAATTGTGCTTACAGCAGATTTTCAGTAACAAATGCATGTCCTGATTGAAAGTGAAAAGTTGAAGACTAATAGACCCGCAGCGCTGCATTCCTCTCGGGGCTCCTTCGCTCCCCAGTCCTCCAGGGAGGCAGGCCGGGAAGATGACCACAGAGACAGCACAATAGCTCTGAAAACTTGGGGAGCCAAAGAGAGACGAGTCACCATTGCCTTCACCCCAAAGGGCACGTCTTTCACCTTTTGACCTTGCCCAACAAAGTTCCTAAAGAAAGGCTTTGACAGCAGAGGCTCCTGCGTGGCTTCCAAGTTTTATTTAGGCAGATCCATTTCGCATCATTTAAAATGCTCTGTATGTGCTGCCTTTTGAAGTGAAATAAAGAATTGATAACGTTCTGATAAGCTGCCAGCGTCTTCACACACTGCTGAGTGAATTTAGCGGCCATCACTGTCACACAGCAGCCTGGCGCGGATCTGTGAGGCTGAGCCCGCCAGGAACACCCCCAGAAGAGCTGGCAGGCGACAGTCCGTGGAGAGCCAGGCCGCTGGGCCCAGACCTGCGCCCACATACCCCACTCATCGGTTCACTCTGGGGAGTCACCGTGGTGGCTTGCCGTCTCCACGCCCGTCTCCTTGGCAGCTGGACTTGATTTGATCATCTTTACCATGCAGGGATTGAGCGGATGGCGCAGATAGAGTGGGCTGAGGGCAGTCATCGTAAACCTTCCCGACCTCCTGATGTGACAGGTGACGGCCGTGGTCAGTGTCAGCATAACATTGCCCACTGGTGTCAGGTCATTCTGAGTCTGCTTTTCCATGAATAAATCTGATTTGTCAGGATTTTCACTACTTGTCCTTGTACATCGAGGCCTTTTCACATCTCGGGGTTGGTCCTGAGCGAGGCAGGAACAGGCCCCAGTCCTACCCCACCACGCCTTCTCCAGTCCCCAACGGTGGGCTGAGTGGCCGCAGGGTCAGCCACCAGTCACAGGCTGACTTCACCCTTTCAGGTCTTGCGCTTACACAGCCTTCTGAGGGAAGCATCACTCATTTCCTGACACCACAGTTTGGAGAGATGTCTTGTTCACCAGCCTGAAGACTTAGAGTTGCCAGGATGTTCCTTGATTTGAATGTTCCAGCTAGTAAAAGAAATTGGTAATCATACTAGTCGGTGCAGCAGATAAGCTGGCACTAATAAATATTCGCTCGGATCAGCTCTGCCTTCCTGAAATGAATTCCTGAGATCTCCTTGGCCCCAAAGAGAGTCACAGCGCTGACTCCAGAACACTCACTTCAACGGCTTTCTTCAGCATAAATCTAGCAGAAAATCAAGTCTAGGCCACCTGCTGTGTGTTCCCAGCAAAAGGGGAGCTCATTGTCCTGGGGAGCCTTTCTCAGCCTTGTGCACCCTGTGAACAGACTGCATTGTCCAAGGTCCTTCTGTCCCAGATGGTGGAACCGCTGCCCAGGGTCCCGAAGAATGCGCACAGCCTCCTTTGAGAAAGCGCCCGCCCTCCCAGTAGGCTCCATGGGCTTTGAGAGCCCACAGTTAGACCGCAGTTTCCGGCGCTTAATTAAACCTGCGCGTGTTTCTCTCCAGATGATTTTGTTATTAAAAGGTTGGGTAGAGACTGCACGTTTTTTTTTAAGATCATTTTCTCTCATAGCTACCACTTTTCATCTCTGCAGATTCTTCCTTCTCTTTTTTGTGCCTCTGTGTTTATGTCTTGCTCCATTTACGTGTGACAGGAACAGGCAGGAAGGATAAACAGTAAAGAACTTCAGAAGCAGCAGCTGTGAGCTCAGAATGTGAGCAGAACGAGATGCGTTCCAAGTCCAGACATTGCTGTTAAGAGTCCTTGGCATCTCCCTCCCTGTCATCTTGGCAGTGATTTTGATAGAACTGCAAGATGCAGGGAGTCATTCTTATTCACCCTGCATTCCTTGCACGGCCTTTAAATGCTGCATTTGTTATACTCTGGGCTAGACTGCTCACCGAGAAGAAACGCAAGCCTGGCTTCTTCTCCCAACACCACCAGCTGCCCGACACTGATTTTCTTCAGCAGAACTGATCATCGGGAGAGTGAACGTTGTGTTATTTCTCCCCCCAGGCTTCCCTTGGAGTTCGCTCTGTCACTTTTCCCCCTGTCAGTTGTTAACCTTTCAGTTCTTCCTCCCGCCCATTGGCTTAAGGGACTTGAAAATGGATGCCACCTCTCGCCTCTCATGGGCAGCTCAGCCAAAAATGGGAGGAGGGGTCTGCCAGGAGTTCTGGGGGTATCCAGGAAAGAGCTGGTATAGGCGGTGGGTGGGGGTGAAGGTGTGCCAGGCAAATGAAACTCTAGCGTCATAAGCCCTGGCATAGGGCTGGGAAGCCCTGCACACGGCCTTCTCCCCCGCCCTGGCCTGCTCTGCTGTCCAGCCAGGGGAGCGGGAGCGGAAGGAGCCGAACTGACCATGAACCCGGACACAGCACCGCCTCCTTTCCCAAGATCTCTCCTGAAAGCCATGTGTGGGTATTTTCCTCAGAATAGAAGCAGAGCTATGAGGTGGCCGGGTCAGGTGGGGCACTTCTGTTCCTGTGGTATGTCACAGCCACACGGGGACTGACCTCCCGCTCCCCTTATGCCGAGTCAATAATGGCACGCACACGCTGAGTGACCGTGGTCCGCTTTCTGCCTTCTGCCTTGACCACTGGCCAACCCCAGAGGCCGCCCCAAGAGGCCCATTCGCAGGCCCTTCAATTTGCTCAGCTCCTGACCTCCTATATTAAAGCGGACACACAGGGCTCCCTGGCCTTACACCCTCCATGAGCCGCATGCGGGCACCAAGCCAGAACGGCTCCCGACATGCTTCAAAACAGCCACAGGGCACTGACTTGGTATATTGTGGCACCTGGGGAACCCAGAATGGGGAGAACAAGTTAGTGAGGTGCTGTGAGTGTCCCAGGGTGTCTGGAGGACTGGTTTGCAACGGGCCCACCCACATCGCAGCGGGGCCTCAGCTTACTTGTTTGTCAAGTTGAGGCCCCCTAGACCAGAGTTCCTGACCAGCCTGGCATCAGAGACAGTCGCCACTAAAGTCAAACAGGACCAGGATCCAGAGCCTGCTCCAGGCCTCCTAGCTGAGACACTCAGGGCAGGGAACAAGGAATCTGTCCATTTAAAAATAATTTTTTTTAACCCCCAGGAGCTCTGGGTGTCAGTGGTTCACACCCATAATCCTAGTTACTCAGTAGGCTGAGATCTGAGGATCGTGGTTCAAAGCCAGCCTGGGCAGGAAAGTCCGTAAGACTCTTACCTCCAATAAACCACTCACAAAACTGGAAACGGTGCTGTGGCTCAAGTGGTAGAGTGCGAGCCTTGAGGGACAGTGCCCAGAGTCCAAGCCCCACGCCCGACCAAAAAAAAAACAGAACAGGAGCTTCTGATGCACAGTTAAGCTTGAGTACAACCTGGTGAGATTCCTGAAGCAGGCCTCATTCCTGTGCTTGGGCTGCGAAGGGCTCTGAACTGTCATTGTCGTCATCATAGTCGTCTTCTTGAGGAGTGAGTGTCACTCTGGGACTGAGTGCAGAGAGAAGGGGGCCTGGGCCGTGCGGGCAGGAACGGTGCTCAGCTGGACACTGCTGGGTTTCCTGCCCTCACAAAGACCTGGTGTGTCCCCTTCAGGACCTGGAGAGCGGATCCGGTGGGGAGGGCAGAGGCCTCCTGCCCTCACTACGCCTCCGTTCTGTATAGGCAAATTAGACAGAAAACAAGCAAACTGAGATACTGGTGCTTCTGGCCAGTTGTTAAAACAACTTAATTTTGAAAAGGCAAGGAGAATCAAGATGTAGAACTAATATGATAGGTAACTGGGAAAAAACCTCTGATTGAGTAGCATTGGGCCTAAAGGAGGTATAGGAGAAGCCCTGGGTACAGAGGCTGAGACAGGGCTGGCACGAAGGGAGTCGTGAGAAGAGTCAAGGTCAGGAGCCAAGGTCAGTCAAGGGCTGGAGCAGGGCCTCTGGTTACTTCCCGGTGTGCCTTCACTTCATTTCCTGGAGCCAACCACAGATGGAGAAAGAAGAAACTTGATCAGGATGTGTAAGATTCTTTGCAACCCCAGGATCCTGCCCTGGATCCGAGTTTATAATAAGAATAGTAATCATTGCAGTATGGTCTCTCGACCAGAATGGTAAAAACTGATGTTATCATTCTCTCTCCTTCCAGCTTGATATATGGTCCAAGTCCAGTTTCCAGGTGTTCCAAAAGGTAAGTCTCACTTTCTGTGTCTGCTTGAGGGTCTCTAATCAGAGTGACGAAGAGCCAGACATAACCAGTGTTCCCTGTATGATTCCTTGTATGACATTCTGAAGTGGGGCACCTTAGGGACAGACAGATTGCTGGTTACCTGGGGGGAGGGGACAACTGGGATTGGGCCCCATGGGCAGAGCAGAGGATTTGGCCCTATGAGGGCAGGGGACCAGCCCATAGGAACAGGTGCCAATGTGTAGAATGATGGAGGTATTCTGTCTTAAGTGGTGGCAGTGAGGACTTGGTACATGGGGTCGGTCTACAGGACGTGGAGTTTACTCTATGGGGCTTAGACTAAAACCAGAGGCTTTTGAGTTGTTCCAAGCTCTACCAAGCTTTGAAGCTTGCCGTCTCAGAGCCCTTTGGTCTGCTCAGGTCCCTTCAGAATGCCTGAAGGAAGCCAGCACTTGCCCCACCTACCCAGTGCCATTTCCTGCTCTCAGGACAACCTTTGCAGATGAGACTTGCCCATGAAAACCCAGAAGGGAGGGAGTGCTAGAAACGTGCACAGGACTGGAGACACCACTCCAAGTCCTGTGGCTCCCGTAGCACTGGACTGTCCACCCCATGGGGAGCGGCCACTGTTTCCTTCATTCCTCCATCAAACTCAACAGCCGTTCTCTGGCACCTTCTGCTGTTGACCAGGCACTGTACCGAGTCCAGAGGTACCAGGGGCAAGACAAGGGAGTCTGTGCCCAAGGGCCACAAAGGCACAACTCTCAGCTTAGGGAAGTCAAGGGGGCCGCTGTGGGGAGATGTAAACTGAGGCAGGCATGGCCCAAGAATGGGAGGAGCCAGTGGAGGGAGAGCGCTGTGGCGGGGAGGGGTGGGGGACAGTGGGGATTGGCACAGGCCCTGGTCAGGCAGGTGTCGGGAGGCGTGCATGGTGCAGAATTTGGCTTGTGTTCCAGTTCAGTGAGAAGCCCTGGGAGATTGGCACAGAGGACTCTAGGTGTGCAAGGGGCAGAGGGTGAAATTCATACAGCATAACATTACTATTTGAAAGTGAAGATTTACTCTGCATTTAGTCCATTTACTATTGGTGGTGCAGCCACTACCTCTGTCTTGTTTTATTTACATTTCATCTTCCCAAGAGAAAGCCCAGGCCTGTGATGTGGTGATCAGAGGGTCTGTAACATGGTGATCAGAGGCCTGTAACACTGTGATCAGAGGGTCTGTGACATTATGATCAGAGGCTTGTGACATGGTGGTCAGAGTGTCTGTGATGTGGTGATCAGAGGCCTCTGACATGGTGATCAGAGTGTCTATGACATGGAGATCAGAGTATGACATAGGGATCAGAGTTTCTGACATGGTGGTCAGAGTGTCTGTGACATGGTGATCAGAGTATCTGTGACATAGTGATCAGAGGCCTGTGACGTGGTGATCAGAGGCCTATGATGTGGTGATCAGAGTGTCTGTGACATGGTGATCAGTGTGACATGGTGATCACAGTGTCTGTGATATGGTGATCAGAGGACTGTGACATGGTGATCAGGGTATCTGTGACATGGTGATCAGAGGACTGTGACATGGTGATCAGAGTATGACATAGGGATCAGTGTCTGTGACATGGTGATCAGAGGCCTGTGATGTGGTGATCAGAGTGTCTGTGACATGGTGATCAGAGGCCTGTGATGTGGTGATCAGAGTGTCTGTGACGTGGTGATTAGAGTGTCTGTGACATGGTGATCAGAGTATCTGTGACATGGTGATCAGAGTGTCTGTGACGTGGTGATCAGAGGCCTGTGATGTGGTGATCAGAGTGTCTGTGACATGGTGATTAGAGTGTGACATGGTGATCAGGGTGTCTGTGACATGGTGATCAGAGGACTGTGACATGGTGTTCAGGGTTTCTGTCACATCGTGATCAGAGGAGTGTGACATGGTGATCAGGGTATCTGTCACATGGTGATCAGAGGACTGTGACATGGTGATCAGAATGTCTGTGACATGGTGATCAGAATGTCTGTGACATGGTGATCAGAGGACTGTGACATGGTGATCAGAGGGTCTGTGACATGGTGATCAGAGGGTCTGTGACATGGTGATCAGGGGGTCTGTGACATGGTGATCAGGGTGTCTGTGACATAGTGATCAGAGGGTCTGTGACATGGTGATCAGAGTGTCTGTGACATGGTGATCAGAGTGTCTGTGACGTGGTGATCAGAGGCCTGTGATGTGGTGATCAGAGTGTCTGTGACGTGGTGATTAGAGTGTGACATGGTGATCAGGGTGTCTGTGACATGGTGATCAGAAGACTGTGACATGGTGATCAGGGTATCTGTCACATGGTGATCAGAGGACTGTGACATGGTGATCAGGGTATCTGTCACATGGTGATCAGAGGACTGTGACATGGTGATCAGAATGTCTGTGACATGGTGATCAGGGTGTCTGTGACATGGTGATCAGAGGACTGTGACATGGTGATCAGAGTGTCTGTGACAATGGTGATCAGAGGGTCTGTGACATGGTGATCAGGGTGTCTGTGACATGGTGATCAGAATATCTGTGACATGGTGATCAGATGGTCTGTGACATAGTGACCAAAGGCCTATGACGTGGTGATCAGAGGCCTGTGATGTGGTGATCAGAGTGTCTGTGACATGGTGATCACAGTGTCTGTGACATGGTGATCCGAGGACTGTGATATGTTGATCAGAGTGTCTGTGACATGGTGATCAAAGGGTCTGTGACATGGTGATCAGAGGGTCTGTGACATGGTAATCAGAGGGTCTGTGACATGATGATCAGAGGGTCTGTGACATGGTGATCAGGGGGTCTGTGACATGGTGATCAGAATGTCTGTGACATAGTAATCAGATGGTCTGTGACGTGGTGATCAGAGGGTCTGTGACATGGTGATCAGGGTGTCTGTGACATGGTGATCAGAGTGTCTGTGACATGGTGATCAGAGGACTGTGACATGGTGATCAGAGGACTGTGACATGGTGATCAGAGGCCTATGATGTGGTGATTGGAGGCCTGTGATATGGTTATCAGAGGCCTGTGACATGGTGATCAGAGTGTCTGTGACGTGGTGATCAGTGTGTCTGTGACATGTGATCAAAGGCCTATGACATGGTAATCAGAGGACTGTGACATGTGATCAGTGTCTGACATGGTGATCAGAGACCTATGACATGGTGATCAGAGGGTCTGTGACATGGTAATCAGAGGGTCTACAACATGGTGATCAGAGGGTCTGTGACATGATGATCAGAGGGTCTGTGACATGGTGATCAGGGGGTCTGTGACATGGTGATCAGAATGTCTGTGACATAGTAATCAGATGGTCTGTGACGTGGTGATCAGAGGGTCTGTGACATGGTGATCAGGGTGTCTGTGACATGGTGATCAGAGGACTGTGACATGGTAATCAGAGCCCTGTGACATGGTGATCAGAGGGTCTGTGACATGGTGATCAGAGGGTCTGTGACATGGTGATCAGAGTGTCTGTGACATGGTGATCTGAGGGTCTGTGACATGGTGATCAGAGGCCTATGACATGGTAATCAGAGGGTCTGTGACATAGTAACCAAAGTCCTGTGACATGGTGATTGGGCGTCTGTGACATGGTGATCAGAGGCCTTGCAAAAACTTCAAGTGGTGTTCATGCTGCATCAATTCATCTTTTTTTTTTTTTTTTTTTGGTCGGTCCTGGGGCTTGAACTCTGGGTTCAGCTCAAGGCGAGCGCTCTACCACTTGAGCTACAGCGCCACTTCTGGTTTTCTGGTGGTTTATTGGAGATAGGAGTCTCACGGTCTCTCCTGCCCAGGCTGGCTTTGAACCGCGATCCTCAGATCTCAGCCTCCTGAGTAGCTAGGATTACAGGCGTGAGCCACCAGCGCCCGGTGCATCAATTCATCTTGACCTGTGGTCCTTTTGTGATGATAGGTCAGCAAAGGACAGGTCAGAATAGTACGAGAACGTTCTGAAAGCCTTAGTATTAAAGTTTATGATCTTTGGAAGTGGTACTATGGCTCAGGTAGTAGAGCACTCTCCTTGAGCTAAAGAGCTGTTTCTCAAGGAGAACCCCCAGGCCCAGAGTTCAAGCCCCACGAATGACAACAATAACAAAAAAAAAAATGTATGATCTTAGCTAGACATGGTAGCACATACTTGTAATCCTAGCTACTGGAAAGTCTGTGTCAGGAGATTCAAGAATTTGAGGCCAGCTTGGGCAAAGTTAACACTGAGACCCCATCTCAAAAAAAATACCGACATAAAGGCTGTGGCTCAAGTGGTAGAGCACTAGCCTAGCATGACTGAGTTCTTGAGCTTAAACCTCAGTACTTAAAAAAAATAAAAAAACTAGAATCTGTCACAAATGCAACATGCTACTCTGGTTCACTCTAAAGAAGGAAAATGGAAAAACCAGTGAAATCCACATCCAGCTGGACGTAGCATCCAGTGTGGTCCTTTCCTTATGACAGAGGCTCGGTGACAATGCCGGTGTGTGCAGGGGTGGGGGCAGGGCACTGGGGGCTGGGCAAGAGGCCTACAAGAACAGCGTGCAGCCTCAGTGGTGAGGGCCAAGGCCTCAGGTGTTCTGACCAAGTACACCACGTGTGGTGGCCGCAGCTGCAGGTGTTCCAGCGGGGCTGGCTGTACCATCCTTGGAATTCGTTTCTAATCTAAAACTGTTTCAGAATAAAAAGGTTATTTAAACATGCCCCAACCCCTAGCACTCCCTGGAAACAGACTCCACCTCCTTCCCAATCAAAAGTCAAAAATAAAGAGGCCATGGTCGCCCTGCCCAGCCTGGGCTGGGACATCTGCCCTCTAGGTGTTCTTATCCAGCCAGGAGTGCTCACAGGGTCAGCATGCCCACTGCACATGGCAGCCTCAGACGCTAACTTCTTCCTGCCTGTTCTTGTCATTTCCCCCTGGCCATTAGCCCAAGTCCATTCACGGAGGAAGGACAGTGATCATTGGTGGGGTCTGGCTCCGCTGGAATAGTGGGAAGCTTTGAGGCTGGTGTTGGTGTTTCCTTCTCTTGTGCCCTTTGTTGTAGTGTGAGTGATTTCTCTGCCTCTGGCAAAAGGCCTGGGACAATGCCCAGACTTCCCAGGCTGGAGCCAGGGGCAGGGGCTGGCACACGCTATGTGGCCTGTAGTGTTTTTGAATGCACACAGAAGTTTATCATGAACTTGGGAAATATGTGAAAGGCAGGTTTAGAGAGACAGTGCTATGCTTTTATCCTACCTCCCCTGGAAATCACCTGCCAAGCACTCCTTATTTGTTTCCAACTACAAACACACAGAAACAGTGTTTAAATTTGATATTAGTCTAGTTGGAGAGATTTAAGAGCACCTGCCAGTTTTTTCCCTTGTAGTTTTTGTAGCATGTTTGAAGCAAGAAAAAAAATGGATGAATTCTGAGTGATGAGGATTGGCCCCCGCAGGGCGACACCTCTATATTTACTAGCGCCCTCCTACCATCCCTTCTCCTCCCTACCTTCCCCACATCTAACCACTGCTGCCGGCCTACACTCTGTGCAGGAGCCACAAGGAGACAGATGTCAGTGTGCTTTCTCAGAATAAGGGCAGGAAGGGGCAGGTGAGAATGCGAAGACTCACAAGGTCTCTCTCTTCTACTAGGACCTTGTCTGTTTGCTCCCAAATGAAAGGACACATTAGAAAATAACGTAGAGCATTACACTTAATTCTTTCTCAATAAAGCTCCACGTGGGAGGGGCGTGACATTTTGTCTAAGCCCACACCCTTTGTGCAGAGGTGCTGGTGGAGAGCAGGCAGCCCGCCTGAGGCAGGACACGCTGAGAGGGACCTGTGTGGTACTCAGGGGCTGGGCTGGGGGCCAGGTGGCCAAGGGAGCACTTCCTGTGCCACAGCCAGACCCCATGGGAAACCTAGATGGGGCAGATTCTGTAGGCCACCTCCAGTGGAGACTAGCGCTGGATACTCAAAATACCAAGGGAGGACTGAGTTGGTGACAAGTCGAAACCCTGCTCTCTAGGATCAGCTCTCTCTCTGCAACCTCTTTCCCTCCTGTCTGCCCATTTGTATGTGGGACGTCCATATTGATGCTGTGTGTGATCTTTCCTGAAAGACGCTGTTGGAGCATGAGGTAATCTTCCCTCCCGGCGTCCCTCACCCGCCTGCTTCTCCCACAGGTAGCCAGGCCAGGCAGGGTCAGGCATCAGCCCGATGCTAAGGGCCATGATTCATGGCAAAGGAGGCATAGGTCTGGGTCCTCGCACAGCTGAGGGCCCACTTGCGACGTGGGAGTTCCTAGCCCGGCACTGCTCCTGTTGGAAGCTCCTCCCCCGGCTACCCTGGAGGGAACGCTGAGGACTCCCTGGCTGGTGTTTGCTCTGTGGTTTCAGTCACTGTGTATGGGACCTGTTTTCCTGTTGGCAAGAAGCAACAGAGATGGGGCTGGACAGGTGGCTCAGTGGTGGAGTGCTTGCCTCACATGCATGAGGCCCTGGGTTCGATTCCTCAGCACCACATACACAGAAAAGGCCGGAAGTGGCACTGTGGCTCAAGTGGTAGAGTGCTAGCCTTGAGCTGAAGCGGTCAGGGACAGTGCCCAGGCCTAGAGTTCAAGCCCCACAACTGACAAAAAAAAAAAAAAGAAAAGGAAAAAAAAAGAGTAAGAAGTTGGGTGCTGATGGCTCATGCATAAAATCCTAGTTATTCTGGAGGCTGAGATCTGAGAATCAAAGTTCAAGGTCAGCTCAGGCAGAAGTATTTTTAATCCTTAAATAGTTGTACAGAAGGCTTAGGTGTGTGGAGTACAGCCTGGAGAGGATCCAGTTTATGCAGGTCCTTTGGCAGTGCCTTGCAAAGCCAAACCAAGCTCACTCTCTCTTTTTTACCTCTGAAAATGTCAAGGCAGGAGCATGGAAGCAGGCCCCTATCAACCGCTGGGGCCCACGCCTAACTCCTGGGGTAAAAGCCACAGCACCTGAGGTTCTGCAACAAACCTGGCTGCAGGAAATGAGATTCGGCCTTCCTTTTGTCTGCAGATGCTGACTGTCGGCAAGCCCTTTTCTGTCTTGCTCATTAGACCCCATACCCAAGTGTGAGGATGTGGTGGCGGGCCGCCGGGGATAGCTTGCTGTGGGTCCTTGGCTGCTAACAGGTGCCTGTCATTTACCACTCTCCCCTGGGGGCGCCTTCCACTCCACCCCAGGGCGAAGCAGCTTTTTATAGCCAGCAAGCCTCCAGCCAAGGGGATTCAGAGAATGGGACTTAGAAATAGGGGGACCCTCTGAAAGGGCAGAATCACAAAGAGCCAGGAAAGGTTTCAAGCGCGTTCTTATTCTTCTGACATTTAAACTCTGCAGGGCAGTCACTGTTTTGATCTTTAACCCCCTCGTTTCAAAGCAGTGCATTTTCATCCATTAACTTGGGAGGAGTAAGCGCCAGTGTGCAGCTGTCGCCTGCGTTCAGCCCTGGCAGGCTGGCTGGGGGAGGCGGGTGCACGCACAGCCCCAGGTGGGCAGGTGGAGAAGGAGGCAGAGGTGCGGAGGGACAGACAGTACACGCTTTACAGCGTCTCCACATGGGGGGAATGGACAGAACAGAGACACCTCGTCGCCTGGCCCACTGCAGAGGGAGGGTAACCTGTCAGCGTGCTCTCCCGATGTGGCTGTAGACGGGTGGGTTGCCCACAGGGTGCCACCGCCCCTGCATTCCTGTCAGTGTCCTTCAGCCATTCTTGAACTTGAAAGGCAGGGCCCTATCTGAAGACAACTGCCGAATGGCCCCTAACAGCTCCTGGTGGATGAAGCTGTCAGCCCCAGACTCACGCTTCCCATCCATGAGGCAGAGCATGCAAGTACCCTGCCTAAATCAAATCCCAGGTCATGTACCACACACCGACCCACTGCCTGTGTCCTTGAAAGGAAACTGACCCTACACAGCAGAGTCCCAAAGGACCAGAGCCCTCTTTCTCCTGGAGTTGCGCTCTCTGCGGGCCGCCTGCTAGAGCATCACATGCTACCCAGGAGACTCAGGAAGTGATCACCAGGTCACTGTAAATCTCTTCCTGCCAGCCTTTCACATTTCCTTCCAAAACTCCCTCCTCAAAAATGTTAGCAAAACCCCTCCACCAGTTGGAGGCCTGGAGAGGCCAAGGGGTCACAAGACCGTAGCCAGCGCTTACGCTGCACACATGCAGTGCTCTGTGCCCAGAATGCTTCCCCCAAGGAACCCAAATTGGGCCGGTCCCCTGCTGATGAACATTCGCCAGAGGAGAGCTGGTGTCATTTTCCTGCTGACACTGCCTCGTATGCATGTGCCAGGGAGCTAAAGGAGATGGCTTTCACAGTGCCAGGGCAGATGGGCAGCCCCAGGGAGGCCGGTGGCCCCCTCCACTGCCTAGAAGCCAGCCATGCACCAGCCTCGGGAGGAGAGTGAGCAGTCCCCAGACATCCTGCGGGGAGGACGTAGAAAGGATACTCATGTGGCAGCTTCTCTGGGCAGAATGGACACAGAGTGGCAAGGAAGGGCCCACCCAGCATCCAAAAGCCCCTCCCACCATTGTCCCTGCAGGGCCGGCATGCACATGTACTGTACACACAAGACTGGCTTAAAGTCTCGATTGTGTAAACCTTAGTCTGTTCCCTCCAAAGGCACTGCGCTGCAGCCAGCATAGCCAGCGCCCCAGGACTCATACCCACCCAGTGTGTAGAGAAAATGGCCCAAGAGGCCTGGCCTGGCCGCCTTGGTCTCCACACATGTTAAGTTGCCCGAGAAATGGTCCCGTGGTTTCCTGCCATTAGAGGAATCCCAGGCTGTCCATTTGTCATCTCCACAACTGTCTCTTCCTGGAGGGCTGCATAGGACGTGGTACACACTAGGGCAGAGCAGCTGCTTCTGGGAAGACCCGCCGCTCCCCTTCCCAGCCCTCAGCCCATCGCTCTGGAGCACAGACCGAGGGCACAGGCCACCACGCTCCCCATGGTGACTATCTCCAAAGGAGGCCACTTCAGCACAGGCCCAGAGCCAGACACTCAGCTCCACCACTTATTCCCTACATGGCCTAACTTGCCTTGCTTTCCTCATCTGTAAAATAAAAGCTACAAGACCGTACCAGGAGGTGAGCCAGGGTCCTAGGTGGGAAGTGTAAGTGAGCTGCTCCCTCCAAGGCAGGTCTGTGCTGTCTGTGGTCCCAGAGCCCCCGATGTCTTTGCAGGCTTTGTTCTCCGTTCCTGTAGGTTGGCTTGTCACTCAAGCAGGTGCCTCTGGCTAGGACTTTCCTGGAACCGAATCTGGCAAGTTACCAGTAGCAAAAGCCAAAACTCTTTTTCCTTTTTATCTAAATGAAGAGCCTTAATTCCCTAATCCTGAGAAATGTCAAGGACCCTTCACGCTTAACTCCTCACCACCCTGCCTGGACAAGGCCTTTAGCCCAAGTGGAAGGGTGATCAGCACCCTGGAGAGTTCCCTGGCTTAGAGGGCTTTCCCTGCTCCCCCAGGCCTGCCTCCTCCCGCCCTCTCCTGCCACGCCCTCTCACTAGCTAAAATTGAATCTATTCCTGCCTGCCTTGTCTCCATCACTCTGTGTCCTACTGGGAGAGCCCAGCCCAAGGAAAGAGATACACTACAGACTGGCCTCACGCTCAGAGTGCAGCCCCGGGATGGGCACAGGTCTGACTTTCTCAGTGAGGTGTCTGGAGGTCCTGCAGAGAGTGCACGCAAGAGGCCCTCCACCCCTTTCAAGGGGGTAGGCTGAGCCCCAAGGCTTGGAACGGCACAGGGGAGAAGAGCAGACCAGACAGGGACTCCACCCCTGCCTTACATTAGAGACCAAGCTCAATGCTGCACACACTTGGCCCGTCCTTCTCCAGCACAGAAGGTGGCCTTGGGAGGTGCACATTGCCCATCTCCCCTCTCCTTTCCCACCCGCCGGCATGGCCCCCGTGCGCACGGCCCGGCCTAGGACAGGGATGATCCTGCAGAGGCTGGTACATGACCTCCTCATCGAGCAGAGGAAGGTCGATCTTGCCTGGGTAAGCCTTGCTCCCTGTGGGTTGCAGGCCTTCCTCTTCAGGCCTCCAGACCTGTGGCACATAAATCCAGTGCAGATTAAGTAGATAGAGATTAGTCTGCCCTTCCCTCTACTTTGATCTCCATTTTAGAAGCTTCTTGGCATCACTCCCCATCATACACCCCCCCCCCCCCGCCCAATACCACTTTCAGGACTGACTTCGTAGTGTTCTGGTTTTGAAATCACAATGAATCCTCTTTTCGTGGACCCAGGGCTCCTGGGGCTGGTTACATGTTCTTCCAGGCATCCTTGGACCAGTGTTGCTGGCAAGGCTATTTAACACAGTGGACTCCCTGGAAGGGCTTACTCCTCCACACAACTAGCACCCACGGGCTGCGTGTCCCTGCCAAGCCATGCAGATTTCCATCCTGGAGAGCAGTGCACTGCGGACCCCTCCTTGCTCCTGGGCCTGACTCTCCAAATTCTTTCCTCTCAGCCCACACTGGAGGACCTTATAAAGGTGGCATCACAGCTATACAGCAAGGAGCCTGGCACCTCTGCCCTCACCTGGACTCTCCTTTCTAGAGGATAGAAGGCCCTTGTTTCATCCCAGAGAACCGGGGGTAGAGCTTATCCCAGATTTACCTCCACTGCCGACTGGTGTGATAGGGGCGGTTGTGGCACCTAAGTCCAGCGGGACCTGGTCCTGCCACCCCCACCCTCCCCCGTCGCTGAGGGCCAGAGGCAGTGATGTGGCCAAGTCTCCCAGTGGTAGTGATCCCAAGACTGAACACACACACACCATTCCAGTACCCTTGTCCTCCTCAAGGCACCTGAGGGCATCCTCCTCTTCCTCTTGCAAGGAAGCTAGCCAGAAGCTGGGTCTCTACCTCGCTTCTCTTAAACAAGCAACCGGTAAACACTGGATACTTAGCGTTGGCTATCTGTTGGTCTTGTGGGGGAATTATTTTAATAGTCAGGGCCTAGCTCTCCTGGATTAACTGCGGGGGCCGTGGGCCCTGTGGGCAGTGTGGTGGCAGATAACACGGCCAGTACATATTACATCAGGAAGAACATCGCACAATTGCTAGAGCCCTTGGTCCAGCTCAGCTGCAGTCCTGCCCCCTGGTGGTAGGAAGCAGGCAGTGGAGCACGGTGGTCTGTGGTTCCTAACAAGGCTGGCTGCACATCAGAACCGCCTCAGGGAGCTTTTGCACAACACGTCTAGACGGGCCTTCTAGACATTGGGAGACAGTTCTGACACAGTGGTGCCAACAGCTCTGGGGTCTGAGGAGCCCAGTGTGGCTCGCACAAGCAGGGACCCTGTGCACAAAGCCCTGGCAGGAGCTCAATGCATTCATTCAAATGAGGCATTGGCTGGGGGTGTGCCCTTTCACATCAACGGAGGGGAAACAGTGCAGGGCCAAGGGGTGAGAGGAGCTGGGAGACCCTGCTGTTCCCGGGACAGATGAGTCCCGAACCCCAGGTCTGAGGTCACGGCAGGCCTCGCCCCACCCTGCAGCATCTCCTTGGCTTGGGCAGGTGGCCGTCCTGGCCCTCCATCGCCAGGTGGGTGTGGCTGGTGAGGTAAGCCTCAGTGGCTCCTGGGTGACGTGCGCCTTTTGTCAGGTTCTGTGGCTCCTCCGGCCTGCGTACCCCTCAGCCAGGGTCCCCACTCCTATACCTGACCCCCCCCAGCCCAGCCCCGGGCCATGTGGCCCGGTACAGAGCGCTGCTCTCACTTCTGATGCAGTGAAAATAGCTCCAGAGCCCATCTGCGCTGGGGAGACTGTTGTGACTGGCAGCTCCTTCTCCAGCCTTGACTGGCAGCTGCTTCAAGGTCTCCTGAAAGGTCCCTCCTTCCTGAGTGGTTGGGAGTGTGCGGAGCTGAAGGTCAGGAGCCTGGGTGTGGCCAGCCTGGTGCGGTCCTGTGCCAGGGGGCTCTGTCACCACGGTGCAGGCGGTGCCACCTCATGTGAGCTACGGCCTGCACTGTGATGCCCCTCTATCCCGGGCTGGGCCGGCGCCTGAGCGCTCCTCCGCTGTGAGATGAACCCCTTTGCTCCCCCATCTCGGTGCCCCTACTTGTATCACCTCCTCCCATTACCCCCACGGACTCCCCGTCCACTTTGATCTTTTTACAAGCTTTGTTTCCCACCAGCACTCGACTAGTGGCTGCCCCTGCCTGCAGCCCCTCTCTCGGGAGCATTAGTGCCCTTCCCTGGCCTCCTGTGCCCGGGAGGGCTGCTTTCATCTCCCAGCAGAGCCTCATTAGCTTACTGCACAATGGCACCCGAACCTGGGCTGCCACTCAATTAGTTAATAGCAGTCTTTCTTTGCCCCAGGTCTGTTTTTGCCACATCTTAGATGCTGAGCATAAAGCAACTTTGTTGTTGCAAGGTATAAAACAAAAAGTATTGAAGGTGGAATGCTTTGACAAAGAAAAGGAAGATCATCGTAGGTAAACGTCTCCCGTGCTCAGTGGCCTCGTCTTGCCTGATGCTTGGGATGTAGCCTGGCAGTCCAAAAGCCAGCCGTGGAGGAAGCAGGAAGAAAGGAGAGCCGTCAGCACGTCTGCTAGCTGGTTGTCTTCTGTTAACATTCCTGGGATTGGAGGTGGAGAATTGGAGAAGCTAAATGATTACCTCAGTGCTAGGGATTTGCCAAGTAAAGGAAATGCTTTCTACCAAGCCCTGTGGAAAGGGAGCCGGATCTGACCAGATTGCTCGGCAATGGAAAGACTAATTAGAGACGGTGAGAGCCGGGTGCCAAATCAGGGGGCCTGGCACGGTGACGCTCCAGAGGACAGTTTCTAGTTATCTAAGCCCGTTCCACCCTAGGCACCCGTGCTCACAGTTCTGCTCAGTGCCTGGCACACACTCCAGCTTTCCAGAGACCGAGCTCAGCACTCTGGGAGGCTGGGCAGATGCCGCCCCGGGCCCCTGTGTGCACCTGGACGGAAGAAGCTATCTTCCAGGATGCGGGCACCACCACCGCTGCTCCCAGCCGCTGTCTGCATCTTCCAGCCTCTCACAACACTGAAGACCCCACCACTCCTGGCACCCAAGTGAAATCCTGGGGCTTCAGTGTGTTTGAATTCACAAGAAAGACAAACTGCCTGGTTTAGACTCCCTGGTTTTGTGCCCCAGAATCAGGCCCGGAAGGTGCTCCAGCCTTGATGCTCGCCGCTGGGGCCTTGAGCCCATCCCTGAGTCCTTCACCACATTCTCTTATTGTTGCTAGCAGACCCCAAAGAAGAGGCTAGCTGAAGCCGGGTGCTGGTGGCCCAAGCTTGTCATCCTAGCTACTCAGGAGGCTGAGATCTGAGGATCATGGTTCAAAGCCAGCCCAGGCAAGAAAATCTGTGAGAGGGGCTGGGAAGGTGGCTCAGTGGTAGAGCGCTTGCCTTGCATGCCTGAGGCCCTGGGTTCGATTCCTCAGCACCACATAAGCAAAAAGAAAAAAGCCAGAAGGGGCGCTGTGGCTCAAGTGGTAGAGCGCTAGCCTTGAGCTGAAGAGCTGAGGGACAGTACCCAGGCTCAGAGTTCAGGCCCCACGACCGGACCCAAAAAAAAAAAAAAAGAAAATCTGTGAGATTCTTATCTCCAGTTCACTACCATAAAAACAGAAGTGGCGCTGTAGCTCAAGTGGTAGAGCGTTCACCTTGAGCTGAAGAGTTCAAGGACAGTGTCTAGGCCCAGAGTTCAAGCCCCATGACAGACAAAAAAAGAAGCTAGCTGAAGTCCAGCCCACCCTGAGGGCCAACAAGGCAGATTACAAGCGAATTCTTAGGTGACGAGGAACTGCTGTGAAGTGCCATGCTTACTGCACACGGCACCCTACGCATGCATGCCCGCTGCCACTGGGAGAGCTCAGGCGCCAGGCTGGTCCATCCAGTGCCACCTCCTTAGTGTTGGACAGCACATACCAGGTCCGCTTTCCCGTGCACCGGCTACAACTGTCCGCCGCCGTGTGTCCCCGCCCCGGCCTCTGGACCGCACCTGCCCGACCCCTCCCATCCTCCTCCCAGGGCAGGTGTGCAGATGGGCGGTGACTGTTTTAAGAATGAGGGTTTGCCAAAACTGGAAAACAGCAGATACTGAACACGCAGCTGTCCAGCGGGCATTTGAAAAGTGGCAGCCCCTGTTCCTCACCCTAGCCCACAACACCAGCCATGATGCAAAGTTAGCATTACTACTGTTTAAAAAAAAAAAAAAGAAATTCATTGCTCATTTTAGAAAGCTATCTGTCAAAATGCTTAAAATATACGCAGTCTCACTTGGCGCTTAGAGAAGTGCCGTGCCGTTTATCTTGAAAGTCACCCGAGTAAGAATTCCTCAGCCGTGTGGGATCCGTGCACTGTTGGCGTCTCTGCAGGAGAGCCTCACCATGCTCCGGCGTGCACGTCTGATGAGTTGCTCTCAGCTAAACACACACCAAGGCTAGGCCTCTGGACACAGCTGAGCCTGACCACCCGCCCCGCAGAGCTGTGGTAACGGGGTTTCCAGCAGATGCGGCAGGCAGCTGGGCTGGAGAGCCAGAACTGCACGGAGGGCCTGCCTTCAGCCCAGCCCATTGCAGCCTCAGGAAGCAGTAGGTATGACTTCGGCCTCCATTTGGCCCAGGGGAAACTGAGGATCCAGCTAGGGCCAGGACCAGCTTCCCTGGCCGTGGAGCCTGCCCTCCAGGGTGACACAGCCTCTGACGCAGCTGCAGCGTGGGCCTGCAGCTGCAGCCCGCACACAGTGGCCTGTTCAGCATGTCACGCTGCGTGCTGGTAGGGGCTAGAACACCAACAGGTCTGAACAAGTCAGACCTGTGCTGATTCCTGTCCTCAAGTTAATGATTTTATCTGGAGTGTTCTATTTTGTTTTTAAACCACCACATTTGTAATGCCAAGAATCCCTAATGAGTGCAATCAAATAAACCATTAGTTTGAACACAGCTATCAAATTAGTATAATCTATTAATTTGCTGATGGATGGCAGACATCAGTGGATCTCGTGTCATCACATTTCAGAACTGCAGGGATCTAGCAAATCTGAGGCAGGGGACAGCACTGGCTTGAGCCCAGGGCCACTGTCGCCTAGCTGCCCTCAAGCCTCAGGGAGGCTGATCTCCCATGGAGTCAGGTGTGGCCTGCCAGAGTGCTAGACGCGGGTGCTCCCAAGAGCTGGTCACAGGGTGGTCCTTCTGGAGGGGGCTCCTCAGAGAGACCATTGTAGCAGCTGTGAAATGAAAGACCAGCTCCTGATGAAGCCGGGAGCTACAAAGTAGGAGACAGAAGTGAGAGTTAGAAGCAGGAGGGGACCTACCCTGCAGCTGGGAGAATGAATGGTTCTGGCCACCACCGAGGTGGATTACAGGTGGGAGACCCTTTTCAGCACCCCCCCCCTCAGGCCTGGAAGCCCTTGGGGGTGTGCCCTTCTCTGTTCCCTCCTCTCCCACAGGGCTCCAGCCAGGGAAGGGAGAGAGGGGGCAGTGGTCAGTTGCTGGAATGTTCCGGCACTCCACTTGCCTCTGTCCTTCCCAGCTACTGCATGCCTCCTCCCCTCCAGGCCCCAACTCTACTAATTTTCCTACTTGAGATTTGATTTCAGATGTCCTTTCCTCGGAGACGGGCAGCAGGGCGGGGCCCACAGCAGAGCTGTTGACAGTGACATGTGTTCTTCCTGCTGGCTTTCCTGGATCACTGTCACTGTCCTTCATCCCCAGGTGACAGACCATGCCACCACGGCCCTGCTGCACTACCAGCTGCCCCAGATGCCAGATGTCGTGGTCAGATCCTTCATGGTAAGTGGCTTCAGGAGCCAGGCCTCCTGTCCAAGCTGCAGCACTTTACGCGAGCACGTCCGCAGGGAGCACGTCCGCAGCGCAGCTCTGCGCCTGGGGGTCGGGGGGAGGGGAATGGGAAGAATTCAGAGATGGAGATCCTCCAGAAGTTCCTGGCATTGAGCAGATACTTAGCTGAGCTTGCCATCGTGAATCCTGTGTCCTGTAGAGCTAGAAGTCATCTTGCAATTGAAGAAACGGCTTGCAGTTCCCCAAGGTGTTTCTTTAGATTCCCAGATTGAGCGCAAGGTGGGGGCATCGCGCCGCTGTTCAGTGGTGAGCGGCCCGGCACCTGCCAGCTCTTGAGAGCTGTTCGCAGGTTGCTCAGCCATGGGTAGCTTGAAGCGGAACCTAGCAGGGGTGTCTGCACCGTGGAAATGGGCATGCGCTCTGCGTCAGGACCTCTGCCCCGGCCCCTGCGTGCCTGCGGCCTCCCGGACACACCCGCTAGCCGTCTGACCTCGGGCCGACAGCTGCCTGCTGGGGCGTCACCGGGCGCCATCCTCCACTGGCAGCAAAGCTTTCAGCTTCGTGCTAGGAAGGTAGCCAGCTGGCCGCCATGAGGAACCCTGCTGCAGGCTGGTACGCCGGCCCGCCTGCCCGCATGCGCAGTCGCCTGCCGGTACCCCGGCCCGCCTGCCCGCATGCGCAGTCGCCTGGCCAGCCCGCCCTCAGAGCTTCGCCAGTGGTTCTCAGACGATGGAGGCCCAGCTCGCTGATGGGCTGTGGTGTTGGGAGAGTCAGCCACGCCACGCCAGGCGGGTGGCGGAGCTGTCCTGGGGGTGCTGCCTCGTGCCCAGGGAGGGCGCGGCGGTGTTTCCTCCCTGTCGCCTCCGTTTGCTCCTGCCTGCGGAGCTGGAAGAGGGTGGACGTTTGCTTGGCACCCAAGGCCCTGGGCCGAGCTGGGGGCCGCACCCCGGCCCGCGGGGGGGGGTCCCGCTGGGGGTGAAGGCGGCAGGGCGCGGAAGGGCGCAGCGCCCCGCCGGCTCCCCTCCCTCCGCCACCGCCACCGCCGACCGAACCTCCTTGACTTTGAGAATTGAGTTACCCGAGCCTCATCCTTATGGATGATCCGCAGCGCGCTGCCCTCTGAACCTGGCGAGCGAGCGAGCGAGTGCTGCTTATTTGGTTAGTGGGTGACGCGGCTGTCCCCAGCCGCCCGAGCGCGGGCGCCTCGCCGCCTGGCCTGGGACAGGCGCTGGGAGATGACCTCCGCGCGTCCCCTGAGCTGGAAGGCGCCGCGCCCTCCGCGGCCAAGCAGACCCGGAAGCCGGGGAGCCACGGAGGCTCGGCAGCCTCTTGAGATGATCGGGTATCGTGGGGAGCACTGTCTTTGGGGCGATTTTGGAAGTGCCCTTGTCCCATTCTCATGTCTCTACGCTTCCCTTCAGACCTGGTTGAGGAGCTACATAAAGCTGTTCCAGGCCCCGTGCCAGCGCTGTGGGAAGTTTCTGCAAGACGGCCTTCCCCCCACGTGGAGGGACTTCCGGACCCTGGAAGCCTTTCACGACACCTGCCGGCAGTGACCAGCCCGGCCAGCCCAGCCCGGCCAGCCGGCGCCCCCACCCCGCACGCATGCGCAGCCAGCACCTCCAGTCCCGCACGGGTGTCTGCAGCTGCTCTGGCTCTCCACTCTGGAGCGGCACCAGGCATTTGACAGAGCGGGAGGGAGGGAGGAAGGAAGGAAGGATGGATTGGTTGGTTGGTTGTGCACTGTGGCTGAAATTCCCTTGTGTTCACGTGTTTGTTTTTGTAACTTATTTTTGTAAGCAATAAACCTTTTCTACCCAGGCCACAGCCTCACCTCCTGCCCTCCGCTCCGTGGCCATGCAAGCAGGGACTGGGCTTGAAGCGTGCTTCCTAAGGACACCTTCCCTGGGGAGGGGAGGGTGGCGTCTCTGAGCGGACTCCAGGCTTCAGAGGTGTTGGTCACAGGAGGACTGGCTTGTTCTGAGGGAAAAGGCACGCAGGGGTCTCTGCACTAAACCAGGAGCCCACAGCAGCTATTGGCCATGTCAGGGTCCCAGGTGTGTGCTGAGTCCCCTCCAGCCCCGTCTGCTGGGTCTAGTGGTGCCTAGACCTTCCCCCTCCCCCTCCCCCCCAACCCCCAACGGCTTCTAAAGCCACCAGCCTTCTGTGAAGGGCTGGAAGAGGGTGTTCCCATCCACCCAGTTCTCACTGTGGTGAGGATGGGTGGGCAGGGCGCCTCCCTGGTCCTGTGAAAGGGGTGGGGGGTCACAGGACACTACTCCACGTGGCCTCCGACATCTTCAGCCCTGGGAGTCCACTGGCACATATCAGGCCAACAACAGACCAGGAAGCGATGAGGCAGGCTCCAGCCCCTGCCCAGAGCGGGACATTGCCTGTTATGCACTGTCGGTCCTCACCTACAGGTGCACACCGTCATTAGTGAGCCCAGAAGAGAATAGCATCCACTGCCAGTGTCACTACAGCCCACCTTGCTTTGAACATTGTTCCCTCTGTTCAGGGTGGGGTGTAGATAATTCTCCTGTTCTAAGTCTTGTTCAGCCTGTGGTAAGGGACCCTGGCCCCGACTTCTGGTCACAGACTGACACAGCCCCATTGACCACCCCACGCGTGCGCACGTGCACGCCTTTCTTGGCTTCCCCTGAGAGCCTGTGGGTTGCGTTGCAAGCTGCCCGGCGGAGGCCGCGGGGCTGGGCTCACATTTGCTGTGAGGGCCACGCAGCTTTGCAAAGACATTTAAATGGCGTGCAGGCTGACGCACGGTGCCAGTGGCTCACAGGACACACAGGAAGGGTGACAAAGTGGAGCACGTGCCAAGAATGACAAGCACTTCTTGACTGCCACCAGCACAAGGTGACTTCAGACGCGCTCACACTGGACCAGCCGGGCAGCCGGCGCTCGAGAGCACTGCTGCGGGGGGGGGGGGCAGGGGGGGTCTCAGCCGCTAGACTCCCCACATTGCAGCGAGTCCCATGCGACCAGTAGGGCTGAGGCTCTGACCGCCCCCACCCCACAGAGGGCGAGGGGCCCCGGCAGGGGTGAGAGAGAGCGAGCCAGCAGGCAGGGGCCAAGGCAGGCCTCACTTCCTACATAGAATTAATGGAGATGTTTCTGAGTCATTTTTCAAGATGCCTTCTGTTGATGCAAGTGCCGCCTGGTTCTCATCTACAACGTGCTAGGAAAGTCCTGTGAAACAGGTTTCTTTGGCATCACAGATAGAATGCACAGGTAGAGAGGGGGGGCTCAGTACCCTGCGTGACAGCCAAGACCTGCCCTCCAGCCATCTGCTGACAGTGAGGGGAGCTTAGACATTATCTTGGGGGAGGGGCGGGGCTGAGGCTCCTCGGGGAGGGAGGGAGGGAGAGAGGGAGGGAGGGGCCCTCAGACGTGACTTGAGACAGAGAGGAGCTGCCCACGATGGAGACACGTGATGCCTGTTTTTCTGTCTTTTAACATTTCCCTTTTTCTTTTCTATTTTTTTGTGCCAATACTGAGGCTTGAACTCAGAGCCAGGGTCTGAGCCTTATCTTTTTCACTTAAGGCTGGTACTCTACCCTTGAGGAGCTACAGGCAGGAGCCACCAGCACCTGACTAACGTTCCCTATTTTAAAAGGGAGTGAGGACTGGGGATGTGGCTCAGTTGTAGAGTGTTCACCTAGCATGCATGAAGCCCTGGGTTCCATTCCTCAGCACCACATACACAGAACAAGCTGGAAGTGGTGCTGTGGTTCAAGTGGTAGAGTAGCCTTGAGCAAAAGCAGCTCAGGGACAGTGCCCAGACCTGAGTTCAAGCCCCAGGACTGGCAAAAGTAAAAACAAGTAAACAAAAATTAAACTAAAAGGGAGTAAAGATGCCAGGCGTGGGTGGCTCACGCCTGTAATCCTGGCTAGTCAGAGGCTTGAGATCTGAAGATCGTGGTCCCAAGTCAGCCCAGGCAGGGAAATTTGGAGACTGTTATCTCCAATAAACCACCAGAAAAGTCACTACAGCTCAAGTGGTAGAGCACTAGTCTTGAGCAAAAGACACTCAAGGACAGTGCCTAGGCCCAGAGTTGAAGCCCTAGGACTGGCAAAGAAAAAAGGGGGGGGGGAGAAGGGAGGGGAGTGTGAGGAGACTTCAAGGCATCACTGGGAGGAAGTGAAGCCCCAGATTGTGCCAGGCTTGCTCACCAAAACCCCTGGCTGCTTGTGCCTAAGGACAGCCTGTGAAAGTCTGACGTGTGTGTGTGCGTGTGTGTGTGTGTGTGTGTGTGTGGCTGTGGGGGTGGAGAAGGATCAGTGTGCTAAGGGGGTGGATTTTGGACAGTTGCCATTTTTTGGTGCCTGTCACTAAGGAACTTGGCCCTGTGGGGGTGGCGTCTGCTCAGAGCATGGCATGGCCGACCAAGGGTCTTCTGTCCACAGCCCCAGGGGGGCTGCAGGGCTGGGCATCAGCACCCTGCCAAGTGTTGACATGTGTCATCTGACTGCACCCATGTGGGGGTGTGCCCCCCCCCGTGTTTACAGATGAGAACAGGGGAGGGGCGCCGTGGAGGGCTGTGGAGGGCGGCTCGGCCGGGCTCCTGTGGCCTGCTCTGCACCCTGGGCTTCCAGCTCGTTGGGGCGTTGTCACTGTGAGGAGCTGACAGGATGGAGCTGCGCGCCCGGGAAAGGTTGTCCGGATTTTTTTTTTTCCTGAACTAAATGGGGAACTGGCCTTTTGGTTATCGAGTGATGTTTCCACACTTCACACCTCGGACGGCACAGGATGCTGATCTTTGGGTGTGAATGTGCACACGCGCCCTGGCTTTTCGGGTGTCAGGGAGTGGGCCTGGTGCTAAATCGGGACGCTTTGAAGGTCATCCCTGGTGAGGAAAGTAAGGATGGCTCCAGCCAGCAGGTCTCTGTCGACACCTCCGGAGCAGGGTCGGCCGTCAGGACCCGGAAGGACACGGCCCAGCCTCTGCCATCGTCCCTTCCCCCCATGTCCTCACGCCTCCCCCCCAGCACCCAGAAACCCCCATCCAGTCCAATTTTAAATTGCAGGTTGGGGTTGGGAAGGTGGCTCAGTGGTAGAGTGCCTGCCTTGCATGCGTGAGGCCCTGGGTTCGATTCCTCAGCACCACAGAAGCAGAAAAAGCCACAAGTGGTAGAGCGCTCGCCTTGAGCTGAAGAGCTGAGGCACAGCGCCCAGGCCCAGAGTTCAAGCCCCAGGACCGACAAATTTTTAAAAAAATAAAAATAAATTGCAGAGGCTTCAAGTTCACAGGCATCTCCCGGGCAGAGCTGGGTCTCGGAGCCTTCCTTCCATTTATTGCCTGGGAACCGGCCCTGGGGCCTCGGCCAAGTGGGCTGGGAGCTCCGGCCAGGACAGACCGCCCCAGCCACACAGGCTGCATTTGGCTACTCGGGGCCTGGTGAGTTGGGCCTTCATCTGTACCCTGCCTCTCCCAGGCAGGGTGGCCCCATCATGTTGTCTCAGGGGAAATTGGAGGCAGGGCGCAGGGGACCCATATCTTCCTTTTTGTAGAAAATTTGGTCACGTGAATAAGCAAGACAGCAAATCCCGCCCGTAGTTCTCAGAAGCTGGAGATCATTATGAGCCAGTTTGATGTCAGCCATTGTCCAGAACATGACATCGCACCGCACGGACCGCTGCTGGCTCCCTGCCATCCTCGCTGCTCAGAGGGCAGAGACCTGAGGATCACAGGAAAGTCCATGACACTTTTATCTCCATGAACCAGAAAAAAAAAAAAAGCTGGAGGTGGAGCTGTGGCTCACGTGGCAGAGCACCAAGCTTACATGAAAAAGCCAAGAAAGGGTGTGAGGCCCTGAGTACCAGTACCGGTACAAAAACAAGGGGTGTTAGGACGTGCCCTCAGGATGATGGTCACAGCCTCACTCCCACTCCTCCTTCCTGAGACTTAGTCTTCCAGCAAACCGGGACTTCCTGCCTTGATTAGCGCCACTGCCTTCGGCTGAAGCGTTTGGTATTTGACTTGGCTGTGGCCTTTCATTTCCAAAGGGTAGTTGGTCAAATTAATGATCGCCGAAAGGCCACAGTTAATTTGTTCTCGTTCCTGTTTCTTCCCACTCATTTGCTAACCTGCAAAGTTCAAGAAAACTCCGGAGCATAAAAGAGGAGGCAGGCAGGAACGTCCCAGCTTTCTTGAAAGATCTGGAGCCATAATCCGGAGATGTAGGAGTATACCGGCACAAGAAGCCCGCGTGACTGCTGTCCAGGTCCAGTGTGGGCTGGGTGGCTAAGCTGTCTCCAGTCCCCTATCCTGGAGCCCCTGATTTTGACCACAGTCGGCATTGCATTACCTGCAGCTGGAGAAAGTGGACGGGGAGACAGTCACTGACAGAGACACCACCTTGCTTGCCTGCACCTTACCTAAGTGGCCGGGGATGCACGGGAACCTCCTGCCACATCTGTACCCCATCTGGGCTGGAGAACATGTGCGCATGCCTGCAGGACAACACACCAAGTGCCCAGGTCCAGGGAGGACACAGATGAGTGGAGAGGACCAAGGACGCCACCCAGCGGGGCCCAGGCCCTGCAAGGGACCTGGAGCAGAAAACAGCCACCGGAAGAAACAGGAGAAGTTCCATCAATCATGAGTCTAGTTAACAGCAATGGGGCACTTCTCATTTCTTTCTTTTTTTTTTAATTTTTTATTTATTTTTATTTTTTTTAATTTTTATTTTTCTTATTTGACTGTTGCCCTTCTAATATCTTGCTTTTAATAAATTTTCTTGAAAACCACACCCTGAGCTATCTTAAATAAAGTAAAATGTATCATGATCGTTACAAGACACAATGACACAATATTGTATGGAAAGTCTAGGTAATATCTTTTCTCCATTTTTTTAGTAAATCTAAAAAGACTCCTAAATTTAAAAATGGTGTGTGTGTGTGTGTGTGTGTGTGTGTGTACATGCGTGTTGAACTTTGTGGCTGAAAATCACAGCACACGTGTATTTTGCTCACCAACTTCCAGTGCGGTAGGACTGCCCAGGGATGGTGCTGGCACCTCTGCCATGGGCATCAGCTAAGGGGCTGCTTGCTTGGGGCTGGGGATCCCCTCCATTTGAGTCCCAGGCTCTGGCCTCAGCCAGGAGCTCTGACAGGCTGGAGGGGCAGCCTTGGCTCCTCCCCTGACCCCTTCCTCAGACAGCTTGAGCTTCCTCATTGTATGGCACAGACCCTGGGCAGGCACCTCCAGAGAGCCAGGGAGACGCTGTCTTGTCTTTCGGGACCCAGCCTTGGAGCCGGCTGCAGGTAGGGTCTCGGGTCTTTGAGACGTTCCCACAGTGATCTGAGGTGAAGGTGGTAGGTTCTGTGGCTCTTCCCAGGGTCCCCCGGGGAGGTGGGGCCCACAGCCTGACAGGTGGTACGCCAACCACAGAGGTGGTCACTGGGATGTGGGCCTACTTCACTTCCTGATTTAAAGGTCACGATGGACACGGCAACTCCATGTGCTCTGACCCTGCCTCCTCTTCCCCACTCTGGGGATTAACATTAATGTTCTTTCACCATCGACTGCTTCTTGCCATACAGTGCCTGGCTGTGTGTGTGAGAGAGAGAGAGAGAGAGAGAGAGAATACTGGGGCATAAACTTAAGGCCTTACTTGACTTCTTTGCTCAAAGCTGGCGCTCTACCACTTGAGCCATAGTTCCACTTCTCAGGGGTTTTTTTCTGATTAATTGGCAATAAAGAGTCTCAGTTTGGTCTGCCCAGGCTGGCTCCAAACCCTGATTCTCAGATCTCAGCCTCCTAAGTAGCTAGGATTACATGCCTGACTTTAACTTGAGACTCCATCCTGTATTCTAACTGCAGGACAAGGCAGAGCTGCCGGCCTCCCTTCCCAGCGTCCACACTTCCTGTTGACCTTATTTTCAAATTAATTTATTTTTGGTTTATGTGGTATCAAGGAATCGAACCCAGGGCCTCATGTATGCTAGGCAAGAGCACTCCACCCCTGAGCCCCACTCCCAGCACGTCTTGTCCTTGACAGAGCTTCCAGGCTCCAGACTTCCAACTCCCTTACAGCAAGGAGTAGCACGCAGAGTATGGCTTGGGTTTTACGTGACTTGTGGAAGGCTTTGTGGAGGAGGGAAGCATGGTGCTGGCTGAAGTGTGGCACTCTAGCAGCCATCCTGAACCTTGAGGCTTTGTTCCAGGAGGGAGGCAGGGCAGCGAGATCGAGGAGCCCGGCTGTTTTGACAGGCTTGACACCCATCCCTTTCCTTTTTGTCCTGTGGGAGGAGCTACACTATCCTGTTCAAGCCGCCCTCCTTCTCAGGGTTTTCTCACTCAGCCCATCTGATCCTGATACACTCGAGGATGTTCCCTGGAAGTTGGCTTTTTGACCACCATGAGCTCACACTCCTATAGATCCCAATTCCAACTAATTGCTCTTTCTGATCTTTGGTCTCCGTATGTAACCCAGGCTGGCCTTGAACCTGCGATCCTCCTGTCTCAGTCCCCCCAGAGCTGAGATTACAGGCATGCACCACCATGCCTGGTTTCATTCTTCTGCCTGTTACACCCCAGGCCCAGCCAGTGCCGGGAGCTCCCCACTGCTTGTGCCACACTGACTGCCTTCCCCAGCCAGGAGCACCCCAATCGCACCAGCTCCTTGGAGAGTCACAGAACTTCAGTTTCTCCTGAAGGTTAGTGAATGCATCTTTAATCAAGGAAAGCAATGACGTGAGTGCGTTTCTGCCTCGTGGAGAGAAAGTGGCTGTGCCGTGGCCTGTGCTATCCGCTCTGGGCTCCCCTTCTCACCTGGCGCTGGGCCGGGCAGATAGCAGATCCGGCTTTCTCCTTTCTCCTCCCAGGTCTTCCTGCCCCCACCTGTGTTTTTTATCTCCAATCACCACTCCACCATGCCTGCCCAGGCACAGTATTGACCTGCTGGTTAAAGCATCAACTCCCAGCGAACAGCTTTAATTTTTAACCCAGGTCCTCGCTCCCCTCCTCTGCGGGAGCCGACTCCCTGGCTTGCGCTGCAGCCTGCAGGGGAGTTTCCCACAATCCCCCATGAACCTCTCCACCCACCCTCCTGTCCTGCGAACGTTTGGGAAATCAGAAGGTGAGAAACAGCGTCCTTGGTTTCCGTTCTGTCAGCCGGGCTCAGAGGAGGAAGGACGCCCTGGGGCTTCTTGTTTTGTTTTCTTTCTACATCAAACTTCAAGAATTTCCCTTCTTTGAAAGACCTGAATGAAATCAAACTCAGGATTTGTTCTCTGTGGCTGTGTAACAAGTCAGCCAGCACTTACTCTACCACAACAAGCTGACCAGGGTTCCGTGTGTCCTGGGGGGGGGGGGAGGGGTGTGCTCGGGCCTCAGTCTCTCACAAAGTCCTTGTCAGACGTCACTTGAGTCATCCAAATCTCACTGGCCACAGGACCTCATCTTCAGTGGCGCCCACATGGCCACACCAAATGTGCATCTCATTAATAGCAGGGAAATGGCCAAAAGCAAATACCCATCACAGTCCCGATGTCATTCTTCACAGAAATAGGAAAATCAATCCAAAACTTCACACAGAAGCATAAAAGGCCTGATCAGCAAAAGCAAGTAAAAAGAGCAACGTTGGAGGTTTCTGAATATCAAACTTCAAGTTAAAATACAAAACCATAGTAATAAAACAGCGTGGTACCAGCTCGAAAGTAGACCCGATGACCAATGGAACAGTATGGAAGATGCTAGAATAAAACCACACAGTAACAGCCAGTTAATCTTTGACAAATGAGTCAAAAATATACACTAAAGAAAAGTCAGCTTCTTCAACAAATGATGCTGGGGAAACTGAGTTTCTCCCTGCAGGAGGCTGAAGTGCGTTCGATCGCTCCTTGTTCAAAAGTCAGCTCCACCTCAGTCAAAGAGCTCAAAAGTAAGAACTCAGTCTACTGCAGGAAACAGCGTGGACCCCCAGAGCTCATTGGCACGGGTGAATTCTTCTGTGTAGGACTCCAGATACTCAGAAGGTGCAAGCAAACATTGACAAATGAAGGCTGGGAAGGTGGCTTAGAGGTAGAGTGCTTGCCTAGCATGCTTGAAACCCTGGGTTCGAGTCCTCAGTACCACTTGAACAGAAAAAGCCGGAGGTGGCACTGTGCTCAAGTGGTAGAGTGCTAGCCTTGAGCAAAAGAAGCTCAGGGACAGTGTCCAGGCCCTGAGTTCAGGCCCCAGAACTGATAAAAAGAAAAAAGAAAAAAAGGCAAATGGGACTATGTCAAATTAAATAATCTTCATGATGAAAGAACCAAAGACAACCCAGAGAACAGGAGGGCTCTCCGCCCACTGTTCAACAGACAAGGATTCGAATTGAGAATATCCCAGGAGCTCAAAAACCTTAAACAGCAAGAGAAGAAGTCCAATGAAAGCAAATTGCATGCGTCTCAGAAGAAATACATGTGAGGTCAACACCTGAGCCGTAACGGAAACGCAAGTCGACACCACTCAAGCATTTCACCCCACCCCAGTCAGAATGGCAGCCACTGATGAAACCATCCCCCCCACCTTTGCCACCCCCCACACCCCCTCCTGCCCCCCGAACACTGGCCAGGCCCAGGAAATGGAAGCTCGCACGCTGCTGATGGGAATGCACTGTGGAAGTCAGTGTGGAGGAATCAGAAGACGGAAAGTCAGCCTTCCTATCCCCACCACACCACTCCACATTAACCAAGTACCCCGTGAGCGATGAATGGATATGCGTGTGTGTGGTGTGTATATGCATAAGTGTGAGTGGATATATATTAACGTACACACATATATGTCACTATTTTTTGTTTTGCAGTCCAGTGGCTTGAACTCAGGACCTGGGCGCTGTCCTTACGCTTCTTTTTGCTCAAAGCTAGCGCTGTACCACCCGAGTCACAGCACCGCTTCTGGCTCTTTTTTTTTTTTTTTTGTCAGTCCTGGGGCTTGAACTCTGGGCCTGGGCGCTGTCCCTCAGCTCTTCAGCTCAAGTCGAGTGCTCTACCACTTGAGCCACAGTGTCACTTCTGGTTTTCTAGTGGTTTACTGGAGATAAGAGTGTCATGGACTTTCCTGCCTGGGCTGGCTTTGAGCTGCGATCCTCAGGTCTCAGCCTCCTGAGTAGCTAGGATGACAGGCGTGAGATACCGGCACCTGGCCTCTACTTCTGGCTTTTTTGGTGGTTAATTGGAAATAAATCTCACAAACTTTTTGCCAAGGGCTGGCTTTGAACTGTGATCCTCAGATCTCAAGCTCTTAAGTAGCTAGGATGACAGGTGTGAGCCACCAGCTATATGTCACTCTTGAACGTGGTAGCATGTGTGTGTGTGTGTGTGAGAGAGAGAGAGAGAGAGAGAGTGTGTGTGTGTGTGTGTGTGTGTAAGAACACAGCTTAGCTCACTGCCCACAATCCCCTGAATGACTCCAGTGCTTCTCTGCGGGGCCAGGGTGAGGCAGGGCCTGGCTTGTCAGACTCTGTATGTCCTGTGAGGACAGACCAGGCCTTAGCAGGCAGAAAGCCCCAGCGGGTGTCTGTAGGGGAGCAGAAGGGGAGCAGCCCCTGGGTGTTGGGGGGAGAGGCGGCAGGTGCTGGAGAGCCCTGCATCAGATCACGTGATGAGGGCCTTGTCCTCGGTGTAATAAATGAGAGGCAGGCGGGGCACTGGGCGGCAGGGTTATGACATCCCCAACTCCCTTCCAGTGTTGGGGTGCAGGAGGGTGAGAGCGGGTCCCCACAGAGGTGTGAGAAACTCAGAACCGTCGCAGTGTGAGAACTAGAGACCTCTGGCTCAGACAGAGGCCTCTAGTCAGAAATGTCTCTGGATGGGACATGGAGAGGAACAGACACTCTACAGAGTCCGGCCTAGCCCCCTCTCCTGCGGGCTCTGGGGAGACAGTAGAGGGCAGAAAAAGGGGGTTCCAGGGGACCCATGGGAGCCTCCAGGGCCTGGCAGGAGGGAAGTGCCCTAGGCCGTGGGATGCTTGCTTGTGGGCAGGGCCAGCCCCCTCTCGGAGGAGATGAGGAGCCACAGCAGCCCAGCACTTCCGCTTCTGCCAGGAGGTCGCTGCCCTGTCCTCTCCCAGGCCCCTGCCCGCCGTCGCCCAGCGGCTCTCGATGACCGCCGTCCACTCGCTGAGCATGGCGGGGCGGCGCCCGGCTGCAGGCCTCTGCTCACACCGAGGGGGACACGCCCGGCCGGCCCCCCCAGACAGCTGGAAATCAGCCTCCGCAGGTGACCCCCCCACCCACAGGGTCACCCAGGACCACGGTTCCCATCTGAACACATTCCCTGAGCCCCGCCCTCCCTGCTCCCGAGACCCGGGCGGTGTGCTCTGCTCATCGCCCAGCAAGGCTTCCAGGCCCATTTGAAGGGGTTCACGGGGCGCCGGGCAGACTTTACCCCCACATGCCCTCCCCTGCTCCTCTTTAAATAGCATTCTCCAGGCTTTTAGCTGCAAACTCTTCTTCTTTCCCCATCGCACCCAAATACCAAGATCTTCTGCCCCCAGCCTGACTCCTCCCGCCAGCCCTGACTCATGCCGGGGGGCCAAACCCTGCCCCCCGGGAGCTGGGAGGGGACATGGACACACGTGCCAGGCAAGAAGCTGGCATGTGAGCATCACAAATGTCCCCCGCGCCCCCCCCGCCCCCAGTGCTGAGCTGGAGCCGTGAACGTGGGGACCGTGACTCTTGCTTTTCTTGGCTTCCTGGAGGCCAGCGCCTCACATGCCGTGAGTCTGGCCCGTTTGGAGGTTCAGCCTCGGAGACAGATGACCCCCAGCCCTCACGACAGGCCTGCAGACCGGGCTCCACGCCTGTTCCCTTGATCTGGCCTTCCAGCCCGATGACGGTGTGCAGGGACGGGCAGGGGGCCAGCAGGGCGATGGTCAAGGCTGACGGATGCTGCCCAGGCTGGGCAGGCCAAGCGTCCACACAGCGCCGTCCTCCCAGAGCTCAAGTCCAGAGGTGCCACAGTCCTTCGGTGCTGCTGTAACAGCAGCACGGACAGCGTCACTTACGATCGGCCGAAGTCTGTGGCTCCCGAGACTGGAAGTCCATGATGGAGGGCGGCACTGGCAAAGGCCTCTCCCAGCCCTCCTCCCGCCCCCTAACCTCAGCAGCCCCCCCTCCGGGCCCACTCCTGGCTCCACCAGTCGGGTACCCCCACCTGGCTTTGGGATCCCCAGCAAGTTGACACGATCAGGAGCCACAGCACCAGCCCAAGATGCCCCGCGGTTCCTGGGGAGTCCTGGCTGTGACCCCAGCTTCCCTGCCAAGCCTGGGCACCACCATCTTCTCCTAAAGATTCCAAGCTCTTCCTGCATACCTCCACTCCCCGCTTTTCCACATAAGATGCCAGAGCCAGGGGTGGAGGGGGCTGGGGCACTGGTAGCCCTGATTGGGCCCCCAGGAAGGTGCTGGCCAGGTGAGCTCTCTGTTAGGAAAGGCAAAAAGGGCATGCCCTGGGCTGGGAACGTGGCTCAGTGGTAGAGCGCTTGCCTTGCATGCATGAGGCCCTGGGTTCAATTCCTCAGCACCACATAAGCAGAAAAAAATAGCCAGAAGTGGCACTGTGGCTCAAGTGGTAGAGCACTAGCCTTGAGCTGAAGAGCTGAGGGACAGCACCCAGGCCCAGAGTTCAGGCCCACGACCAGACCCCCCCCAAAAAAAGGGCATGCCCTCCCCCTTTGCTAAGATTCAGCAAATGAGTTAAAAAAAACCTGCCGTTATCTCCCAGGGAGGCTGTAGGAATGGAATCATGGGCTGGAAGGGCCTCCCCCAGTCCCCACCTTCATGACCAAACATGGGTGGTGCTGATGGGAGGTTCCAGAGCCCCATCAACAGTGTTCAGCCAGGGGCTGGGAAGGTGGTTCAGTGGTAGAGCGCTTGCCTCTCATGCATGAGGCCCTGGGTTCATTCCTCAGCACCACATAAGCAGAAAAATCTGGAAGTGGCGCCATGGCTTAAGTGGTAGAGCGCTATCCTTGAGCTGAAAAGCTGAAGGATAGTGCCCAGGCCCAGAGTTCAAGCCCCACGACCACCACCACCAACAACAACAAAAAGTGTTCAAGCCAGGCGTGGTAGCACTCACCTGTGATCCCAGCACTCAAGAAGCAGAGGCAGGAGGATTGAACTCCGGAACCAGCCTGGGCTGCACAGTGAGACTCTGCCTCAAAACCAAAGACAGGAGCTGGGCAAGGTGGCAGTACCTGTAATTCTAGATATTTAACTTGGGAGGTAGAGATCGGGAGACTGTGGCTCAAGGCCAGCCCAGAAATAAAAACTAGGAGGAGCCCATCTCAATCAATGGCTAGAATCAGTGGCCCCAGGCCCGTCCATCATCCTGGTGAGAAAGAGAAACACAGATGGAGAATCACAACACCTTCCAGGCCAGAGACACAGCCAGAATCTATCTTGAAAATAAGCACCACACAAAGCGTGTGGTCCAAGTGGCCAAGTACCTGCTTCGCAAGCACAAGTCCCTGAGTTCAAATCCCAGTACTGCACCCTCTCCCCCCAAAAAGATGTCAGTGGCTCACATCTGTAATCCTAGCTACTCCAGAGTCTGAGATCTGAAGATCGAGGTTCAAAGCCAGCCCAGGTAAGAAAGTCCATGGGACTCTTATCTTCAATTAACCACCAAAACACTAAAAGTGGAGGGGCGGCTCAAGCACCAGCCTTGAGCAAAAGAGATGAAGGAACAGCGCCCAGGCCCTGAGTTCAAGCCCCAGTACTGGCACACATACACACCACACACACACACACACACACACCGAGGCAGGAAAAGTGGGGAGGGGCAAGGCTGAGAGGGAGAGGGAGGAGGCCTGGGCCTGGAGTCTGGGAGAAGGGCCTGGGGAACCCTGAGTCAGCCCCCCGCCAGAAAGTTCTTTTACACACTGGCGAGTGAGCAAGGCTGCAGTGCCTGGGAACACAAAGCCTGGCTGGTTCCCGTTCCAGCAGCTCAGGGGGGCAGCGGCCCACGGGTGGGGAGGTGTCCAGAAGCGGCTTTTCAAGCCTTCCTGGGGCTCCTCCCCACTTCCCCTGGAGCCAACCCAGGCAGGAAAGTCTGTGAGACTCTTATCTCCAATAAACCACCAAAAAAACAGAAGTGGTGCTGTGGCTTCAGTGGTAGAGCTCTCACCTTGAGCTGAAGAGGTCAGGGACAGTGACCAGGCCCAGAGTTCAAGCCCCGTGACTGACAAAAAAAATAGGGGCTGAGTACAGTGGGTCACACTTGTAATTCCAGCCACTCAGGAAGCAAAATCAGGAGGATGGAAGTTCCAGGCCATTATAGGTAAAAAGTGAACAAGACCCCATCTCAATCAACAACACGCCAGGTGTGGAGTCACACGCCCATGATCCCAGCTACACAGAAGATAGCGTTAGAAGGAATTTGGTGTGAGGTCAGCCCTGGGCAAATTTGAGCAATAACTAAAGACTAATGGAGGCATAGAAGGGGTTGGAGTGTGACTGAAGAGGCAGAGGGCCAATCTAACAAGCTCCGGGCCTAGAGTTCAAACCTCAGTCCTACCCACCCACAGGATGGCCACCCAGTGCCGGGCACGGCAGTGACAGTGGCAGTGTCCAGCAGCAAAGGTGTGACCTCAGCAAAGCACCTGTCAGTCTGGGCCCTTCCCTCCAGCCTCAGGGCCTCACACTTTGAGCTGGACCCTGGGCCTCAGGTCTCTGGTCACCCAAACATCCTTGGAACGAACTCCTTTTCTGCTGAAGTCAGCTGGAAGCGCCACACTGTGTACAAATAAGGAGTCAGGACAGAGGCTGGAACTGCTCATCGTGGCGTTCTCCAGTGAATTCCCAGGGCTATAAAATGTGCTTGAAAATTTATTTTAATAGGTTTTCATGAAAAATCACTGCATCAATAATACATGTTCACGATTTTAAAAAAGCAAGAGATAAAGAATAACACAGGGAAAAAATAAAAATTCCTCCGTATCACAGCACCCAAAGATAAGCACAAACATTATCATGATTCAAATCCTTCCTGGCACAGCTACAGATTCACTTATTTTAAAAAACGGGGTATGTCTATAGATAGATCAATAAATACATACATTCATATGTATGTATAAACTTACATAAGTAGATACATAGATATATAAGTGTATAGATGCATACATAGCTACATGGACACATAGATATGATAGATACATAGATAATAGATACATAAATATACAGAGAGAATAGAGAGTAGATGCATAGATAGATGAAGACAACAGATAGATAAATAGATAGATAGCCAGTCAGGTGGGTAGACAAGCAGGTAGGTAGACAGGTACATAAATACATAGGTCAGCAAGGATGCAGGGAGAATCTGGGTCTCTGCAAGCTCAGGAGAGAAGCATCAGAGGACACTGGCCTGCTCCCACCTTGAACCTCGGACTTCAGCCTCCAGGACTGTGAGAAAATGCATTTTTGTGGGAGCAGTACTGGGGAATTGAATCAAGGACCTTTAACTTACTAGGCAGGTTGCTCTACCACTTGAGTTACACCTCCAGTCAATATTGCTTATCATGTTTAGAAAGCCCCCACTACTTCTGGTTTCCTAAGGTCATCTTTTCATGAATGGTGTTGAATTCTATCCAATCATTTTTCTGCATCTATGGAGAAAATCACATTTTTCTCTTTTAGGTTGATTGCTTCTGAACATGAAACCATCCTTGCATTCCTGTAATAACCCTACCTGGTTGTAATGTTGCTTCATTTGAATATTTTGCTACAAATTTTCCATCTGCTCTTGCAAGAAGAGTGGACCTGTGGTCTTCTTCATCTGGTCATACTGACCTCATAAAATGCTCTGGGAGTGTCTGCTTTCTGTAACCTCTGGAGAGGCAGCACACAAGTGGGGTGATTCCTTCCTCACAGTGCAGCAGGGTTCACCAGTGACACCACACGCCTGAAACTCTCCTTGTCATATACTTTGTGATTTGGGATTCAATTCCTTTTATAGATAGACTGCTTTGTATGAAATATTCTTTCAAGATACTTCATCTTTTTCCAGCTAATTCTCAAGTTGATCAGTTTAAAGCTGCTGCTGCCATCTTCTCTCATTCCCCTAAACCTTACACCTCTGCATGATTCTGAGAAGTCCATGACTACAGGAATACTCTCTTTACAGAACCTGCACCACAGTCCTCACTAACTCATCTCTGCATGTCCTGTGTGTATGTGTGTGTGTGTCTGTCTGCCTGTCCATCTGTGTCTGTGTGTCTGTGTGTATCTTTGTTACTCCCTGCCTTGAGTTGTATAAACACCAGAAGTAGAGATCAGATGGAACTTGCTACCCAGACAGGACACAGAGTAGGCCCTGTGGGGCTGGAGCTAGAGAAAAGAGGAAAGCTTTCAGGATTCAAGTCAAGCCCCATACTGGCTGCTGAATGCCTTTGAAGGCTCTCACTTCACTTGGAAGCACAGCTTTGAAACGCTGTTTGCACCGAAGCCTCTAAGCTTCCCCCCGCCCCCCCCCCCCCGTCCCCCAGCCAGGCAAAGTCATTGATAGATTAGTCTGAATGAAGACGAATCAATAATGTATGCCGACGTGTATCCTCATGCAGCAGAGAGGCCGATTTTGATGTGATTTGACAGGGGTCATGCATACCTTGGGTTACTTAAACCTGATACAGAAAATTAGGAAAAATACCCACCAGTGACTGGCTCCCAAAGCTGGCCTGAGCGCCGGCAAGGAGAAAGCATGGAGGAATGGGCAGAGGAGCGGATGTGGGGGGGGAACAAAGTCTGGGTTCAGCAGCTTGCTCGGGAGTGGCGGCCAGGGCGACAGGCAGATGTAGATGCAGGTATCGACATCTCCTCATAACGTGGCCTTTAAGAGGCTGGCCGCGTGCCTGCGATGATGGATGGTTTGGCTGGGGAGCCATCGCCGTGTCTGGAAGCCAATGTCACTTAGCGTGACGAGCTGGGATCATCAAAAGCAGCCAGTGGGAACTCCAGGCTGGGTCATCCCAGCTGGGGGTGAGGCCACCCTGGCACAGGGTGAAAAGTGCCACCGAGGCTTGGGGCCTGAAACCGTGCTCTGCAGTGGACCCTGAGGCCCTCTACACGCCCAGAAAGCTGGGCCCACCTCACCGCACCCCGGGACCACCACAGTCCGCCATCTTCCCTTGTAACTTCCTGTCTAAAGCACCGGTAAGTCCTCAGTCCGTGTGTAGCCCTGGCACTGTTGCCATGGTAACCAGGTGTTGCTCATGTTTCCCCACCTTGGACCAACATTGACGCTGAGCCTCGTGTGGGGCTGATGCTAGACGAGGCTTTTCTTCGGAGTTCTGAAGTGAGCCAGAGTCCCTTTCTGTTGCTTGCATCCCACTAACCCTGGCTGACCCAGAGCGACCAAAAAGAACAGCAGAGCATAAGGACAGCCGGCACCTGGGCTCTCCAAGCCCGCTCTCGGCTACACAGCAACTGATGGGGGCTTTCTGCTCTGCCTGGATAGAAATCACAGCTAGGCAAAGGGAAGTCTCCCCATCCACCCAGTGCTAGAAAGTCCAAGCCTTCGGGTGCCCAAGGCCAGAGGCCGGGCAGACTTACAGCTCCCACCACTGAGAGCAAGGAACCTCCTGCTCCTGGCCTCAGAAGCCAGGAACACATAGCTGTAGGAAGGGGGGTCACAAGCTGGCTGGTCTCGGCTCTAACGGGCGGCAGCCTCGGTACTGGGCAGCATCCCGCACCACAGCAGCGGAGAAGATGGCGGCGGCGGCAGCCGACACCTCCTGCACCAGCCTGAGTCAGCAGAGCCCTCAGCTCCCCGTAGCTCCTGGTGGTAAGGCTCTTGGCTCTTGGGGCTCCAAGATGCTCAGCCCTTGAGGCTTGGCAGCTCCTGGTAACTCCCGTGCTGACAGGCCCAGTTCCTCACCTTCAGCTCTACTCTGCTCCTCTTCACCCTGCCCAGACACTCTCTAGGCGTGCTCTGGCTGCCGCCACGTAGCTCTGGCTGCTGCCTCTCCCTCCTCTTAGAGAACCAGCCCAGCTTCACTACGAATGATAAAGATCAAAAGTAGGCAAGAAAAGACTGCCTGGGAGAAGGCTTTACCGCCTAGTGTTACAGGGGTGGGGAGCAGTGCTAGAGGGCGGCTCCCAGCTGACTACTGACAGAGCCAACCCGCCATTGCTGACCTAGCTGGGGAGGGGTGTGGCCAGGCTGACCTCACCAATCTTCAATCTCAGGCTTCCACTACATTGCCAGAGGAAAACTGGCTGAGGGGCACATGGCTGTAGTGTCCACGAGAGTTTACCCAGAGCCAGGCCCTGGTGGCTCATGCCTGTAATCCCAGCTACTCAGGAGACCGGTATCTAAGGATCATGGTTTGAAGCCAGGCCAAGCAGGAAAGTCCATGAGACTCTTATTGCCAATTAACCACCAAAAAAGCCAGAAGTGGAGCTGTGGCTCAAGTGGTAGAGCTCTGGCCCTGAGTTCAAGCCCCAGGACTGGCATCAAAAAGAAAAATTGTTTACCCAAAAAGGATCTGAGAACTGTCAGTTAGGAAATCAAATCACCCTGACCCCAGCATGTTATCATCTGTAAGGCAAACATAAAAATAAGTTCTTTCTTCCTTCATACTTCTTTCCTTTCCTTTTCCCTTTCCTTCCTCTTTCCTTTCCCTTCCCTCCTCCATCCCTCCTTCATTGTCTTTCTTTTAGTTTTTATTTGTTGGCAGTACTGCAATTTGAACGTGGTGCCTCCTGTTTGCTGTGCGGCATGGTAACTCCAGCTGCACCTCCAGCCCTGTTTTACTCGGGTTGTTTTTAGGGTGGGGTTTCTCAAACGGGCACCTGAGCACCATCCGCCTATGCAGGCTTCCCTCTGGACGACCTTTCTGCCAGGGCCAGCCCGGCCCACGAAGCTCCCAAGCTCAGCCTCGCGCAAAGCGTGCAATGCGTGGGCTCTGTTGCTGTGTCAGCAATGGGTTGAGACCAGGTCTCTCACATTTTTCTGGCCCAGACTGGCTTCAAACAACAATTCCTTCATCTTCAGCCTCCCATGTTCCTAGGATTATAGGGTGAACCACTGCCCCTTGGCTTCTTCTGTTTTTCATGTTTGTTTTAAGTCAACATCTCACTATATTGTCCAAACTAGTCTCAACCTTGGGTGCAAGCAATCCTACCTCAGTCTCCCACACAGCTGGGATTACAGGGTAATGCCGTGGCACCCTGCCAACCACAGCTTTAAAATGACATCACCTGGGGCTCCCCAAGAATTTGCATTCGGGGGTCTAATGTGGGCCAGGGGTCCATCCAGTCCCGAGGGGGGCAGGAGGCCGCCGTTTGTGGGCTTTTCCACCTACAGCACAGCTGGAGGTATTTTTGCAAATAATTAGGTTGTTCCTTTTATCCAACATTTCTGTTTGGCTTGGAACATTGATTTTTTTTTTTCCTTCATAGTATAGATTTTTGTCAAATTGCGAAAGCAATACATATATCAATGTTTTCTTATTTCCCATGCTTTGCTCTATATGAATGTTTTCAACATTTTTTTTTTTTTGGCGGTCGTGGGGCCTGAACTCTGGGCCTGGGCGCTGTCCCTCAGCTCTTCAGCTCAAGGCTAGCGCTCTACCACTTGAGCCACAGCGCCACTTCCGGCTTTTTTCTTTTTGCTTGTGTGGTGCTGAGGAATCGAACCCAGGGCCTCAGGCATGCAAGGCAAATGCTCTACCATTGAGCCACCTTCCCAGCCCCTTCAACATTTAAAAATATGTATAAGATGGGCGCTGGTGGCTCACGCCTGTAATCCCAGCTGCTCAGGAGGCTGAAATCTGAGGAGCATGGTTTGTAGCCAGCCCAGGCAGGAAAGTCTGTCAGACTTTCATCTCTAGTTAAACAGTAAAAAGCCTGAAGTGGGACTATGGCTCAGACGGTAGTGCACCAGCCATGAGCAAAAATACTAAGGGACAGTGCATAGGCCCTGAGTTCAAGTCCCAGCACTGATGTGTCTGTATGTGTGGGAGTACTTGTGTGTGTGTGTCCCAGCACTGATGTGTGTGTGTCCCAGTACTGGGGTGTGGGGTTCCACAGCCGCGCCTCACCGGTGTAACGTGGTGCTGGTGTGGCTGCCGACACTCCTGGAAGGACCGTTCCCAGGGTACTGGGGAGGCGGCCGGCGGGGGCGGC
>NW_012267271.1:7062539-7095016 GCF_000151885.1 Dipodomys ordii | reverse complement strand
CCGTGCCCCGTGCACCCAGGCCAGGCTTAGGCCTGATTAACCTGCTGCCCCCAGCCTGCCCCCCACCCCCACCCCGGGACTGATGGCAGCCGGCCCAGCCACCCCATCAGCGCCAGGAAGGGGCTCCCCAGCCCTGGGCTCCCCACAGGGCTCTGGGCCTCTGTGAAACCCGGGTCACTAACTACAGGTCTCCTGCCCCCAAACCACAAGGGTTTAGACTAGAGGGGTTGCGCCCGAAGCAGGGGACTTGAACTCGGGGCTCGGAGTTTTTTGCTCACAGCTGCTGCTCTACCTCTTGAGCCAGACCCTGCTTCCAGCTTTGGAGATGTCTCCCCAGTTGTCTCCCCAGGCTGGCTTTGAACCCTGATTCTCAGATCTCAGCCTCCTGAGGGAGGACAGCAGGCCTCCAGGCCAACACCAGGCCCCAAATTCTTAGGTCTTGTTAGTCACAGTTGTATTTGAATAACAGAAAATGTAAATCTGGGGGGCGGGGTGGGGCTGGGCCTTGCCTGCACTCCCCACCTCTCTTCTGACCTGGCCATGGCTGAGGCGCCAGTGAGAACTTAGCCAGGGCCACGCCAGCCTGCACCCCGGGCCTGGGCACTGCTGGGCGCTGCTGGGCGCTGTCCCTCAGCTCTTCAGCTCAAGGCTAGCGCTCTACCACACCACTTGAGCCACAGCACCACTTTCGGCTTTTTCTGTTTTATGTGGTGCTGAGGAATCGAACCCAGGGCCTCATGCTTGCAAGGCATGCGCTCTGCCACTGAGCCACCTTCCCAGCCCAAGTAAACACTATCTTCCCATCTTTTTTTGCTTGGCATGCGCTCTACCACTGAGCCACCTTCCCGGCCCGAGCTTTGGTTTTTTTCTTAAGGTGTTTCTGAAGGTGAGCCGCGGTCCCTCCCACGGCTGACTGCAGCACTCTCACGGACACCACAGGGGAGGGATGCTGGCACCCCGGCCTGAGGTGACGGGCCACGGGCCACGTGGCTCTGAAAGTGTCCCGACACCTGCAGTCAGGGCTCCGTGCATTCCCACATCTCCCAGGATAAGGTGGACCAACTCCTCGAGGGTCTCTGGAAAAGCTTATTAAAATCCCAGCATCCTCTGCTTCTCTCAGCCTGAGCCCCATCATATGGAGACAGGCCGGGGCGGAGGGGGCATTATTCTTGGTGCTGGGTGGATTGGCTGCCAGACCCTTGATTCTGGAAGGAAACCTCAGTCAGTTGGGCAGGATAGCAAGACATGGAGGGACACTGATGCTCCCCGCCTGCACCCTGGGCAGACATTGCTAATCAATCCCGCTCCTTCCCCTGAGCCCCAGTGCCGCTTCCAAATCCTTCCTAGCCCTGAGCTCCAGGCAGCAGACCCACTGGTGGGAGCTGGCTCCTGGGCTGGCAGAGGAACCCTGGATTTCCAGCACACACTGGGCTCCAGGCCCAGCTCTGCCCCTGATTACCCATGGCTCCTTGGGGTTGTTGAGCTCGCTCTGAACTCGTTTCTATGTGTAAATGGGGGGAGCGCAGGCTCTGTTCTAACTTGGGTCACAAACTCTCGGGCACACAGAGAGAGGTAGGAAGAGTAGGCTGCTGGGGAGGAGGGGAGAATCCCGGCCTCATCCTGCCCGCCCCCTCCCTGCCCGGTCATCAGTGTCAGGGAGCAAATCACCAAGAAGGGCTGGGAGGAGGGGAGACTTCCCGGGGAAAGCATCTTCCCCGGGTCATGGTGGCACATGGTGAACTTCAGGGGACAAAGCCTCAGCCTGGCCAGGGCAGCACGCGCTGGCTCTTCGTCTCGCCTCTTTTTGTGTCAGTCTCTGTTTCTGTCTCTCTGCCTCTGTGTCTCTCAGTCTCTATTCCAGAATCTGTCTCTGTGTCTCTGTCTCTCTCTCTCCATCTCTGCCTCTCCCCTCCCTGTCCCCTGCAGCCACGAGGCCAGGCTCTGCCTTGCGGGGTTCTGGTGGCCTTGGGGGGCCCTGAGCCCCCTATTCCTTGTCAGGGAGGCCAGAGTGGGGAGGCTGGAGCTCAGAGGCCGGGGAGTCCCGCTGGCACCGGGGCCTCTGCCCAAGACCGTGTGGAGGCCGCCGTTGAGCCAGCGCAAGGGTGTCCTGCAGAGTGACAGATTGGCCAGGGTCATGGCTCCTGCAGGGCCTGGAAAATTCCACTCCTCCCACAGTCCTAGGTTGCTGGGTGTGCAGAGGGCTCCCTGCCCAGTGCTCGCAACCCAAAGCAACCCATTCCCATCGCCTGGACGTACTGTCCTCACCGGCCAGGCCCAGGCCCTCCGGGGGAAGGCCTTGGGCAGAGGCAGCTTGGCAGAGACAGCAAAGGAGGCTGGGGCAGCGGGGTCTGGACTGTCCCTGGGCCTCACTGGGCCTTGCTCACCCTGTCCAGTGCAGTCAGCCCATGGGGAAAGGGTCCAAGTGTCCTTAAAAAAATCCGGAGGACAGCTGTCTGGAAACCCCTCCCTCACAGGCCTGGGGGCCATGTCAGTCCCCCCACACTGCTGGGAGACAGGGATTCAGGCCCCCGTGCACAGAGCTGCAGCCTGCACTGAGCTGCGGTTCTAATACAGGGCCTGAGATCCTCAGCCTTTTTTTTTTTTTTGGTCCGGTCGTGGGGCCTGAACTCTGGGCCTGGGCGCTGTCCCTCAGCTCTTTAGCTCAAGGCTAGTGCTCTACCACTTGAGCCACAGTGCCACTTCTGGCTTTTTTCTTTTTGCTTATTGGTGCTGAGGAATCAAACTCAGGGCCTCTGGCATGCAAGGCATGCGCTCTACCACTGAGCCACCTTCCCAGCCAGATCCTCAGCCTTTTTAACCCAGAGCCAGGAATCAGCCCATGGCAGGAAGCTCAGAGAATCAAGAGGCTTGGCCAGGGTCACACAGCCAGGGAGTGGAAAAGCTGCAGTATTTTGGGGAGAAGCTGGCTCCTCCCATAGCTCCCTCCTCCCACCCCTGTATTCATTGTCCAAAGCCACTGGCTTACGCGTGGGCAGAGCAGCCCCAGCCTCGAAGCCTCCTGTAGCAAGTCCCAAGCCTGAAATACCACCGTGGCTGAAGCACCAACATTGGCCATTTTATTTTATTTATCTAATCTATTATCTAGATTGCCTATCAATTTACGAATCCATCCAACTACCCATCCACCTACGTTATCTATATACCTAGATTATTCATCCAGCTCTGAGTCTAAATTATCTATTGATCTATCTAGATTATCCATCTAAGTATTTAACATATCTAGATTACCTATCTAACTAGTTACCTATCTATATTATCCTTCTATCCATCTAGATTATCCATCCTTCTATCTAGATTATCTATGTATCTAGATGACCTATCTAGAGATCTAGATGATCTGTCTCAGTCTTTTGATACTAGAGGATTGAACCAAGGGCCTCAAACCAGCTGGGATGGCCCATTACTGCTGAGCATGCCTCTAATCCTGTTTCTACTGGTTAATTTTAGGCTGGTCTTACTTCCAGCCTGCCTGGTGTATTCCTGAGCCGTGACCCTCTTCCTCCTCCTTGTAGCTTCTCCGTGGTCTCTGGGATCACAGTGTGGACACTACTTCCAGTCTCCTTTCTGTGGAGATGGGGTCCCTTGGACTTTTCTTCCCTGGGCTGGTCTAGAACCTTGATCCTCTCAATCTCAGCCTCCTGTGACAGGCGTGTGACACGAAGCCTAGCGATGAGCTTGGAGGTGGGGGGGGGTATCATGAACCTTCTACCCGAGATGCCCTCTCGCCCTGGGCCTCCATTATATTAACACTCCCCGGATTGGGGAGCGCTGGCGACTGCCTCTCTTCAGCAAGAAGGCCTGGGGTTCTGTCGTCCTACGCCGGAGGGGCTCGGCCTCCCACACTCGCCGCTCGGTCCACAACCAGCGTCCTGGCGGTCCACTGCCGCAGCCAGGGCTGCTACTCCCACCTTACACAGGGGGAAACTGAGTCTCCAGGCCCGCGTCTGCTGCTTGAGACTGTGTGGTGGGTCCATGCCTGTGAGCACCTCCACGTCTGAGGAGGGGCGAGGGTGGGCTTTGGGGGGCCCTGCGGGTCAGAACACAAGGAGGCCCACCGTCTCCTCCTCCTCCTGACTCTGGGGAGGTCCAGGGCCCTTGAGAGGTCCCCACCCCAGAGCCTGGCCTCTGCCACCAGCTGTGCCTGCAGCCCAGGTCCCCGCCTGCCTCGGCCGCCCTGCCAGCTCCGCCCTGCCAGCTCTGTGGCTGCCGAACGCCCTGCCTGAGCCGCACGGTGAGGGTGAGGGGGGCTGGGGCAGGCCTGGGGCCTGGGGCGCAGCATCCTCCGTGAGGGGCGCAGCCCTGCCTGAGCCGCACGGTGAGGGGGGCTGGGGCAGGCCTGGGGCCTGGGGCGCAGCATCCTCCGTGAGGGGCAGCTGCGGGAGATGGAAGGAGGAGCCGCTATGTGCAAAGGCCCTGGGGTGAGGGGGTTGGATGCGGAGGCTTCCTAGGATTGGAGGCTGGAGTGGCCGGAGGCTAAGGGAGACAGAGACAGTACAGTGACCCCCGACTCAGCCATACTGGGAACGGGGGACAGGATGGGAACATTGACTCATTATTTGTTTGTTTATTTACGAGTCCTGGGGCTTGAACTCAGGGCCTGGGCACTGTCCTTTAGGTTTTTCACTCAAGGCTAGTGCTCTTCCATTTGAGCCACAGCTCCAGTTCCAGCTTTATGGTGGTTGATTGGAAATAAGTCTCACAGACTTTCCTGCCTGGGCTGGCTTCCAACCTTGAACCTCAGATCTCAGCCTCCTGAGTAGCTGGGATTACAGGCGTGAGCCACCGGCGCCCGTCCTAAATGCACAGCGTTAGTAATTAGATGTCCTTCTCAGGGTGCCCTTGCCCTGAGTGTCCCCACAAAGGCGTGGTGTGATACTCACTTTTTTTATGGACAGCGGCGGCCTCTGCCATGTGGGGACCCCTCCAACAGCTCCTCTGCTCCCCGTGGGCGCCCCTCCCCCCTCCTCTGAGCCAAGTTCTTGTATCTGGGGAGTTCCTCACCCCAAGGGGTTCCCTGTGGAGCTGGGACACCTGTGTGCACCACAGAGCTACGCAGAAGGTCACAGCTGCAAAGCCAAACTGCAGCCGCCTAGAGCCCCCACCGCCACCCCCAGCCACCAGGCCTCCAGCAGCTTGTTCAGCCTTGGGCAGTCCTAGGGCAGTGCCCAGGCCAGCAGCCGCCAGCACCAGGCAGAGGAGACAGAACCTGCAGTGACCAGCTCCTGGCCTGCCCACACGCCCGACCCCCGCCATTGCCCACACACCCAACCCCCGCCATTGCCCACACGCCCGACCCCCGCCATTGCCCACATTGGTCTTGAAACACTCGAGGGAGCCGGGCACCAGGAGCTCACACCTGAGCAACTGGCTACTCAGGAGGCTGAGATCTGAGGATCAGTTACAAGCTGGCTGGGACAGACGATTCTGAGAGACGCTTATGTCCAATTGACCATCAAAAAGCAGGAAGTGGAGCTATGGTTTAAGTGGGAGAGCAATGGCTTTGACTGAAATAGCTAAGGGGCAGCACCCACTATACGCACACATACAGAGAGACAGACAGACAGAACTTGAGGGGCCTGAGCGTCTCATGACAGGCCAAATCCTGGCACTAAAGCAGTCCAAAGTGCCCCTTTTGATCTTGGCTAACTTGGGGAACTGTCCCCTGGTGGCCAGCTCCAGGCTCCGGGCAGCCAGAGGCCTCCCCTCCACTGGGGCAGAGCAGAACAGCCACCAGGCCGCGCGGCTGCACACAGCCAGACAAAGAGACTTGGGGCTTTTTGTTGGCCCGAGGCCTGAAGCCGACTGTGGATGGAGCTGACAGATGGGACGTGCATGGACTGAGTCACTGGGCTGGAGAAGCGGCTTCCCAGCCGGTGTTTCAATGGGTGGGAACTTCTCCAGAGCCCGCCAGCGGGCACCGCCCCCAGCGGGCACGGCCCCCAGCAGGCACCACCCCCAGCGGGCACCGCCCCCCAGCGGGCACGGCCCCCAGCGGGCACCGCCCCCAGCGGGCACCGCCCCCAGCGGGCACGGCCCCAACGGGCACGGCCCCTCCCGGGCTGACACCAGCCGGCTTTGCCACTGGCTCCTGTAATTCCCGGTCTCACAGCTCCACCAGCCCCATCCTTCTATCCAAGTCCTGATGCCTTTAAGACCCCAGTGGTTTCCTGTCTACCTTGCTGCAGGCCGGATGGCCTCTTCCTCGGCCGGCCGGGCTTGGGTGTGCCGTATACTCGGGAGGCCGCATCTCCAGGCCTCCTCTCCCTGCCGGGCTCCTCTGTGGACTCAGTGTCGTCCACACGTCCCTCCTCTGTGGGCCCTGTGCCTTCACTTTGCCCCATCTTTTGGTTGGCGGGCTGGCTGGCTGGTCGGTTTGGTTTGTTATGTCAGAAGCGTGGTTTAAACTCAGGACTTGCACAAGCGAGGCAGACAGTCCACCACTTCTGCCACAACCCTAGTCCTTTTTTGTTCTTAGCTTGTTTTTCAAGTAGGATCCTCTACTAACTTTGTCTAGGCTGACTGCAGTGTCAGCCTCTCTCTCTCTCTCAAGTAGCTGGGTTATAGGCATGTACCTTGCCACCATCATATCTTTGTGTGTGTGTGTGTGTGTGTGTGTGTGTATGTGCGTGTGCATGTGTGTGTGCCAGTACTGGTACTTGGTCTCAGAACCTTAAACTCTTGCTTAGCTTCTTTGCTCAAGGCTGGCACTCTACCACTTGAGCCACACCTCCATTTTGGCCTATTGCTGGATAATTGGAGATAAGAGTCTCTCAGATTCGTCTACCTGGGCTGGCATTGAACCCCAATCCTTCAGATCCCAGCTTTCCAGGATTACAGGCATGAGCCACCACACCCAGTCCCATCATACCAAAGCTCCAGGGCCCCTGCACCCCCCGGCTCCCCCTGAACCCAAAGATCAGCCATCGCCCCAGAACTACGCGTTGCCTTGTCCCAGGCCCCGAGCTGAGCTGCGCCGTCAGAGACCGCACAGCCTGGCCCTTCCGCGCCACTCCTTCTGTGTTGTAAACGCCATGCCTGCGTCAGTAAGCAAACAGTCCAACCCCACGCCGGGCACCACTGTCCGAGTCAGCCGTCCTCCTCCTGACTGGACATTGGTCACCGACATTCCTCAGCCCTCCTCAGCCGCTCCGGCCTTGGGCTCCTTCTCTGGATGGCCCTCCCTCCTCAGGGATGAAGAGGTGGTGAGCTTGCGGAGGTGATGGACGGAGCAGCTACGCCCCTGAGCAGGACTGAGCGTGGCTCTGAGGTTCCCACTCCAAGCACCCAGGTGTGGCGCCCTCTCCAGTTCCCGGGTGGCATTGCTGCCTTTGGTGAAATGTGAAATGTTGGCACCAAAAGACAGACCATGGTTTCTTTTCACTGGGTGTAAACTGACTTTTTGTACTTTTTAAAAATTGTTTTCCTATGGGGTTTGACGTGGCACACGCAGCCCTCTATTCTGTATTCGTGCTGGGCTACAGAGCATGAAGCAGGGTCTGGGGCCTCTGGCACTCCGTGGGAGATGTTCATCCAACAAAAAGTCCCAGGCGGGTGTTGGTGGCTCACCCCTGCAATCCTGGCGGCTCCGAAGGCTGAGAGCTGAGGATCACAGGTGGAAGCCGGCCTGGCCACACGAATCTGAGAGACCTTTACCTCCAATCAACTGCCAAAAAGCTGGAAGTGAAGCTATGGCTCAAGCAATAAAACACCAGCCTTGAGTGAAAAATCTAAGGATAGCGCTAAAGCTCTGAATCCAAGTGCCAGGACGGCACATGCACATACACACACACACACATATACACACATCCATACACACATGTGCACATGCACACGCATCCCAAGTCCCTGCTGCTGCCCCCACAGAAGGGTAAAGTGTAAACTTTTTGATTTCATGTACATAAGGGCACTGAGGAGTGAAGTAGGGAGAGATCAGGTCTGGCAGGCACCATCTTGGCCACATAGTGGATGGTGGGGTCTGGCATCTGGTCTTCATGGTGGAGGAAGGTGAAGTCCCCGCCCTGCCTCCCAGGTGTGGTGGGTGTGTCTGAATCCCTGGAAGCAGGGGCGGTGACTTGGATGATAGGTTACTGAACCTGTCACTCCAGTGCCTGGGACTCCAGCTTCCTGTGACCCGCCCTGACCCTGTTTAGGCCCGAATCAGCCTCGGGCTCCATTACACCATGCCCTGGGTCTCCATGTTCTTGTCCTGGCTCCTGGCTTCCCTCCCATCACCATGGCAGCCCAATGCAGCTCTCTGTTGCAGCTTAGTGTGTTGTTTTGCTCTTTCTTTCCTCCCTGGTCTTCATGGCTCAGTTTCCTAACAGTGTGAAGTATATTTTCTGGCTGCTGGTCTTTGAGACAGGAGTCTCAAAGTCACCCAAGATCCAACCTGTCGCCGGTGCTGGTGGCTCACGCCTGTCATCCTAGCTACTCACAAAGCTGAGATCCTAGGATCATGGTTCAAAGCCAGCCCTGGCAGGAAAGTCTGTGAGACTCTTATCTCCAATTAACCACTAGAAAACTGGAAATGGTGCAATGCTTAAGTGGTAGAGCACTGGCCTTGAGCTGATGAGCTGAAGGACAGCACCCAGGCCCGAGTTCAAGCCCCATGACCGAAAAGATCCAACCTGTGAAAATGTGGCTTCTTCATTTTCTCTCCAAATAGCAAGACAATGAGTTAACTGAGAGGTGGTTTTTAGTCCCTGTGGTCAAGGGCTGGGGTGGGGGGCAGGACCGGGGTGTGGGGCAGGGCTGGGGTAGGGGTAGGGCTGGGATGTGGGGCAGGGCTGGGGTGGGGGCAGGATGGGGTGGGGGGGGGGCCGGGTGGGGGGCAGGGCTGGGTGGGGGGCAGGATTGGGCTGTTGGGTAGGACGGGTGGGGGACAAGACTGAGGTGGTAAGGGGCAGGACAGAAAGATGGGGGGCGCCCTCTCCTCCCTCCCCAAAGCCCTCAGGAGACATTCATCCAGTCTCTGCATCTCTGCGTCTCTGTTGGAGAGCTGTACCCATGAAGATCCTAGGCCAGGCAGGAGGGAGCCCTCGGCCCTAAGAGCAGGGGCCCAGCCTGGCAGGGAAGCCGGGCTGCCCCTACGTGGTGGTGGAGTTTCCGTTCTGAGCGCCCCACCTGCGGGGAGCCAGATCCGCTCAGGTCAGCGCAGGCCGCGGGCCAGCTGAGGGGTCACTGCTAACTATATGCTAATGAGAGCTGGGACCAATCAATCTGGCCTTAATCAGCAATCAATGTGCACTGCAGGTGCATCCGGTCCTGGCCTGAGACCAGACAGCAGAGGAAGGGTGGGGGGGGCAGGGGAAGAGAGTGGGGAGGAGGAGGAGAGACCCAGGCAGGGAGGAGGGGAGCCCATGGCTGCACCCCGCCCTGCCCTCGCCCTAAGGGCAGGCTGCACACTGAAAGCACGGCTCTGGGAAAGAACCACGCGGGAGGAGGGTGACATCTTTTTAATCAATGCTCAGAGCTGCAGCTGTTAATGAATTTGAGGTGTAGGGAACCTCAGGGCAAGTTGAGGTGGATGAGAGCCAGAGCCTGCCTCCCTCCTCCCTCCTCCCTCCTCCCTCCTCCCTCCTCCCTGGCTGCTGCTACCTGGTGGCCAGGGAGGTTGGCAAGACAGCTCAACAAAACCTGCCGACCACAGGGGCCTCCACGCTGCTGCTCTGCGAAGGAGCTCAGGGTCAGCACCCTGAGTTCAAGCCCAGGACAGACACCAAAACAAAAACCCCAAAGCCACTGCTCTGACCCCTTCATCCTCAGAGAGCCGGGGCAGCAGACAGGACGCCCAAGGTCCCAAGGTCGCACCAAGGAGACTCCGCCCTCCCTGCTCAAGGGAATCTCTAAGGAAAGGTCTACACAGAGCAGGACACCGGTGGCTCACACCTGCCATTCTCGATACTGAGATCTGGGGATAAAAGTTCAAAACTAGCTCAGGCAGGAACATTTGTGAGACTCATCTCCAATGAAACAGCAAACAGTTAGAAATGGAGGTGTGGCTCCAGTGATTGGTTTAGCCTTAAAGGGAAAAGAAAAAAAAAAAAAACCCAAGGGACAGTAGACAGGCCCTGAGTTCAAGCCCCAGGACTGGTACAAAAAAAATTAATTAATGAACATGTATTGCAGATCAGTGAAGTTCAAGTTCGTCTCTTCTGCACCGGTCAGCATCCATCCAGGGGTCTCCCACCCAGGTTGAGCTTCTGAGAACAATGCCAGGGCTGGGCCCCAGCACCCAACGCAGCTGTAGAGATGGTGCTCCGGGATGGAGCGGGGCCTTTGCTGTTCCCAGCAGCCCCAGGACACCGGCCACCCTGGACACATTTCTCAGGTAGCAGATTGCTAAGTGATTTACCTAGATTGCTGTGCTGGGAACTGACAGGCTGTGGAGCTCAAGTTGCTAACCCTGATGTCCTGGGAGTCTGGCGCCTCGCTAATAAGGGCAGCAGGCTGGCACCAGAGCGGCTGGCAGGGGCGGGGCTGCCAGCCCCTCCCGGGTCCTTCCTGCCTGCCCCTCCTCTGAGCGGGGGAAGGCCCCACCATGCTCTCATGTCGCTTCAAGGTCATGAGGAAGATCCAGGCTGGTTCCTGACCAGGGCGGGCCAGATCACTGCCGCCCAACCCAGAGGAGTCTCCCTGGGCCCTCACCACGGTCGTGGGCAGGCCCCTGGGAACTGGAGCCCTGCTTCACGCAGCCAGCCAGGCCCTCATGTTCCCTCCATTCAGGGGTGCCACGTCCCCCAGAGCAAGAGCCAGCCAGCTTTCTAGAAAGCTCCAAACAAGAAATGTCCAACCTTTCACAGGCCAAGTGGCATCAGCCATGTTTCCAGCACAATGGCCTGAACGTCACCAAAGACAACGCCAAAAAGAACGGGCAGGACAGTATTCCAATACATCTTTATTTACAAAAGCAAGCCGAGGGGGTGGGGCCTGGAAGGGGCTTAGGTCACACCCACCACATCCCCTAGGCCAGAACTCAGTGACCACTGCAAGGGAGGCTGGGAAATGTAGTTCTCTTGTGTGTCCAGGAGAAGCAAGTTAGAAAAGGTTTTTAGTAGTGGCTTTTCTGCCTGCCTCAGTCATTCCCAGACAGGAGGCTTCCTGGACGCTTTGACACCAAGAATATTTTTCCAGCACATTCCTGGAGCTGTTCCTCTAGGCTGAACAGTCCCAGGAGGGCTGTTAGAGACAGAGTAGCAGCTCCATCCAGAGCTCTCCAGGGACCACCATCAGCCTCCAGCAGGTGGAATAAGCCAAGGACTGGAATGGGTTCTGTGCAGCTGTATCTGGGGCACAACTGCAAACAAGCCCTTCCCGGGGCCTTGTCCCTCACTCCCAGCCCTGTCCTCATCCACCCACAATCTCAGTTTTTATGGACACAGTGCCTTCTCTTGCTGAGCTGAGGACTCTAGATCTTTCTCTTTTCATGTCCCCCAAGTCCAGAGAGAAAAGTCTCTAGTGGATTGTACAAGGGAATGAATACTGCACTCCTTGATCTGTCCTCACCTGACCTTGGAGTTCCTTTCCACTCTCGGCCTGGAGTCTGCCAGGAGGCTTCCTGTGGCTGATGGCCAGCGAGCGCCCATTGCATTGCTGGGCTGGGATGGCTCTCACACCTCTGTCACTGATGATAAACGAGGAAAGACACATGGAACAGAGCCAGGTCACCTGTCATTCCAGACAGAGGAGGGGCCCAGGCCTAGCAGGCAAGGCTCCCCCTCCTAGCTGATTCCAGATGCACAATAAATGAGTGTTTGTCTCATGCCTCTGGGATTTGCGGAATGTTTGTCACGCAGCATTATTGTAGCAATAGGTAGCTGATACAGTCAGGTTGTCTCTGTCTTGAAGATGGAAAACCAAGGCTGGAGGTGGTAAGTACTTTGCTCAAGGTTTTAGAACAAGTAAAATGACAAGGCCAGGATTTGCCTCTCACACTCTACTAGGTCACAAGCCCCACACAGGCCAAGCCTTTGTTTAAAGATCTCAACTGAAAGGGTATCTGGCATGTGGCAGAAGCCAGGGTTTGTTGAACAGAGGGAATGGACCCACTTTGGAGCAACTGAGAGCAAGAAGTCCTCAGGAAGCCCACGAGGCATTGCCTGTGCTGCAGGGACAGGGAGCAACTGCTAAAAGAGTGATCACAATTCTCCTGCCAGCCATGGTGACTCACACCAGTAATCCTAGCTAATCAGGACGTTGAGATCTGGAGGATCATAGTTCAAACTCAATCTTCCAAAGGAACAGAAAAAAAATCCACCAGATCCCATCTCAAGAGAAAAAGCTAGCCTGGTGGTCCATACCTGTCATCCCAGCTTTACTGGGAAGCTCACATGGGAGGATCACAGTCCAGGCTGGCCATGGTGAAGAAGGGAGCCCTAGGGAGAGGGGGGAGAAGCATGGCTCGGCCCCCACAGAGCCCCCTACTGTCCACCCCCAACCTTGAGACAGAGCTGCCAGCAGGTGTTCAGAGGAGGCAGCCTTGTGTCCCTGGCTGGAGTTTTGTGTGTGTGCACATGCATACACATACACACACACACACACACACACACCCCAAGGGAGAATTGATTTTCATTTAGGTTATTTCCCCCTGGTGCCCAGGAGGCTGGGTGGGGGAGGTCACAGTTCCAGGCCCACCCTGGCAGACAAGTTTGTTTGTCTCCATCTCAACAGAAGAAGTTTGGTGTGGTGGCACCCACCTACCATCCCAGCTAGGACAGGAAGCCTGGGACCGTGGAACTGTGAGTCCAGGCACAGTCCTAGGCAGGAGATGAGGACCCAAAATAACAGCAGGTAGTAGTAGTGGTGGTAGTAATAGTGGTAGTAGTAGCAGTAACCAGTGAAAAACAGGGCTGGAGATATGGCTTGATGGTGGAGGACGTAAAGATGGAATATGATATTTGACTTGCATTGTGTAAGATGGATAATGAATGATTTTTAAGATATAATGTAAGTGTGCTGTGGTAAGACTTCCCTGGTAACTCATTACTTTAGCTAGTTACTTTAGCTAGTTACTTTAGCTAGTAACTGTAATTGTAACTCTGTAACTCCATAACCCCATAACTCTGTAACTCTGCTTCTGCTGTTTTCTGAGCAATGGGACCCCTAACCCAGTGGGCCATCACCACCCTTTGTTCTATTCCCCTGATTCCCACAAGCAAAACCTTGGTGGGAAATTTAAACTTAAGGTGTGCATTTCTTGTAACAATCATTGGCTAAAACCAACACCCAGTCTCCCCCTTTCCCCCCCAGCCCCAAATGCTTAAAAGCCCATATGGGCCAGCACTTGGAGCCATTTCCTAGAATCCCAACTCCATTTGCGGTCCTGGCACATCAGCACTTTTCGCTCAATAAAATCTTTTACATTTCACGTCGGACTGTGTGATCTCACTGCCCCTCCCCACTACAGGCTCAGCAGTATTGCATCATGTAGCAAGGGCAAAGTCCTGAATTCAAATCCTGGTATTGCCACCAAAAAAGATACCATCTTCATCTTTGAAAACTCCAGGGCCCCAGCCCCAAATGTTCCTCCATCTCTTGGGGAGTTTGTACGATTTTTCAACCCCCTTCAGGGTCCTTCTGAAAGTCTGGAAGCTGGTGCCAGCTGCTGGAGGGGCCCCTAGGCCGGGGCGGAGACTGGAAGCGGTCATCTAACTCTCTCTCAAAGGCTTCAGTCGTGGGCTGACTAGGCCAGCAGTGTTCACGCACAGTGTGGAGTATGTAGAAGGTGGCCACTAAGTGCTCACAGAAACCACGCAGCTTCTGGCAGGATGGGGTCTCTGAGTTAGAGGGTCTGACTGGTGCTGGAGACGGGGCCGCCTTGAGCAGGTGACCGACTCGGTCTCCCCAGCCTCCGGGTATCAGAGTGACAAACAGAAGCCATGCCACCACAGCGTTCCCTGAACTGAGGGCGTGAAAGGCACTGGGGGCGTCAGTGCTCACACAGGGAGGGCCACGCACTGCAGGGAGGGGGACAAGCCGGCTGGAAGGTGGAGGGAAGGGGAGATCAGAGAGAAGACTCAAGACTAGCCACTGGCTGAACTTGAGGTCAGAGGAGCAAGAAGGCAGCCTGGGCTGGATTGGCCCGGAGGCTTCCTGGAGGAGGAAGGTTGGGGGAGGGGCTTGGAGGGTGAGTCTGAGGGTAAGGTTGGGCATGTACGAAGGGCCTGGGGCAGGAAAGAACAGCTCATGGGCAGTGGTCTTTAAGGTACATTCAAGCAAGTGGGAAGAGTGCTCAGATTGTGGGTTTGGTGACATGAGATTGGCTTGCCCCCCCTTTTTTGGAGGTACTGGGGTTTGAACTGAGGGCCTTGCACAAGTGAAGCAGGTACTTTACCACTTGAGCCCTGCTCCTCTGTCTTTCTATGTTATTTTTGTAGTGGGGGGGTCTTGCTTTTATGCCCAGGCTTGTCTGGACTGTGACCCTCCTATTTATATACCTCTCAAGCAGCTAAGGTGACAGGTGTGTCACCATCCTGCCTGGCTTTTTATGGCTGAGATGAGGACTTGTGAACTTGTAGCCCAGCTGGCCTTGAACCCTGATTCTCCCTATTTCAACCTCCTGAATATCTGGGATTACAGGCGTGGGCCACCGTACCTGACTTGGCTTGACTTTCGCCTGTAGGCTAGGGCCAGTAGAGTAGTGCAAGGGAGAGAGGCGGCTCCACAGGACGGAAGAACGGAGGACAATAATGTGGAAACAAAATTCCCCCTCCTCAGAGTCTCTTTTCCCTTCCAGTCCCTGCCCTGCTCCTTCACTCCCTGCCCAGGATTCTTGATCTGAGGCGGGCAGATGTTGGCTGAGCCCCTGCCAGCCATGGTGATTCAGCACTCTGGACAGCACCTGGGAAGGGTGCGGTCAGCCCTGGCCACAAAAAGCCAGACACAGGGAAGCACCACTGCCTGGCTGACTTTCCTGTCCTGCTGGTCTTGAGCTGTGATCCTCCTGATCTCAGCCAGGATTACAGGTGAGCATCACCAGCCCGCCCTCCCCGCCCCCTGCGAATGCATCTTCCTTGGAAGGTGAGTGCAGGCCAAGGGGGGGGGGCAGCCAAGACACTGTTGTGCCAAACCACAACCCTCCCTAGACGCCTGCACTGGACAGAGAGGCCCAGAGAGGTGAGGTGGTGGCGCCGGAGACACACAGCTGACAGGGAGCCGAGCAGGACCCAAGCATGGGTTTGGAATCCAGAACCGCTCCCCCTCCCTCCCCTATCCCCTCTTCTCCCCTCCCTTCCTGTCCCCCTCTCCATAGGAGTGGGTCTGTGGGGCCATTTTCACAGGTCAGCAAGTGGCTGCGTGTCACAAGCACGGCAGGTTTCACCTCATATCCTCTCCCGGTAAGCCTCTGCTGGCTCCAGGATCCCAGCCTTTGGGTGTGACCATCAATCCCTTCTCTGCGTGGTGGGAGGGGAGCAGGGAAGGGGCCAATCAGAGCCCACGTGGTGGGAAGGGCAGGGAATGGGCCATGGCAGTAGTCAGCCCCACTAAGGATTCTGGGACTAGCAGTGGTCAGAGCACAGCCGGAGGCTGGTGAAGGCCACCAGGCTGGGTCTTGTAACCCATCCACCGTGCAGGGCCAAAGAAGTCGCCCACTTATCCCCCCCCCCCCCCCGTGCCTGGCCCTGGGACAGGCCCTGGGCCCTGGGGCAGGTACAGTAGCAGCAGACATTGGGCTACACCTTCATGGGCTGAGTTCCAAAGATATTTTGAGGCTGGTGCTAGTCATCCTAGCGACCAGAAGACGGAGAGCTGAGGTTTGAGCTTCAAAGTCAAAGTATGGTGTTGGGCGCCGGTGGCTCACATCTGTAATCCTAACTACTCAGGAGGCTGAGATCTGAGGACCGCGGTTCAAAGCCAGCCAGGCAGGAAAGTCCATGAGACTCTTTTTTTTGTGGGGGGGTCCGGTTGTGGGGCCTGAACTCTGGGCCTGGGCACTGTCCCTCAGCTCTTCAGCTCAAGGCTAGCGCTCTACCACTTGAGCCACAGCACCACTTCCGGATTTTTTCTTTTTGCTTATGAGGTGCTGAGGAATTGAACCCAGGGCCTCAGGCATGCAAGGCAAGCGCTCTACCACTGAGCCACCTTCCCAGCCCCTCTGTGAGACTCTTATCTCCAATGAACCACCAGAAAACCAGAAGTGGCGCTGTGGCTCAAGCGGTAGAGCTCTCGCCTTGAGCTGAAGAGTGCAGGGACAACGCTCAGGCCCAGAGTTCAAGCCCCACAACTGACAAAAGTAAAAAGTCAAAGCATGGACAGACAAATCCAAGAGATTCTCATCTCTAGCCAGTAAAAAGCCAAACATGGAGCTGCTGTGGCTCAAGTCCGGAGACAGCAAGGGATGGCCGAGCCCTCCAGAAGCCCTGAGGGAGGCCCAGAAGATTCCCTCCAACTGCTGCCTGCTAGGACTGAGACATGACTGCAACTTTAAGGACGCCTGGTTTGTAGCCATGTCTTCTTAGGAGAAATTCAGCATCTCAGTCTCCATCCTGGCCCAACGACTCGGGGAAAGCCTTCAGGAAGGGACATTTGGTCAGAAAGCTGAAACCTTGGGGTTGTTCAGGAGTTGGCAACAGAGAACATTCTGGAGAGGAAGCAGCAGGTGCAAAGGCCCTGAGGCAGGAGGAAGGCCCTGGAAGGCTGGCACACTGGGAGGAAGAAGAGCCAGGTGGGAGGGGGCAGACCTCAGCCCCAGGGTACTGAATTGGTGTCTCAGCCATGACAGGGCTGGGTGGATGTCAGGTGATGGATTTTGCCATTCGTATGTTTGGGGAGTACCATGTGTGGTGCTGGCTACCTCTTGGGACAACTGAGTCCCCCCCTCCGTCCCCAGACGCATCCATCTGGGGTGTCTCTCCACCTCACCAAGTTCTACCCCACCCCCATTCTGTCTCTCCGCCCCTCATATTAGCAGCCGGCTTTCTCTCCTTTGGTCATCCTCACGCTGAACTAAAATAGCATCACCACGGAGCGTGTCAGCCGGGCCCGAGGAACTCCAGGTCTCGGGTGACTTCATTAGCTCCAGTGCCTTCAGTCATTCAGCACGGTGCTTGCTCCTCCGCCCCTCCCCACACAGAGGGGCCTCATTAGCTGCGAAAAATGAAACGCTTAGTACATCCATTAGCGCGGCTCTGCAGCGTTTCATCCGGGCCTCGCGTTCTTCTCTGCCCTTTCCCTGTTCTCTGCCTGCCTCTCATTAGCCAGAGGGGCCTCTGCTCCCCCAGCCTCCCCCTCCCTCCCTGACTATCTCTGTCTCTATCTTTGTCTCTGTTTCCGACTATCTCTATCACTGTCTGTCTTGGTTTTGTTTGTTTTTGCCAGTCCTGGGGTTTGAACTCTGGGCCTGGGCGCTGTCCCTGGGCTCTTCAGCTCAAGGCGAGCGCTCTACCGCTTGAGCCACAGCACCATTTCCGGCTTTTTCTGCTTCTGTGGTGCTAAGGAATCGAACTCAGGGCCTCATGCATGCAAGGCAAGCGCTCTACCACTGAGCCACCTTCCCAGCCCTGTCTGTCTCTTCTATCTCTGATTGTCTCTGTCTTCCTCTCTCTGCCTGGCTCAGACTGCCTTTCTTCTCTCCTCTGTCTCTCTCCCTCTTTCTGCCTGTCTCTGTCTCTGTCCCCTGTCTCTGTCTCTGTCTCTCCATCTCTCTTTGTCTCTGTCTCTGCTCTCTCTCCTCCTCGTCTCTCCTGAAGTTTCAGAACCACAGCAGGTGGAGCCTTGGGCGGGGCGGCTCCTGGAGGGAACACACAGTGCTGGCTCCTTGGTCTGAGTCTCCTACTCTGCGCCAGGCCCTGTGCACCGAGCACTGAGCACCGAGCACCGCCCACGGCCCACCAAGCACTGCCCACCGTGCACCCCTGCAGCAGCCGGGTCTCACTGGCAGGCACCGTCCTACAGGCCCTGCGGCCTTCTCATCCCTGGCCACCGCTCGCAGGCCTCCCTGCTGTCCTGTCTCTGGGCCACAGACCCCCCCCCCAACACACACACACACATCTGGGGTGACACAGGGCTCCTGAGAACCGCGGCTGGGCTTCCAGAATCCCCATCCCCGGGAACACCCACGGTCCCCAGGCCCTCAGCTCAGCAACCCCCAAGAGACACAGCCCTGCTCTGCTTTGGGGTCTCCTCTCTGGATCTGTGAGTATGCTGGCGCGTGGACCTGAACTCAGAGCCTCATGCTCTCACTCAGCTTTTCTGCTCATGATTGACACTCTGAAACTTGAGCCACGCCTCGAATCTAATCTTTTTCTGGTTAATTGGACATAAGAGTCCATAATCTTTTTCTGGTTAATTGGACATAAGACTTCCTGCCCAGGCTGGCTTCGAACCAGTCTTTTGACCTCGCCTCCTGAGTAGCTAGAAGTACAGGCCTGAGCCACTGCCTCCCGGCCTAGGGTACTTTTACAGGACTGACAGCACCAAATGTTGACAAGGTTGTGGAGCAACTGGAACTCCAACACTTCCACAGGGGTCGGGGGAGACTGGGGGACCTCTGAGGGGGGTGGGGGTACCCATGACACACCCAGGTACCCCGCTGTCCCCTGGCCCAGGAATTCCACTCCTGAGTTGTTAGGAGAAGTGGAAACTGTTCACAGAACGCCTCACTCTGGAAGGTTCCAGCAGCTCCACGGAGGATGGCCAGACCCAGCGAGGTTACTGACCATGGATGACCGCCCTGTGTGAGGCACAGCCCAGCTGGGAAAGAAGCCAGCTACAGGCAGCAGCGCGACGCCTCAGAGAAACACGCCATGCATATGAAAGGGAGACCCTGGTATGGGCCGAGCGGCGCCTGACCTATGGGGTGAGGAGGGGACGACTACAGGGCACTGTAGGGGTCAGTGCCTGGCTGGGAGTGGCCACATAAACACCTGAGGTCCTGAGACTGGCCCTCCTCCTGTCTCCACTTCACCTGTGTGTAGCGCCTCTGGTGGCCACAGGCTGGCACTGCGCCCCTTCAGAGCTGCTGTAGAGTCAGACGGGGCTGGAGGCCTCCTCCTCCTGGAAACCCCCCAGAGATTCATGCACATAACACGCACACCCACCTCGGAACCCACGCCCATGGTGGCCCAGATGAGCACAGTTCACGGGTGCCCGGGGCAGGGTCCTCTGCCAGGCCCTTCTGTGGCTGGACCAGGGAGGGTCACGGGTTGGGGGGGGGTCAGGGGAGCAGACACAGAGGAGATCAAAGCAGGAGCAAATTTATATCTGCCAACCAAAGGCACCGCAGAACAAACACAAAGTTTCCAGATGGGGGGAGGGGTGCCAGGTGCCCTGGCTCACGCTGGTCACCCTAGCACCTCAGGAGGCTGAGATCTGAGGATCGAGGTTCAAAGCCAGCCTGGGCAGGAAAGTCCGTGAGACTCCTATCTCCAATGAGACTAGCAGAAGACTAGAAGTGGAGCTGTGGCTGAAGTGGTCAAGTTCTAGCCCTGAGCAAAAGAGCTGAGGCCCAGGACCTGAGTAAAAGAAAGGAGGGGAGGGGAGGGAAGGTGAGGAGAACAGAATAGAGGAGAAGAGAGGAGAGGAGAGGGGAGAGAAGAGAAGGGGAGGAGGAGGGGAGGGAAAAAGGGGAGGGGAAGGGAGGAGGGGGAGAGCAGAGGATGCCTAGGTGATTTCAGCATTAGAGCACAGCAGGCAGAGGCCGATGCCCGGAGGCCTTGGCTCCCTCTGGCTCTTGGCAGTCCTCTCCTGGAGCAGATCTGTTGCCTGGGAACCATACAAGAGATGCGGCTCCGGGAAAGTGGATGATGCACAGAAGAATGGGAGCTCACGCAGCCCGTGCACACGGCCCTCACCCCACCCGGCCTTCGGTCCACACATGCTTTCAGAATACAAGTTTATATGACAGGGACAGACTCCAATCCAGGTCTTTGCCCCGCATCATGGGCATTTATTTTCCATCAATAAAAATGCACTTCCCACGTTATTTTTACTGGCTGTGTAGCAATCCACTGTAGGTAGGCAAGGATTCTCGCTGAGTCACTAACTCTCCACCGGAAGCAGGTGACCCTAGCAGCTTCTCTGAGGGGCGTTTGGTGACAGATGCCATTGCTCAGGAGACAGCAGCGTCCCGTTTCCAGGTGGCTCTGGGAGGAGAAAATTCTCTCCAAGGTGGTGACTGAATCGATTCCCCACGAACATCCCACAAGGGAGTCAATTCTGCACTGGGGTGACATGAACTGTCACTGGTCCTCACAGAACCAACAGCTCCCAGTTCAGCCGCCCAGCCCAAGCAATGAGCCCGCCCATGGCCCGGAGCCCGCTTAGGGCCAGGCGGGCAGAGGGGAGCCTGACAGCCATAGAAATCAAGAGCTCTTAGCTGGGAGCCGGTGGCTCGCGCCTGTCATCCCAGCTACTCAGGAGGCTGAGATCTGAGAATCACGGTTCAAAGGTAGCCTGGGCAGGAAAGTCCATGAGACTCTTACCTCCAATGAACCAGCACAAGCTGGAAGTGGAGCTGTTGCTCAAGTGGTAGAGCACTTGCTTTGTGCAGAAAAGGCTCAGGGACAGTGCCCAGGCCAGGAGCCCCGGTTCTAGAGGATCCTGGGGGCAGGCTTGGCTGGGGGGGGCAGCCCTGCACCCACCCCAGCTGTCACCATCCCAGCACCACCTCATCCCTCATGGAGGGGCTGAGCAGGCCAGGGCAGGACGGGGAGGGAGGGCTAAAGATTACAGAGGGATGGATACATTATTTAACAGCAAGAATGCAAATGAGGACAAATTAATGGAGGCGGTCCCCCCAGCCCCCTCCCCCACCCTCCTCGGACTACACCACTGCTGACAAATTCTCTAGAAAATATCAAAACAGCCTCCGGCTGGAACCTGCCTCTGCAGAGCTTTATCTATTATTGATGGCAATCTTGATGAGCTCTCTTTTTAAGGAAGACAGCACTTGAGAGAGCCGCTAATCTGCCTTAAAGGCACAGGCGCCTGTTTTCCCTCCCCAGGGCTGGCAACCCCCCTTCTCCCCCAGCCCATGCCAGCCCAAAGCTCCACTCTGCCTGCCTCATTTTCAGAAGCAAGAGAGACCTGTGTGGGGCTGGAGCAGGGACAGAGACCCAGACAGAGCAAGCGCTGGGGCTCATGATTGTCCCTGATTCTCCCTTAGATGGAGTTCAGTTTCCCTTTTTAATGTGCTGGTCTTGGGCTTGAATTCAGGGCCTGAGAGCTGTCCCTGAGCTTCTTTTGCTTACAACTAGGGCTCTACCACTTTAGCCACAGCTCCATTTCTAGCTTTTTGGTGGTTCATTGGAGATAAGAGTCTCATGAACGTTCCTGCCCAGGCTGGCTTTGAACCGCGATCCTCAGATCTCAGCCTCCTGAGTAGCTAGGATGACAGGCGTGAGCAGCCAGAGCCTGGCTTCAGTTTCCCTCTCTTCCCTTTTCTATTCTACAACTTGGTGTGGAGGCAGGCTTCAGAGCTCTGATCCCTGCTTCAGTCTCTCAAAAGATGTGAGTGTGTGTGCCAATACTGGACTAGACTTGAACTCAGAACCTAGGCACTGTCTCTTCTTTGCTCAAAGCTGATGTTCTACCACTTGAGCCACAGCTGACTATTTGCTGGCAAATTGGAGGTAAGAATGTCATGGAGGGGCTGGGAAGGTGGCTCAGTGGTAGAGCGCTTGCCTAGCATGCATGAGGCCCTTGGTTCGATTCCTCAGTACCACATAAGCAGAAAAGGCCAGAAGTGGCGCTGTGACTCAAGTGGTAGAGCACAAGCCTTGAGCTGACAAGCTGAGGGACAGTGCTCAGGCCCAGAGTTGAAGTCCCACGGACAACAAAAATAAATAAATAAATAATAAATCCGATTGCTAAAAAAAAAAAATCCTCTGACAGACCCATTCCAAGGGCGCAAAATGATCACACTGAAGTTTTGCTCTTGGGCTGGGGGCATGGCTCAAGCAGCACAGCACCTACCTGGAAAACAAAAGTCCAATGTTAAAACCTCAGTATCTCACACACACACACACACACATACACACACACAAACACACACACATACACCACACACATACACACACCACACACACACACACCACACATACACACACCACACATACACATATACACACACCACACACACACACACACTACACACACACACCACACACACACACACCACACACACACACACACACACACCACACACAAATTTGTGTTCCTGGGTCCAGAAAACTAGCCGGTTGGAAATGGTGACCCTTGGAGGGGAGCAGGGCATGGGGGGCAATGCAGACACAAGACTGCAAATAACCCAACTAGACAAACCAGCCAGGCAAGAAGGGGGTAGGTAGACGGCATATCACAGGGCCGCAGAGGGGCTGCGCAGCTGCCTGGGGCCACGCATCATGGGCATCTGGTTTGGCAAAGGAGTTAGACTGGACGTAAGCAAATCCAACTTTGCTCACATTTAAGACAGTCCTTAAGCTGGGTACAATGGCTCATGTCTGTAATTCTAGCCACTCAGGAGGCTGAGATATGAGGATCATGGTTCAAAGCCTGCCCAGGCAGGAAAGTCCATGAGACTCTTATCTCCAACGAACCACCAGAGCGCTGGAGGGAGAGTTGTGGCTTAAGTGGTAGAGCTAAAGGACAATGCCCTGAGTTTAAGCACAGTGCCAGCATGTGTGTGTGTGTGCACGCACATGCACACACACGCACGCACACACACACACACATACAGAGAAATCTTGGACTTTGGGAGAGGCTATAAGAAGCCCCTATAAGAGGCAAATTCCTCCCAGACTTGGAGGCATGGCTCAGGAGATAGGGCACCTGCCAGTGGGCATAAAATGTCAGATGGCTAGTTTGAGTCTTTGGTGGGAAAAGGGGAGGGGGGAGAGAGAGAGAGAGAGACAGGAGAGAGAAGAGAGAAAGAGAGAGCGCCTCCCTCCCTGGAGTGGGACCCAGTGTCAGGGTGAAAACCATTTTCACTGTTTCTCTGCAGCCAGCCTGCAGGTCCACCCCGGGAGTGGACAGTCCAGTGTGGACGGTCGGCTGGGCTGGACTGGGCATGGGAAGCCGGCAGGCCTCTGAGTCTGCCTTCGTGGTCCTGGAGTGGGCTAAGAACGCTGCCCCTCGAGCCACAGCTGCACTTTTGGCTTATTGCTGGTTAATTGGAAAGAAGAGTCTCAAGGGGCTTTTCTGTCTGGGCTGGCTTTGAACTGTGATCCTCAGATCTCAACCTCCTGACAGGCATGAGCCTGTGCCAGCTCCATCTCTTGTCTGGAACTCTCTCTCTTTTTTCTCTTGTTTAAATTGTTAATAATAAAGGGGATGTACAGACGGGATATAGTCTTCTAAGTCAGGTGATGAATACCTTTCTCCCTTTCTCCCCCAGATCCCCCCCCGTCCCCACCCACAAGTTGTAAAGTTCATTTTCACACAGTGTCCAGTGAGACCACTGCTACATTTGCTCACCCTTTGTCTCCCCATTTCTGTGCCTCCCCTTACCATCCCAAAGGAAGATAAACGAGCAAACAAGACAAAAAGAAAAGAAAACCAGCAAAAAAAAAAAAAAAAGGACGACCGTCTTGGATGAGCTGTGTCTCTCACGGCTCTGAGTGTCCGTGGTCCCCTCTCCAGGGCGATGGCCGCGGTTCCACGCCTGCGCACTGTCCCCCGGAAGCCACCGGACCAGATGCCACCCAGGGCCCACCTCCCTAGCCTGTCCCATGCTGGACGGTGGTGTTGGACCGGTCCTCGTTGGAAAAGTGGTGGGGATGGTCCAGTGGCCTCTGGGGCCTAGCTCCTCCGCCCTGTCCGCGCCCCGTACCCCCCCATGGCTCCAGAGGGCCTCACTCTCTTTCCTGGGCCCGACTGCAGACACCTTAAGGTCAAGGGTTGGCAGGAAATGCAGAGCCAGGCACTGGGTGGCTCTCCCACCAGAACGTTGGCGCAGTGGCCTGCAGCGGGGTGCCAGGGTTTGCTGGCATTTTCCACCGGGGCCTGTGGTGGAGCTGGCACTGACCCCATGGCTGAGGCCCAAGGCTGCAGGCTCCCCCCGGGGTGGTGCCATCCTGCCACTCTGCGGGGCATCATGGGCACGCCGTCCTTGCCCAGGACAGCAGAGGGTGGGGGCTGGCTTGGGGTTCAAAGGGACGGCAACTCTACTGGATTGGCAAGAGACCCCCAACCTGGAGGTCTGTTCTCTGGGCGCAGAGAGAACTGGCACAGGAGCAGCCCTTGGCAAGGGGCTGCATCTGGGAATCTAACACCTGGCGTTCACATCCAGTGTGCGCTCTCTCTCTCTCTTTCTCTCTGTGACCTTGGGCAATGCATAAGGTTTCTCACACACACAGAGCAACATTGCATCCACAGTTACTGTGGGGGGAATAAGCGTATAGAGCTGGCAGAGTACTTCACATAGGGTAAGTGGTCAACAGATGAATAGTGGCTAGCCAGGACTAGGGGTGCACTCAGGTGATAGGGTACCTTCCTGGCAAGCACAAGGCCCAGAGTTCATACCCCAGGAAAGACAGAGGTCACCCTTTCCCCTGGGTCAGAGGTCATCCTCCCTCAAGGTCAGAGCTGGGCCTGTCTGGCAGAGGAGCAGGTTAAGCTCCCTGGATTTAAAGGCTTATGGGCTGTCAATTAGAAGAGACTTTACTTTTGAAAACAGTCCTTTCCCCACATTGATCCTCCTTTGAAAGGCATTTGCTTCCACAAAGCATCATGGGAAGGCCAGGGGGTGGGGGAGGGTGGTCGAGGAGGGGCTGGGGGGAGGTGTCCCGGCAGCTGCAGTGTGGCTCCCCAGGTCCGAGACACTACAGACCAGCTCACCGTTCACCATTCTAGAAGGTTTGCTCAAAGAAGACCTCGTTCCAAGCAGGCTGGACACCTCCTAGGTCCACTCCAGAACCTGGATCCTAGCTCCTGCTGTCCCTCCCTCCTCCTCTGTCCCTCTTTCCCCAGGGAGCCCTGGTAACTGCAGTGACACAACAGGCAGGGCCTAGGGCAAAGAATGTGGGAGCAGCCAGCTCTCTCCTCTCTCCTCGAGAGTCCCCCAGGACCTCATACCCCCCGACACACACACGGCTTCTGGAATGCTGTTTCAGCAAGCCTGAGTTCAGAGCAATCAGTTAGGGTGGACAAGAAGCAGCCACCGGCTCCCAGCTCCCCCCCCCCATGCCCCTTCCTCACCCAGCCGCTCAGAGGCCTACAGGCTTGGGGACAACTGCCTCACTCGCCTCAGGAGATGGAACCATCTGTAAAAATGAGGTCTCCACAGAGCTGCAGAAAAGATGGGTAGGGATCATGTACTATTGGGGTGTCTCACGTGATGAAGGGCAGGAGGAGGTTCAGACAGAATCTGAGGCCTTCAGATCCCTTCAACAAGCCTCCCGGGAGAGGCCGCCTGCCCCTCTGTGCTCACCAAACCCTAGGAGACCTGTGACCACCCACTAAGCCCATGTTGAACCCTCCTTCTGGGTCTGGACTACAAGGACTGGGCCAGAGAACTGGATTGGTTCGCTTGGGTCACATGTCTACCTCTTTCAGTCACCTATGGCCACCATTGGTTCACTCAGCCTTGGGTGAGGGAGGCCTAGTCCAGGAGCACAGGACAAGGGCTTGGGTAAGTGGGTGGAGGGGAGCCGGTCAGCCCAGTTCAGCACCATGGACAGGGCACCCGGTCTAACATGGCAAAAAGGGGGTGCTGATGCTGGCCTCACTGCCCTGCCCACTCCCCACCCCCAAGTGAGGAGTGAGGGGTGAGGGGCACTGCAGAGCCAGAAGTGGGACTCGAACCCTCAGACATCGGGCTTTGTCCAGGGCTCCCTCGACCCCAGCAGACTCCTGGCCCAGCCTCTTGGAGGTCTGAGCGGATAGGCACTCGAGTATGAGGATGCTTCACTATGTTGCTTTTATTATTACCAGGTGTGGGGAGACCAGTGGATCCGGAGATGCCCGCCTCCGTCATGGGAAACACAGTGTGTGTGCTGTGTGAGCTCAGAGGCTCAACAGCCCTGGGGTCCAGAGAGAGGAGGGAAGGAGGGAGGGAGGGAAGGGGAGGGAAGAGGAGGGGAGGGGAGGGAAGGGGAGGGAAGAGGAGGGGAGGGGAGGGAAGAGGAGGGGAGGGGAGGGAAAAGAATGGAAGAGAAGAAGGAGGAAAGAGGAGAGAAAGGGAGGAAAGGGGAGAAAAAGGAAAAGGAAAGGAAGGGGAAGGAATTTCAAAAACACAGGCTGGGAAGGTGGCTCAGTGGTAGAGTGCTTGCCTTGCATGCATGAGGCCCTGGGTTTGATTCCTCAGCAGAAAAAGCTGGAAGTGGCACTGTGATTCAAGTGGTAGAGCGCTAGCCTTGAGCAAAAAGAAGCTCAGGGACAGTGCCCAGGCTCTGGCAAAACAAAAAAAAAATCATAAAAATACACAGTTAGCTGTACCCACAGACTCAAGGAGCCATTCCACGCCCATCACAGACACTCACAGGCCCAGGGTCAGTCAGGAGACAGTGAGGAGGAGGCAGACACAGGACAGGGAAGCGGGGATGTGGACAGAGAAGCGGGGACGTGGACAGTGAAGGCGGGGACGTGGACAGGGGAGCGGGGACGTGGACAGGGGAGGTGGGAACATGGACTGGAGCCTTTGTGGTGCTTTCCTGGGCAGGAGCAGATGAAGCGGAGTGAGCAGGCTTGGGACTGGCTCATGTGAGTAACTTCGGGGTGTCCCTGTGATAATGGAATAGGCTCTTTCAGGGTGGGAACAGGAAATGAGACTGAGCCAAGTGTTCTGAACAAGCAGGAAGGCTCAGGGGGGGAGTCTCTCCCAAGCTGAATGAAGAGACCGCCAGGCTGCAGTGGACAAAGGAAGGGCTGGACTGGGCAAATCTGATCACGTACTGTAGCCATAGGCATGATTTCACAAAGTGAATTCCTCGGCTCTGAGGCTCGCACGTGCATGCAGAGTTCCCTTCACCCAGGGACGGCTGAGCAGTTGCGCATCAGGGATAAATGTCCCCTCCTCCAGGGCTGGTTCAGGACTCGTGATAAGACTGGAGGAATTGTGTGTGCACAAAGCACAGGGCAGGGCAGGAAGAACTCAGACCAGCTCCTACATGCACCAAGACAAATTAACTTCCATTAGATTATGGAGAAAGCATCTTTTTGTTGTTGGTCATGGGGCTTGAACGCTGGGCCTGGGCTGTTCCTCAACTCTTCAACTGAAGGCTAGCGCTCTACCACTTGAGCCACAGCGTCACTTCCGGCTTTTTTCATTTTGCTTATGTAGTGCTGAGGAATTGAACCCAGGGCCTCAGGCATGCAAGGCAAGCGCTCTACCACTGAGCCACCTTCCCAGGCCCGAGAAAGCATCCTTAATATAATCCACACATCCATATGCGGACATGAGTAGGGTCCTAACCCAGGGTCTCGTCAGGACAACCACGGGACCACTGGAACAGGAAAACAGCTGCTGAGGCCTTTATTCCACTTCAGCCACCGTCCTGCCAAGCAACCCGGGCAGTCCCTATCATCACCCACAAGACAGAGGCCTCTGTACCCCAAAAACTGTGGATCCCCTGGCTCTGTGACCTCCAAAAACAGCGACTGGGTACCAGTGGCTCACGCCTGTAATCCTAGCTACTCAGGAGGCTGAGATCTGAGGACCCAGGATTGAAGTCCGTCTGGTCAGGAAAGTTCATGGGACTCTTACTTCCAATTAATTACCAAAACGAAGTGGAGCTAGGGCTGAAGTGATAGAGACAGAAAAAAAAAAAAGCTAAGGGACAAGGCCCAAACCCTGAGTTCAAGCTAAAACAAGAAACAACAGCAATAAACAAACAAAAACAACCCACAGTGACTTTTCAATCACCTAAGAGCAAAAACAGTGAGTTTTGCTGCCTGTGTGTGTGTGGATTCTGGGGACCGATGCGGGCGTTTTCTGGGGGTGCGGTGTGTCCTCGGTAGCCATTTCTCCTGTCGTTGCTCATTCCTTCATCCTGAAGGGTTTGGGGTCAATTACAGGTCATTCCTGTGGCCTTCTAAGCACTACCGGCATTGGCTTGCTCAGGGAGACTCTGGTCTGTGGATGTTCTAGCCCTGTAACGTTGGCAGAGCTCTTGAGAGCTACAGAGATGGGGAGAGAAAAGAAAATGTGTGTTGTGCTTGTAATGGATAGCTTGTTAAGGGCACAGGTTTGTTTGCTTTTTTCTCCCTTAAGATGGTCCCTAAAGGGTCCCTAGTTGTCTTGTACTGGCCCGGGGTGGACAAGAGCAGGAGGCTGGTGCCAGGGCAGTGGTGGGAGCCCCCAGTGTGTCACGCCTGTCATCTGAGCCGCTCCGGAGGCTGAGATCTGAGGTCCCAGGTTTGAAGCCAGCCTATGTAGGAAAAGTCTGCAAGATGCTTATCTCCAATGAACCAACCAAAAGCCAGAAGTAGAGCTGTGGCTCCAGTGGAGGAGCACCAGCCTTGAGCAAAAAGAAAGCCAATCGAGGGCAGGAGGCACTGAGTTCAAGCCCCAGTGCTAGCCTCCAAAAGACAAGGGGGAAAGAAAAAGGCGTTTAGGGCTCAGCTTTGGCTTGGTGGCTTGTGTGGCTCTCGTGGCTTGCCCAGGGGCCCTGCTCCATTGCCAATGCCCTTGGATAGAGAATTCACATGGATGCCGGAGAGGCACGTGGATGCCCAGAGTCCCCAATCCTTGGAGGGCTTGCTTCCCACGCAGCCGCAGCACGGCCCCCAGGCTGAGCGTGGGGGGGGAGTGGGGGCTCCCCAAGGCTTCTGCAAAGCTCTACTCGAGCTGCACCCCACCGGGAGGGTGGAAGTTCAGGGGAGTCCCCAATGCCACAGGCCATGCAGCAGCAGTCCTGACCCAAGCAGGACACCACCGCTCATGAGCGGACAGGACACTGACACCCAGAGCCAGGCAGCCCGGCGCCGCTCCACCTGTGAGGTGGGGGGGGCGGTGGCCATGCTTTCCCAGGGCTGCAGGAAGGGGAGAGCGTTATAAAGAGCCAACGGTCAGACTTTTTTGTTGTTGGTGGTGGTGGTCATGGGGCCTGAACTCTGGGCCTGGGCGCTGTCCCTCAGCTCTTCAGCTCAAGGCTAGCGCTCTACCACTTGAGCCACAGCACCACTTCCAGCTTTTTCTGCTTATGTGGTGCTGAGGAATCGAACCCAGGGCCTCAGGCATACAAGGCAAGCGCTCTACCACTGAGCCACCTTCCCAGCCCCAACTGTCAGACTATTCAATTAACCTCTCTAGCCTTTTTCCCAGTGACTCTCATTCTTGTCCCTCTGTTTCTGGAAGCTTCCCTGGCTTCTTACTCCTCCAGGCTTGTATACAATGCTCTCCTTGCCTCTCTTGACTCAGCTGCTACTCCGTCCTGCCTCTGGATGTCACCTGCTCCAGGAAGGCCTTGTGGACTTGCTGCCCTCTCCACCCCCCCCCCCACCAAAGCGTCTGGGTCTGACCCTCACACTGCTGTTCCAGCACCCCATGGTCAGGCTCACATGCCCTAAGCCTTCACTAAGGGGGCTGGCACATTGGGGGCAGGGAGAGACTCAAGGCTGGCCGGCCTAGGGACCCCAGAGTGCACAGGACATAGTCCCTGGGAATGTGGTCTTGTGTGTGTGTGTGTGTGTGTGTGTGTTATTACTGGGCTGGAACTCAGGCCTGAGCACTGCCCTTTTTTTTGCTCCCGGCTGGTGCTCTACTACTTAAGCCACAGCTCCACTTCTGGCTTTTTGCTGGTTGAGGATAAGAGTCTCACGGACTTTGCTGCTCAGCTGGCTTCAAGTCATGATCCTCAGATTGCAGCCTCCTGAGTAGACAGGATGACAGGTGTGAGCCACCATCCCCATTGGTCTCTGGTCCTTTAAGCCAGGTTGAAAATCCCAGCTTACTCACTTCCCCCCAAGCCCTACGGGCTCTCTTTGATTAAAAAAAAAATACGCCATGAAGATGACTTTTGAAAAAATTAAATGTGAAGCTTCACAAGGTCTGGCACAAACCAGGTGATCAATTTTTTAGAAGCAACAAATGTTAATTTTTAAGAAGATCCTATAAATCAAAAGCATCTTTTACATCCGGGCTCGGAGTTCTTGCTGGCTGAGCCGGTCCTGGGCCCCACAGCTGCTAACTGCTTCCCATGATGGCCCCCCTGGAGAGCACTTCCAGTTCATAATTCATGGGCTTCCCTCTTTCCTAGGAGACGGACCACTTCAAGTTTTGATCTAAAGAACACGATCAACAAAATGAATATTTAAATCTAGGGGGAAAAAAACTAAATTTGGTGTCTGAGTTCTAAGAATCGAATTCACAGGAAGATAATTCGGGTGTCTCAGCCCTGCATGCGGGCAGAGACAAACTACTCAGCCACCCCCCAAGCTCAGAGCCAGGGCGCTCAGCGGGGACCCAGAGCCAGGAGTAATTGCCTGGAACGAGAGCCAGAAGCCAGGAAGTCAGACCACTGAAGGGCCACAGGCTCCCTATCCATGGGGCTTCACCCCCCAGAGCCCTCCTGCCCACCTGCCTCTCTAGCAGCCAGCTTTGTCCAGTGTGTGTGTGTGTGTGTGTGTGTGTGTGTGTGTGTGTGTGTACCAGTAGTGGGGCTAGAACCCAGGGCCTTGAACTGCAGCCTTTTCAGCCAAGCACCAGTGGCTCAAGCCTGTAATCCTAGCTACTCAGGAGGCTGAGATCTGAGGAACTCGGTTTAAAGCCAGCATGGGCAGGAAAGTCCCTGAAACTCTTTTAATTTTTGGGTCCGGTCGTGGGGCCTGAACTCTAGGCCTGGGCGCTGTCCCTCAGCTCTTCAGCTCAAGGCTACCACTCTACCACTTGAGCCACAGCGCCACTTCCGGATTTTTTTTTCTGCTTACGAGGTACTGAGGAATTGAACCCACGGTCTCATGCATGCAAGGCAAGCGCTCTACCACTGAGCCACCTTCCTAGCCCTGAGACTCTAATCTCCAATGAACCACTAGAAAACCGGAAGTGGTGCTGTGGCTCAAGTGGTAGAGCACTAGCCTTGAGCTGAAGAGCTGAGGGACAGCGCCCAGGCCTAGAGTTCAAGCCCCATGACTGACAAAAACAAAAAACAAAAACCAGCTATAGCCTTTTCACTCAAAGCTGGTGCTCTACCACATGAGCCATACCTCCCGTCTAACATTTTGCTGGTTAGTTGGAGATAAGAATCTCACAGACTTTTTTTTTTTGCTTGATCTGGACTTGAGCCTAGATCCTCAGATCTCAGCCTCCTGAGTAGCTGGGATTATAGGTATGACCACCGGCGCCTGGCATCGCTGTCATCTTTTACCAGCAAGACTACAGTAAGTACTCACAACCTGTAATGATACCCAGCCCTGAGGTGGGTGCTGAAGCAATGTGAGTTGACTAAAAGAACGGCTCTGGGTCTGAAGGTAAGCTTTGCCAGGACTGCCCAGATGTGGGGTCTCCAGATTAAGACAGCATTGGCACCCACAAACACAGTATTTCTTCCCTTCGGATTTCCCCAAACATGCTGTCGAGTGAACTAAGGAAAAAAAAGAATGATTTATTTTTTTTTTTTGGTCAGTCATGGGGCTTGAACTCTGGGCCTGAGCGCTCTTCAGCTCAAGGCAAGCACTCTACCACTTGAGCCACAGAGCCACTTCTGGTTTTCTGGTGGTTTATTGGAGATAAGAGTTTCACAGACTTTCCTGCCCGGGCTGGCTTTGAACTGTGATCCTAAGATCTCAGACTCCTGAGTAGCTAGGATTACAGGCGTGAGCCACCTGCTCTTGGCTAAAAACAGAATGATTTTTTAAAAGTTGTTGTTGCTGTTGTCAGTCATGGGACTTGAACTCAGGGCCTGGGAGCTGTCTGGGACCATTTTTACTCAAGGCTGGTGCTTTACCAGCCACTTCCAATATTCCAATGCTTCATTGGAGATAAGAGTTTCACAGATTTTCCTGCTCAGGGTTGGCCTTAAACCTCAATCCTCAGATCTCAGCCTCCTGAGTAGCTAGGATTACAGGCACCAGCCATCGGCATCCCGCTAAAAACAGGCATTTGTTTGTTTTTGTTGTTGTTGTTTTTGGTCCGGTCATGGGGCCTGAACTCTGGGCCTGGATGCTGTCCCTCAGCTCTTCAGCTCAAGGCTAGCACTATACCACTTGAGCCACAGCGTCACTTCTGGCTTTTTTTTTCTTTTTGCGTATGTGGTGCTGAGGAATCGAACCTAGGGCCTCATTCATGCAAGGCAAGCGCTCTACCACTGAGCCACCTTCCCAGCCCTGCTTGTTGTTGTTGTTGTTGTTTTTTAATTCTCATTTTTTAGCCAGGTGCTGGTGGCGATTCAGGAAGTTGTGATCTGAGGATCACAATTTGTAACCAGCCCAGCTCTTATCTCTGGTTAACCACCAAAACCCTTTAAGAAAAAAAAATTCTTCGGGGCTAGGAAGGTGGCTCAGTGGTAGAGCACTTGCCTTGCATGCTCAAGGCCCTGGGTTCGATTCCTCAGCACCACATAAGCAAAAAGAAAAAAGCCAGA
>NW_012267271.1:7058631-7061519 GCF_000151885.1 Dipodomys ordii | reverse complement strand
CTCCCTCCACCCTTCCCTTCCCTCCCCTCCCCTCCCTTTCCCTTCTCTTCCCTTCTCCTTTCTTTTGTCTTTCTTTCCTGAGAATAGCTCTTCTCTCATTCAGTTGTTAATTTGACAGATTCCAAAGCCCTCCATTATGTTTGCTTTGAGGCAATTCAAGAGCCACCCAGATAGGCTAAAGGGCGAGGCTGGGGGAGCCCGGGAGGTGGGAGAGGCGGGGCTTGAAAGGGAAAACCCAGAAACTGGTGGAAACTGGTGAGGCCCCAGTCACGGGCCAGAAAGTGGGCAGCAGGGGGGGGGGGGGGGGGGGGAGAGGGGAGGTGTGGGGGGAGGGGGGAGCTGCAGAAGTGGCTGAGGCTGGAAGGGAAGAGGGGAGGAGAGCTCCTGAAACTTGAGAAAGACCATTTTGGGACCTAAAACAGAAAACAAAGATGAAGCTGTCTACATGCCCCTCGGAGGGAAGGTACCTTGAACTCACTCTCCAAAAGTATAAATAGATTCAAGAAAGGTTTCCATAAAATATTTAGAGCTAGGAGGAGCCTCGGGAATTAGCTAGTCTGGCGGTTTTTAACATTTTCATTGTTAATTTTAGCCTCTGAACTTCTTTTTTTCCTTCTAGAATAAAATGGCAAAGCCTAGGAGATTGGGGAGGAGACACACACACACACACACACACAGATACACACACACAGACACACACACACAGAGACACAGACACACACGCACACACACACATGCGCATATGCATACACCCCTTGTCCCTGCAATGCCTTGGAGGCCCTCTAGGGGGCGTTATTGACAGCCCCCCACACCCCTTTGCACCTCCAGGAAGTGAAGAGGAGGGGAGAGGTGAGAACCCTGGATCTGCCCGCCTCACGCTCCCCAGCGCTGGGAAGGTGACAGCCACTTGCACACAAACCTCAGGCTTTCTGAAGCGCCAGAGGCTGCCCGGGGCTCTGTGGCCTGGCTAGGCTCGGCCCTCTGCCATTCCGTCCCTGAGTTGGCTCCGATGTCCACCGGGAGTGACCGCAGACCGCAGCCCGTGTTGGTTGTAGGGGAGGGCAGGAGATGAACTCGTGCCCAGCAAGGAGCAGGAGCCTGGGGAACCTGGACACGTGTGCCCCAAGTGCCACCTCGCCACACGGGGTGACAGGCTCCTGGGGATCCACAGGGAGAAGGCAGTCGGTGCCGGTGGCTCACGCTGGTAAATCCTAGCTATTCAGAAAGCTGAGATCTGAGAATGGAGGTTTCAAGCCAACCAGGGCAGCAATGTCTCTGATACTTTTAGCTCCAATTAACCAGCAAAAAAAGAAGTGGAGGTGTGGTTTGAGTGGTAGAGCACTGGTCCTGAACAAACAAGTTAAGGGCCAGTGCTCAGGCCCTGAGATCACGCCTCGGTGGAAGCAGGAATAATAAATCGAGTGGAGAAGGCATTCGGGGAGGATCAGCGTGGAGGAAGTGCGTGACAGCCCAGCTGCCATTGCTGCCACTGTCACCCACGCCAGCCTGGTCCACAGGTTCAGTGATCATTTCACGTTCGTGGGGACGAAGGCTGATGAATTTTCCCAGAGTCCTAGAGATAGTGACTGACGGAAGCCACGGGGTCTGTCCCTGGGCTGAGCCTCCCTCCCATACCAGGTGGGAGAAAGGTGGGTACCCATCTCCCAGTGGGGCAAACGAAGCCAAGGCCTAGTCCAGGCCCGGCTCTGTGGACTCTGCCGCCCTCTACTGGCCACAAGTGGCCCTCCACAGCTGCCAGGCTCACCTTCACCCAGCCATGGTACCTTCTTCCTAGGGCCTGGCACCCAAAGCGTGATGGGGGGAGGGGGTGGGGGGGTAGGGTGCACGGGGCAAGCCCTGCCCAGAGCAGATGCCACGGTGCCAGAGCAGCCACCAGGTCTGACCAGGAGCTGGGCCCGGGTGTGATTCCTCATTTAGGTGCATGGCTCAGGGGTGTGTCTGTCTGTGTGTGTGTCTGTGTGTGTGTCTGTGTGTGTGTCTGTGTGTGTGTCTGTGTCAGGACCCTACTTTTAAGGAAAACAAAGACGGTAGTCTGGCCGGTACTGTGTACCTGCAAGCCCAGAATGGGGTTTGGGGAAATGTGGAGAAAACACACAGTGTAATTTCCTGTTGTGGATTTCAAACGCCAGGAGACAGCAGGGGTGTGAGCTTATGCAGCCTCTCTGCTCTGTGAGGACACCTGGTGGGCTGAGCTTCTGAATTCTTTTTTTTTGGGGGGGGGGGAGGGGTCCGGTCGTGGGGCCTGAACTCTGGGCCTGGGCACTGTCCCTCAGCTCTTCAGCTCAAGGCTAGCGCTCTACCACTTGAGCCACAGCGCCACTTCTGGCTTTTTTCTTTTTGCTTATGTGGTGCTGAGGAATCAAACCCAGGGCCTCAGGCATGCAAGGCAAGCGCTCTACCACTGAGCCACCTTCCCAGCCCCTGAGCTTCTCAATTCTTACAGGACACCTGGGCATCCATTTCTCACACAGCAATTGCCCTGACAGCATCTCCGCCTCCTCCCAGCTGGGGCAGCCTCCCCAAGACCTACCTACTGGTGACCACCTGCCCTGACCCCCCCTTGGAATGGACAGACGTGGCACGGGGGGACTGCCCACCCCACATGGAACTCAGAGCTTGCTGTAAATCACCAAACCTCTCCTGGGACAACTGGGCACAAGTGCTCACGCCTGTCATCCTAGCCACTCAGGAGGCTGAGATCTGAGGATAGTGGTTCAAAGCCAGCCCCGGCAGGAAAATCAGTGAGACTCTTATCTCTAAAAAGCCAGAAGTGGGGGCTGGGAAGGTGGCTCAGTGGTAGAGCGCTTGCCTTGCATGCATGAGGCCCTGGGTTCGATTCCTCAGCACCACATATGCAAAAAGAAAAA
>NW_012267271.1:7052311-7057719 GCF_000151885.1 Dipodomys ordii | reverse complement strand
GTTTATTGGAGATAGGAGTCTCACAGTTTCTCCTGCCCGGGCTGGCTTTGAACCGCGATCCTCAGATCTCAGCCTCCTGAGTAGCTAGGATTACAAGCGTGAGCCACCAGCACCCGGCGGTGCTTTTTTTTTTTTTTTTAAGACAGAAGTCTCATGGACTTTTTCTGCCTGGGCTGGCTTCAAATGTCAATCCTCAGATCTCAGCCTCCTAACTAGGATTACAGGTGTAAGCCACAGTACCCAGCCACCTTTCTTATCTGAGTATTTGACTAAGTGCTGTCCAGACTCGCCCTCCTGTAGCATGCTAACCAATCAGAAGGCAGCTTCTCCTCACCATCATGTCAGGAGCTGGCCTGGTAACAGGCCAAACAGCCTGGGCTAGACTCAGAGTGGCTTTGGGGACACTGGCTGTCCCCACCCTTCTCTTCCCTTCCCTTGACCAGCTGACGTTCTGAGATCCCACCCTTCCTGGATTGCATGGGACAAGGGCCACTGGATCGGAGGGTGGCTGCTGGCACCCTAAAAATTACCAAAAGATTTAGGTAAGCCCGGCAGCAGTTGCTCATGCCTGTTACCCTAGCTACTCAGAAAGCTGAGATCTGAGGATCACAGTTTGAAGTCAGCCAGCCCAGACCTTCCCCCCCCCCAAAAAAGAATTCTCATTGGATTTTTTTTGGGGGGGAGGTCTGGTCGTGGGGCCTGAAATCGGCCTGGGCGCTGTCCCTCAGCTCTTCAGCTCAAGGCTAGCACTCTACCACTTGAGCCACAGCGCCACTTCAGGCTTTTGTCTTTTTGCTTATGTGGTGCTGAGGAATCGAACCCAGGGCCTCAGGCTTGCAAGGCAAGCGCTCTACCACTGAGCCACCTTCCCAGCCCCCCCAATGAGAAATTCTTATATCTAATTAAACACCCAAAAAGCTAGAAGTAGAGTTGTGGCTCAAGGGGTAGAGCTCCAGCCTGGAGTAGAAGTTCAGGGACAGGGCTGGGAAGGTGGCTCAGTGGTTAAGGTGCTTGCCTTGCATGCCTGAGGCCCTGGGTTCGATTCCTCAGCACCACATAAGCAAAAACAAAAAAGCCGGAAGTGGCACTATGGCTCAAGTGGTAGAGTGCTAGCTTTCAGCTGAAGAGCTGAGGGACAGTGCCCAGGCCCAGAGTTCAGGCCCCACGACCGGACCCCCCCCCCAAAAAAAAAAGAAGTTCAGGGACAGCACCCAGGCTCTGAGTTCAAGCCCCAGCACACATATAGCACACACGCACACACACAAGACATAGGTTTAGGATCATGAATATAATGTATCCTGCTTTTTGCTGGTTATATTAGAGATAGAGTCTACCAAACTTTTCTACTTAGGCTGTCCTCAAACTGCAATCCTCTAGATTTCAGTCTTAGTAGCTAGGATCATAGGCATTAGCTACCAGTACATACCTGGGAACATACGCATTTAGTAGGGGGAAAATGTGACATTAAATCTGCATATTAAACTGTTACCTCTCATAAGTGAAAGCAGGAATTTTATTTTTTATTTCATATGCCTATGATTGCATTTTTTAAAACGAGGAGCAAATGTTTTCCATGAGAAGTAACAACATGCAGATTTTGTTGTTGTTGTTTGTCATGAGGTTTGAACTTGGTGCTTGGGTGTTGTCCCTAAGCTCTTTTGTTCAAGGCTAGAGATCTACTGCTTTGAGCCACAGCTTCATTTCTGGCTTTTTCTGAGTCGTATACTGGAGATAAGAGTCTTGCAGGGACTTTTCTGCCTGGGCTGGCTTTGAACTGTGATCCCCAGATCTCAGCCTCCTGAGATTACAGCTGTGAGCCACTGGTGCATGGCTAACAGAAAGATTTATAGCTGAGTGTGGTGGCACATACCTATAGCCCAAACTCCTGAGAAGGCTGAAGCAGAATGGTTGCTTCAGTCTTAAAGCTTTAGGCCAGATTGGGCCACATAACAATAACAATAACAACAACAATAATAATAATGGAGAGAAAAAAATAAAAATAAAAGTCAGGCATGGTGCTATATCCCTGTAATCCCAGCTACTGGGAAGGTTGAATAAAATGGGAGAATGCAGAGTTGGAGGCCAGACCTGGCAATGAATGAGACCACATGTCAAAACCAAACACAACAGGACTGGGGGCCTAGCTCCAGAGATAGCGTGCTCACCTGGCATGTTCAATCCCCAGCACTGGAGGAGGGGGAGGGAAGAATCGAAGGGAGAGGGAAGGAAGGAAAGATTGAGATTTGTAAAATGACAAAACTATACTTTAAGCAAATGGAGTGTATTATTGTGAGTGGCCACTAGGGGGCAGAAGAGGCATGTGGGGGGAGTGCGCATGGTTTGTGGCTGGCTATTTACTTCTCTTGCACAATTTCCCTGCTCGCAGGCAGGGCCATCTACATGGTTTACAGACTTGTTTGTGGAAATGACAGCCCCAGGCCTCACACACTGGCAGGCCGCTGTGGCCCAGGGATCTCATTCTCCTTCATCTTTTCTTTTCTTTTATTGTTGCAAAATAGGTATGACTTGGGGCTGGGAAGGTGGCTCAGTGGTAGAGCGCTTGCCTTGCATTCCAGAGGCCCTGGGTTCGATTCCTCAGCACCACATAAGCAAAAAGAAAAAAGCCGGAAGTGGCGCTGTGGCTCAAGTGGTAGAGTGCTGGCCTTGAGCTGAAGAGCTGAGGGACAGCGCCCAGGCCCAGAGTTCAGGCCCCACGACCGGACCCAAAAACAAAAACAAAAAAAAAAAAAATAGGTATGACTTAATTACAACCACGTGTACAAAAACAAAAACAGACAAAAGGAAAACCGTAAACTAAAGGTCTGTACCTATTCAACAGTCACGAATCATTCCCAGAAGACTCCTGGACCTTGGTGCCTAGCACAGTACTTTCTGTCTCCATAATTTTTACTACTTGAAGCCGGGTGCTGGTGGCTTACGCCTGTAATCCTAGCTACTCAGGAGGCTGAGATCTGAGGATCGTGGTTCAAAGCCAGCCCGGGCAGGAAAGACCGTGAGACTCCTATCTCCAATAAACCACCAGAAAACCAGAAGTGGCGCTGTAGCTCAAGTGGTAGAGCGCTCGCCTTGAGCTGAAGAGCTGAGGGACAGCGCCCAGGCCCAGAGTTCAAGCCCCACGACCGACAAAAAAAAAAAAAAATTTACTACTTGAAGTATTTATATTTGTTTGTTTATATTTGTTTGTTTTGTGCCAGCTCTGGGGCTTAAACCCAAGGCCTGGGTGCTGTCCCTTACCTTTCTTGCTGAAAGCTAGCATATATAATAACAAGAATAAAGTGCTACACCTCACCTTGTGCAGCCGCTAATGCTCACACACTGTGTTAGTATTTCCCGTGACCTAAATCATGGTACTCCGTGTCAGGCAAGCAGACACCTCCGTATCTGGAAAGCAGGGAGACGATGTGCACCCCCATGTGCTGTTCCCAGTCACACATGCCTGTCCTGGCCCGGGTTTCCTTCTCCAAGTGTGGCAGTCCTCATGAGGTCCCTTTTTCTCAGGAAACGTGATGTACCTTCTTTCAGTGGTGTTGGACTGTGTGTCATCAATCACCTCGATGAATAAAAATCCCTCAGAGGGGCTGGGAAGGTGGCTCAGTGGTAGAGCGCTTGCCTTGCATGCCTGAGGTCCTGGGTTCGATTCCTCAGCACCACATAAGCAAAAAGAAAAAAAGCCGGAAGTGGCGCTTGTGGCTCCAGTGGTAGAGCGCTAGTCTTGAGCTGAAGAGCTGAGGGACAGCGCCCAGTCCCAGAGTTCAGGCCCCACGACTGGACCCCCCAAAAAAAATCCCTCAAACACAAACAAGAGCCTCCTGGAGGTCAGAGGCCAATCTCCAAAACCACGACATGAAGCAAAGCCGTCCAGAGCATTCCTGCCATCGGGAGGCCACCCTGCTCCGAAGGGACAGACGGGAATGGAAGGCTGTGGGGAGCATGCACGGGATGAAGCCTGGCAGGGGCCATGGCCTTCCCTGGAGCAGCTTCCCCGGCCCACTCTCAGTGGCCGGTGCCATGGCCTCCACACCCACGGCCTGGATTTACTTAGGCCTGCAGTCATTTGCCTGGGGCCCCATGTGTCACTACAATGTGACTAGAGGAGGTTGTGTGTCCAGCTTGTGACTTATTTTGGGAACAATGGGGAATGAAGCCCTGTTGGTCATTGCTGTTGTCAACCAGGCAAGTGGCACGGACTCTGGGCCTGGGCGCTGTCCCTCAGCTCTTCAGCTCAAGGTGAGCGCTCTACCACTTGAGCCACAGGGCCACTCTCGGTTTTCTGGTGGTTTATTGGAGATAAGAGTCTCATGGACTTTCCTGCCTGGGCTGGCTTTGAACCGCGATCCTCAGATCTCAGCCTCCTGAGTAGCTACATTTACAGGTGTGAGCCGCCAGCGCCCGGCTGTCTTTGTCACCCTGTAGAGAGAGACCCTGAGTACAGTGATGACATCAGAGGATGTCACAGAAATGACAAAGCCCCTCGCATGGTATGTTCTTTCAATGCTGAAAATATAGCCAGGTGCTGGTGATTCATGCCTACAACCCTAGTGACTCAGAAGGCTGAGATCTGAGGATCCCAGTTCGAACCCAGCCCAGGCAGAAAAGTCGGTAATGCTCTTATCACATCTGATTACCCACTAAAAAAAAGCTGGAAGTGGAGGTCTGGCTCAAGTGGGGTATAGCGTAGGCCTGGAGTGAAAAATCCGAGTGAGAGCATGAGGCCCCAAGCTCAAGCCTGGGAGACACAAAAAGCTGACAGACAAATAAAAATCAACGAAGAGCAGCTTTTAGCAAACTGAGTACCACACTAGGAAAGCACAGGGCTCCCTGGTGGCTGGGCCCAGAGCTCAGCACAGAGGCTCTGGGCCTCAGGGCACACCAGGCCCCAGGAGGGCCTGCCTGCTCTGGGCTGAATGGCTGCTGAGTCCCCCACGAGCCTGCAGTGCCCAGGTGCCCAGGCTGGGCATGTCAGACTCGGGGGAGCATCAGGCCCTGTGGCCCACACTTGCAAGCCCAGCTTCTCAGGAGGCTGAGAGCTGAGGATCACCATTCGAGGCCAGCCCAGGCAGGAAAGTCCATGAGACTCTCACCTCCAATAAACCACCAAAATTCTGGAAGCGGAGGTGTGGTTCAAATGGTGGAGCACCTGCTTGAGGGTAAAACCTCAGGGCCAGCAGCCAGGCCCTAAATTCAAGCCCCAGGGTCGGCACACACACTCACACGCACGCATGCATGCACATGTGCGCGCGCGCGCACACACACACACACGCACACACACGCACACGCAGGACAGAGGGACGGGTCCTGGGTAGGCGATGTCAGCCGGAGCAGGGTGCGCTCCGGGCTGAGGCGCTGGGACTCCGGGCCGGCAGGGGGCGCTGCGCGCCGGGGGCTCC
>NW_012267271.1:6994971-7051156 GCF_000151885.1 Dipodomys ordii | reverse complement strand
AGGGGGCTCTGACCCCGGGGTCCGCACCCCGAGTGTGCGTTGCGTGTTTCCCAGGGCTGATCGCGACAGCTTCCTGCCGTGCACTTCTGCAGAATGGCCCCAGAAGGCGACCCAGCGCGTGCCGTCTGCGGTTTAAACACAGGAAGGACGTTTTTGCAGCCTTTTTTTTTGAGGGTTTGCTGCATATCCGGGTCTGTGCTTAGTCTCTTAAAGCCTTGAAGATCCTCTTCTGAGTGTGGTCCCAGTTTTCACGAGCTCAGAGACGGTGGGTTTCTGTAGCCCGCCCAGCAGAGGCGCAGCTGACGGGGCGTGGCTACTTGAAGGCCCAGGGACGGGAGCCCAGGGTCCCTTTCTAACTGGTCGGGTGCTTGCTCACAAGTGCCACTTCTGGGGTGCGTTTCTCACTGTTCTGCAGCCCTGGCCCCTTGCGTGGTGACAGTGCATTGCTTTCCTGCATATCTGATGACCCAGAAATATCTTTGGGTCACCCCGTGCAGCATTTCTCAGGCACCCCTGTTCAGTGTCTAACCCCCATGGCACCCTTAGGAAACCTGGGTCATTTAAAAGTAGCAATAATGGAGGTTTTATTTCTGTTGTTGTGTCCGTTGTCAGTAACGTGGGAACCATGGAAACGTAAACAGTGGAGTGCTGATGACCGGTCATTGCGGGAGCCGCTGTGCACAGCTCTGGATGGGCGTGACACATCCTTGGTTTCTCTCCTGCCTGCCCACTTCTGCACCGGTGGTGCTGCGCGCTGCTGGGCACTGCCTTCCCCTGGGGCAGCATCACAACTCTGAGGAGACTTGCAGGGCAGCTGGACCCAGTCATACTTGGGCCACTGGGCGGTATAGATGTGCAGGTATGGGAAGTGCAGGGAAGGTTTTGGAGCCAGCAGTGTTTGCTAGGCTTTGAAGAGGGGCTTGGGCCTAGACCCTGAGGTAGAGATGGAGGGAAAAGAGCAGAGTTGGAAGGTGCTGGATGTGGAGTTGTGGAAAGGGTAGGAGGAAGACGGACTTAGTAAGGTGTGCCAAGTGGGAGAGTTCTCACTCAGCATGGCAAGACCAGAGTTGGTGTGTCATTTGAGTGCTGGGGTCACACCTGTGGAAGTGCAGGCGTTCGAGGCTGGATGTCGGGGCACACTTACCATGCCAGTGAGGCAGAAGTAGGATGACCACTGCTCCCAGGCGTGAGCCGGAGGCCCTCGCTGGAAAGTGCATTAAGGCAGCAGGGCTGGCCGGGCCATGGCTCAGGCCCTGAGTTCAAGCCTCACTTATAAGTCTTTTCTGTTGTGCTCTGGCACACTAGAGTTGAGGAGTGGGACAAAGCAAGGGGGGAGTTGCTTCCACGTCCTGGGGATTCTGCTGGAGTTTTCTGAGCTGCCCCACTTTTGACCTGACCAGAGGCCTCGCTGTGAATAACAGAGCCTGATACCCAGCGCTGTTGGGGTTTTGCTGTTTCCTGAGATTTGAAACCACATAAGTGTTGCTAGAAGGTGTTCCTAGTCTTGCTCCTCAAAAAGGAAGGGTCCACTGTTTTTACCTCTCCAGGATTAGGAAATGCAGGGTTTTTGAGTGAGCTGGAAAGCTCCTAGTCCCCTACAACCCCATGGCTGTCCACTCATGGACTTGCCTCCAGTCCCTGGCCCAGCCCTCCCTGCCAGCAGGGAGAGATCTTCAGCAGATCTTCTTGGGCCGGCTTCACTTGCTCACCCGGCACAGTCATCTGAACTTCCTCAGAGGCCACGCCTCCCCACGAGGACACTGAGAGCCAGCCTCCCAGCTGTCCCAGGGAGAGCAGGACAGTGTGAGGTCAGGTCTGCTGGCCTGCTGGGCTGGCTAGACTTGGTTCCAAGCCCCCGAGTATACCCATGTGTGTCTCCGGCAGGCACTGACAGCATTCTTCCTCAGACCCCAGGGCCTGTTCTGAAAGTCCCCTGGAAGGAAGGCCAAGACTCGGGGTCCCAGAGGCTATTTGGGGCACACTTGAGCATGGTTGTGCAAGCTGGTATACACTTCTGTAACCTTGTGTTTCTTCCAGCAAAGACACCCAGTGAGGAGAGTCAGTACCCTGACATTTCCGGAGTTAAGGCCGAACTGACAGCTGTGGACTGGCTTCTGTCCTTTCCATCCACAAGAGTTTCTTAAGGAAGCAAAGAAAGTTACTGGTCAATATTTAAACACCAGGAAATTGCTCAAAAATCTCAGGTTCCTGCTTCTGTCTGGTAACCCTGAGTCCACAAGGCTGCTGTGAGGGGAAATCAGGCGACCACCCCCTCCCTGGCCAGCCGCGTTGCCCACGCCCCTGAGCACATGGACTGCGGAGGCTTGGATGTGCGTCCTTGCCCTTGGAGAAATGATTCGTGGGTGTTTGCTTTGGGACTTGGCCTGTTTCCTTCATTGATTGGTCCCATCACCCCCTCAAACAGCTCTGAACCTGCACACCTGCTCTGCCAGGCTCTGTATGCTGAGGAGAGGGGAGCGCGGTGGCCACCAGGTCACCCACCATCACGGTGGTATCCGTGTGTGCCCTGTGTGGAGTGCGGGAAAGGTCACGGGACTGACCTGAGGTAGAGGCCATGACCTCCTGCTATGACACATAGAGGAGCCGGGGGAGATGTGCACATGGGCCGGGAGGAGGGCCGAGGCTGCTGGCGGCAGACTTGCAGGTGGCTGCATGAGAGGAGAGGCGCTTCCGCTTTCCTCCACTGCCCTGCCCGCCTGCCACCCGCCTGCCGCCACTTACCCGCACCAAATACCCTCCACATCCTGAGACCTCCTCCTTGGGAGAAAGAAAGGGACCCTGCCTTCCGTGAAAAATAGCAGTTGTGTTTTGGCTGTTGTTTAATCCCTGTCCTCCCTCCCTGTGCTCCCAGAAAATCAGTCTGTCTAGAAGCCTCACCACTTACCAAACTGGCCAGTGTTAGCCCCCTGTGACCTTTGCAAGGTTTACTAGCCATGAAGCGGCCTGGGCTCACCTGGCACCAGAGAATGTGGGCCCTCAAGCACATTCTTAAGTATGCTCTGTCCTGAGATGTCTGAAGATACTTTTGTTATACACTCAGTGGAAATGGGCAGTGAGCAATTGCCAAATGCCTTTTGTTATTATGTGTCTTCTCAGAACAGATACTGGGGACTGCACCTTTTCCTCACCTACCAGACCCTCAGACAGATGGGCAATCACTGTTTTGATCTGCTTTAAACTCCTCCAAATTTACACTTCCTACTTCCGGAAGAGTGAGGCATCTACAGTTACAGTATCTTCAATAACAAGCAACAGTCTGAGAGCAGCTTCCCACCCTTTACTCCTCTCCCAGGTCTCCAGAGTCTCAGTGGTGCCTCTCCACCTTCCATGTCAGCAGTCTCCCCCCCGGCTGGTGGCCCAGGGTGGCTCACAGTGGTAACATGCCTGTGACTTCCTGTGGCTTTCTACCGTACTGAACAACCCACCTCTCTCACTTCATTCTCTGCACTTTGCGTCTGTGGGCAGCTGAGACCCAGGGAAATTTTGTTACTCGCCATAGGGAAGTGAAACGGGGAACTGGGCCTTTCTCCCTCTGGGGGCCGTGTAGAGCCTCTGGTCTTGCTGAGATCACAACATCTTCTATCTAAGTCTGGATCGTGTTTCTACATGTCTCTTCTGATCTTGGGGAGAAAAGTCTGCCAGTTACACTAAAGTAGACCCAGCATGGCCTTTAAAAGGCTGCGTGTGACATTTATAATACTAACAGCATGAGCAATACTATAAGTAGATAAGAAATAGCACTAACACAGATGAGTGTGTTTTTTACAAACCAGCCACAGCAACCCCAAATGTTTCCTGGTCTCCTGAGCAGCTGTGGGCAGAGGCGGCTTGAATGGGATTCCTTGCATCCAGGAGCCTCCACGGGAGGCCTGTAAAGATGAGTCATGTATGAGCTTGCACAAAAGTCAGTTCCCAGATTCTCCTGGACTGCAGATTGCCTCCAGCGCCAGGCTGCTCTCACCTCAGTGCGGCTGAGGGTGCTGCCTGTTGCCACAACAGGATGGCACGGTGGCCCGGGGAGAGGACTGGCAGTGGGGCTGCCCACGCCAGGGGCCTCCAGCCAGCTGCGGGACCAGTGTTCCTCCCGCTTGCCTTGCCCGGAAGGCTGTTTCACAAGTAAACGGACAGCCCCACAGTTTGTGAACTAGGATGGACCTGGCATCTGGTAGGCCCGTCCCCTTCGTTTCTGGTCACGTATTTTAGATCATCAGGACGGATGTTGTGACCTTGGATGATCTTGTCCCTTCTTGGGGTCTCATTTTCTTCATCAGCACCAGGAAGGAGTGGCTCTGAAATCAGTGCCCCCCTGTTTGTTGTGAAGTAAAAGGTCCCTTTTTTATAATAAGAAGGCCCCTGGAGAGAGCTGAGGCTGTAGCTCAGTGGTAGGTTTCTGGCCTGATATGTGCCAGTGCTCAGATCCTAGGTTTGACCTATGGACCACCCCCCCACCACACCCCCCCCATGCACGCACACACGCACACACGCACGCACGCACACCCATGTATGCACGCACCCCACACAGATGAAAAAGGCAGTTTTTAGAGAATGGTTAGTTCGTGGGGAAGTCACTTAAGACCAGTTCATGTTGCTTGAAGCAATTCCCGGACCTTCCATGGGACCAAGCAGCAAAGCCCTGGCTGCTCCCCCCGCCTCCACCAGACGACCTCCTCCAGTCCCCTCTGCTCCTCTTCCTCCGGCAGAGAGTAAACGCCGTGCAAAGGCTCCAGGGAAGCAGCACTTGGGTGGAATGATAGTGTTTGCCGCATCCGAAAGGCAACCCCCTGTTTCCTGTCCACAGATTAAGAATTACAAATAAAAGCCTTAAGTAACCGATTAACTTGTGGAGGAGCACACCTGCCCACCGCTGGCACCCACCAGGCCCAGCACCAGGTGCTGTACACATGCTTATGAAAGGAATACGTGAATGACAGTATTACCGCAGAATGCACTTCGGTTTCTGATTCCAAGTCTCTGGTTATCTTTAATTCTGTCTGTCCTTTCCCTCATCCCCTCCTTCCCTCCTTCTCTCCTGTCCATCCTTTCCTTCCTTCTTCCTTCCCTCTCTCCTCCTCTCTCCCACTTTTTTCTTTTCTTCTTTTCTTTCCAAACTGAAGGTCTTCACATATTAGGCAAGTGCTTTAACACTGAGCTGCACTCCAGCTCTCACTGAGTCTCTAAATACACTTTCTTGTTTTAAGCTGCTAATTGGGCTGTTTCTTAGTGAATTAGTGGGCTTGTCGTTTTGGTAAGGGTTATACAGTGAGCTGGGGTTCTGTATTAAATATACACATTTGTGAAAATTAATAATGAGCTGTGGGACTGGGAAGGTGGCTCAGTGGTAGAGAGCTTGCCTCACATGCATGAGGCGCTGGGTTCGATTCCTCAGCACTACATAAACAAAAAAAGCCAGAAGTGGCACTGTGGCTCAAGTGGTAAAGCGTTAGCCTTGAGCTGAAGAGCCTAGGGACAGCGCCTAGACCCAGAGTCAAGCCCCACGACTGACAAAATAATAATGATAATAATAATGAGCTGTGATTGAATACCAGGCTGGATGTGGTGGTATGTTTCTGTGGTCCCAGATACAGCAGGGGTGTGTGGGAGGTATGGGGGGAGGTTGACACAGAAGGATCACTTGAGCACAGGAGTTTGAGACCAACCTGGGCAATATAGCAAGGATCTGTCTCAATAAAAGGGGGTAGCTGAGAGCGTAGCTCAGGTAGTGCCTGTGATTGGTATATTCAGACCTAAGTTCTGTCCCTGACACTGAAAAATATCAAGTATCTATGATAGGAAGAGGTGGCGTGTGGGCCGGGCTGCCAGGCATCTCACTGTGAGCTGCCACCTACTGCAGCTGCTTGCTTTGCATAGGAGTGGGCCTTTTCCACAGAGAGCAATTGGTATTTTGCCCTCCATTTAAAATCAAGGTATATACCAACCCTGCCCAGCCTGCACCTGCAATGAGCACCAGTGATGCTTGTGATTTATTTAGGAACAACTTGCTGCCCCTTAGATCTCTCTGTGAGGACTGAAAGTCCTCAGGGAGGCTGAAGGTTTCGGCTATCTCCAGCATTCTCAGGGAGCCCAGGAGTCTCTCTGAGAGAGCTGTCTTCGGTGAAGAGACTGATCTGAGTGGACTAGAAATCCTGTGTCTCGGGTCACAATTCCTCTTTCTCTTCTTGTGTTTTCAGGCTGTGGTTTGAGAGACACATGACATTGTCTGAACCAGTGTCCTCTGTTCCTGCCCCTAAGCTGCGCAGCCTTCCCACCCACAGGCCCCAAAGGATATGTGTCTGACTCTCCCCTCCCCGCCCCCCCCCTCGGCTTTCCCCTGCCAAAACCACAGTCATTTCACTACAAATTAAGTTTTATGATCAGGAAACGGTCCTGTTTTTATTTATTTATTTTTATGTATTTTTTTTTTTTTTTTGTCAGTTGTGGGGCCTGAGTTCTGGGCCTGGGTGCTGTCCCTGAGCTCTTCAGCTCAAGGCTAACGCACTACCACTTGAGCCACAGTGCCACGTCCAGCTTTTTCTGCTTATATAGTACTGAGGAATCCAACCCAGGAACTCATGCATGCAAGGCAAGCACTCTACCACTGAGCCACCTTCCCAGCTCCTGTCCTGTTTTGAAAGCATTTGAAGTGGGGCCTGCTGGCACAGAATGGTGTGTGGTGCTTCCTGGGTCAGGGACAAAGGGGCTGATTTCAGGCATTTATGTGGACTGGCAGGTTACGACCAGGCCATACTGCTCAATTAAGAATGGAGCAGGAAAGGCCGGCCGCCGGTGGCTCACACCTATAATCCTAGCTACTCAGGAGCTCTGAGATCCAAGGATCGCAATTCAAAGCCAGCCCGGGCAGGAAAGTCTGTGAGACTCTTTATCTCCAAATAACCAACAGAAAATCAGAAGTGGCACTGTGGCTCAAATGGTAGAGCGCTAGCCCTGAGCTGAAGAACTCAGGGACAGTGCCCAGGCCCCCCAGAGTTCAAGCCCCACAACCCCCAAAAAAAAGAATGGAGCAGGAGCCAGATGCCAGTGGTTCATACCTGTAATCCCAGCTACTTAGGAAGCTGAGATCTGATAATGGTTTGAGGCCAGGTTGGGCAGGTACATTTGTGAGACGCTTATCTCTAACCTGCAAAAAAGCAGGAGGTGGAACTGTGGCTCAAGTGGTAGAGTGCTAGCCTTGAGCACAAAAGCTCAGGGACAGTTCCCAGGCCTTGAGTTCAAGCCCCAGGACCAGTGCGTGGGCGCCCACACCCCACCCCACCCCACCCCGCCCCCAAATGGAGCAGGAAGGAGTGTGAGGCTGCAGTATTTGGGAGAAGGAAAGACTTGGAATGGGGAGGGGACTAAAGACCAGTGGGCTGGCTCCAGATAAGATACTTAATTGACTCAGAGCAAACAAACAAACCCCTGGTTGGGAACAATGGCTGGATTTATTTGCGGGTTATGGGTAATCACACGTGCCTGCCCTCCTTTAAGTGAACAGTTGTGAAGAAATAGATGGCTGATTGTGTGGGGGCTGTGGAATTGGCTTGTCTCAGCCTCTTCGTTCAGTAAGTAAAAATAATAGTAGCAGCTAACAGTCATTCAGATGAGCCTACCATGTGCCAGCATTGGGCTCAGTCCTGGGCATGTTCCTTGTGTGGTTTAAGAGAGGTTCTACTGTTCATTCCTTCCACTCTCATTCTGCAGAGGAGGGAACTGAGCCACAGGGTTGTTCTTCGTGATCTGGAGTAGATCACAGGCCAGAGTCCGCACAAGCCTTTGCCATACGCTCATGATTCTACTGATCCCAGGATGTTGTTCTGACTTTTGTGATGGGCTCAAACTGGCCTCAGGTGCTAGAGGTTGCCACCGTGATAAGACCCTTAACAATGTAGGGCGGTGCTTGCTGTCCTCCTTGCTTAGGGCTCAGGAAGGCTTGCATCTTGCTGGGTGACCTTGGATAAATTGCTGAATCTTTCTGAGCCTCTGTTGCCTCTCTTACAACTTGACCCATCTCATCTCCAGTAAAAGGGGTTCAGGCATACGAAGGGCTTCCTGGCCTGCCTTGCTGATGGTTTCCAGTAGTGCTAACCATTCATCTTCAGAATAAAACCCATCCATAGGGACATTGGTTTCTTTGCTTCTCACCATGAGGGGCTGGAATGTGCAGCGTCTTCTCAGAGGAGGGAGATGACAGCTAGCTTTCCTGAGGCGGCCTGTGTGCCAGACACTGGGCTAGGAGCTTATGTTAGATGCGTGAATGTCTCCATTAATTCTCATAAAGAGGGACATGGGCCTACTTGATGTTGGGGGCAGGGAGGCAGTCTGAGGGGAAGTGCCTCCTCCCTTAGCGGTGGCAGGAGCTTGGTTCCCTTCTCCCCTGCCTTACTTGTCTCTGGCAGAGACTTGGGGCCTGGCGTGGAGGCACCTCTGTGGTCGTGGCTTGGGTCTAGCTCTGAGCCTCTTCATGGCTTCATAACCATGTCCACGTGCAGATTCACCAAGTGGCACAGTGGCAGCCGCAGGGTCCATGGCTAGAAATACTGCCGCAAGTTGGCTGAGGAGCCACTTGTCACAGGTGGCCAGGCAGTGGGGGTAGGGGGGCACCCTGGCAAGTTAAGATGGCTCCCACCCACCCACACTGGCGCCACCACACATGCAAGTGCGAAGCCTGCCCAGGCTGACAGGGTGCTAAGGGGTGAGGGGCCAGCGCCTCCACCTTTGCCAGGTCATCAGCTTTCCCGTGCACCTCTGCCCAGAGGCAGAGCTTGAGCAGGGCAGGAAGGAGGCCTCCTTGTGGCCCCTGGTCTGTGCCCTGTGCTGGGTCAGTGCCCCTTGAAGGCCCCTAGCTCCCCACCTGCACAGTAGCAGTGATGCCTGGGCCCAGGCTCAGGGCCTTGAGCTGAGGTTTTTTTTTTTTTTTTTTTTTTTTTTGTGGGGGGGAGTCTGGTCATGGGACCTGAACTCTGGGCCTGGGCACTGTCCCTCAGCTCTTCAGCTCAAGGCTAGTGCTCTACCACTTGAGCCAGAGTGCCACTTCCAGACTTTTTTTCTTTTTGCTTATGTGGTACTGGGAATCGAACTCAGGACCTCATGCATGCAAGGCAAGCGCTCTACCACTGAGCCACCTTCCCAGCCCATGAGCTGAGGTTTTAGGTCTGGCTTTTCTGTGTTATGGCTGTGGGACTTTGGGCAAAGTCACTTCACCTGGTCAAAGCTTCAGTTCCTTACCAGTGGAACAGGTGTTGAGGAAGGAGTGAATGAGATGTGACACACAAAAAATATTGGCAGACTTGACATGCTTGAAATGCTCAATAAAGCTGGGCATGGTGGCCCATGCCTATAATCACAGCTACTTGGGAGGCAGAGACAAGAGTTCAAGGTCAGCCCTGGTAGTGACTCTATCATTTGAGCTAAGTGATAGTACCTGCAGCAAACATGAGGGCTGAATTCAAATTCTAGTACAAAAAAAAAAAAAAATGAGGGGCTAGGAAGGTAGCTCAGTGGTACAGTGCTTGCCTTGCATGCATGAGGCCCTGGGTTCAATTCCTCAGCACCACATAAGCAAAAAAAACAACAACAACAAAAAAAACGACCAAACCATGATCATATGTCTTCCCTTTGACCTTGAACTTCCCAGCTTTGAGTATTGCAAACAAAAACTAGGGGCAGAGGCTGTAGCCCACACCTATAATCCTAGCTATTCTTGGGAGGATCAAAGTTCAAAGCCAACCTGATCCGGAAAGTCTGTGAGACTCTTATCTCTGATTAATAACACAAACAACCCCACCCCCCACCTCTCTGTGGCTCAAGTGCTAGAGCTCAATAAGCTTTAGTTTTGTCTGCTCTAAAATAACCATTTTCATTTAAAATGGTAATATAACAAATACAATTCAGACCACAGTACTCCCAGGGGAAGGCAAGTCTCTGGTTGAGATGTTTTAGTTTCCCTCCTTCTTCCCTCCGTGTCTCTCTCTCTCTCTCTCTCTCTCTCTCTCTCTGTCTCTTTCGGTTCTGGGGATGAAACCCGAGGCCTCACACCTGGTGGGCATATACTCTGCACCCTCAGCCCATAGTCCCCTTACTCCCTCTGGAGAATGTGTAATTCCAAGGAGTAGATTTTCACAGTTGAGCAGCAAGCTCGCGAGGGATGGTTCCTAGGAAAAGGAAGCTGCATTTCCTTTCCGCTCCACATGTGGTCCCAGTGCCCACAGGCAGGTGGAGGGAGTCCTGCTTGCTTTATCTCCTGAGCCTGGCTGTAAGGAGCAGGCCCAGGCATTAGGGTAGAGCCTCAGCCTGACTCAGAAGCAAGGGTATTTTTGCTTCATCCCAAGAGACATCAGTTTCTTGTCCAGGGCTGACTCGGGATTCACTATCTTTGTCCAGACAGTCACAGTGTGTTGCTTTGTTTTGTGGGTGTTAATATACTACAAGCCATTTAAGACCTTGTGGACCAGTAACTTCCAAGGTATATGAAGTGCCACATCAGGGTCAGCTGTCAAGATGAACTTGTGTGCGCATGTATGCGCACGTGTGTGTGTGTGTGTGTGTGTGTGTGTGTCCGTGTGTGTGTCTGTGTGTGTCCTTCCTGTGGATCTGTTAGTGCAGCTGTAAGACTTTTGACTTAATCAGCAGAACCACACTAATTTGTGCTTCTGCCTCAGCTTGTCAAATATTAATTGTCTGAGCTCATCACAAAATGAGAGGCACTGATCAAAAGCACGTTCTTCTGCTGGCCAGGCCTTGTTTCTTCTGTTCATAGAGCTGTCTCCTTTAATGATCACAGATAGGAAAGATTGCGGAGTGGCGTCTTACACTGGACCACTGGGAAGGGCCAAAGCATCTACTGCTGGGGGGTCATCAGAGAGCATGTGCGTGGCTGCGCTAGGCCAGGTTGGTCAGGCTCTGGGTGGAGTCATGGTGCCTACAGGCAAGCCAGGCTTTCTGCCTGGATCCTCTGTGCCCCTCTAAAACTGAGAGCCCCAGCAGTGCTCCTGAGCTTCCTCAGATCCTTGGTGTGCTGAGCTTCTGACCAGGGGCACTGCCGATGGAGGCGCCTATTGTGGCACGCATGTTTGTATCGGCTGTAAATCCCTGCTGCTGGGTAACATGCTGATGAGCACGCCCATAGGATACTGGTGTTCCTGCTAGCCCAGCCAGCCCTGCGCTCAGAAAGGTAGTACCAAGGCAGGGATTCCTCCAGGCGGTGCTGGTAAGCGGCCTCAGGAATGCCTGGTGGGAAAACAACCAGCCCCCTTCTAGGAGAAAGCATTTTAAAATTTACACATGGTAAGATTGACTTCTGAGGGGAAGCTGTGAGCATTTTAATGTGTGGATTTGTGTGGCCACCAGCACCGTGCAGCTGCAGAGGGTTCTGTCACCGGGAGAACCCTTGCCGCCCCCTGGCGACCCTCGGTGACAGTGCGCGTTTCCCTCCCACCCTGTCCATTTGCCTTTTCCTCAGCCTTCCACCCAATCACAGGAGCATCACTGTGGGTATTAAATTTCTGGTTTAGGGTAGGTTATGTTTTGTTTTGAGACAAGGTCTGTATGTAGCCCAAGCTGCCTGAACTCAGGATCCTCCTGCCTCCGCCACCTGCTGAGGTTACAGGCATGCACCACCATGTTATGAACCTAAACATACTGTTTAACCTGAAATACCCTAATGTATTAGATTTCTATCCAGACTTTTTTCAAAAGGTGGCATGTGGTTGCTGTATTACCAGGCAGTTGTATACTGATTAATGCTGTCTGGTGGGGGGGGAGGAAGAGACCGAATAACTTCTAAGTGCCTGGTGGGACATCATCCGCCCCACGTGCTGTGTCTCCTGTCATGGCTCTGAGGGACCTGTGTGTTTAGAGCTGCCGGCTGCTGTGGGGAAGGAAGCTTAATGGAAGCCAGGGCAGAGCCTGGACTGCTGGGCACAGATCTTGTCACCCTCCACCTGGACTTTTCAGCCATGTGAGGCCCCTTCAAGGACATTGCCAGGGCCCTCTGCTGGGCTGAAGCCCATCGATGGCGGGAGTGACCAGTGGGAGTTTGGGGAGCGCTTGTTGCCCGTGGCATAGGGTTTAGTGCACAGCGAGGCCTGAGCTGCTGTATGACCTCCATCCCACCATGAGCACTTACTCTCAGCTTGGTGACACAGGTGGCAGACTCTCACACTGCGTGGCTGCCTCAGGGGAGGAGAAGGAGGAGGAGGATTCAAACAGAAGCAAGGCCAAATCGTCCTCCAAATTTGCCAGCCCTGCAGGCCCTGTTAGATGGCATAGAGCCTACCTCTGTGCTGAAGTTGCCTCCTGAGACTGGTCCAGGAGTTTCATTATCCTGTCTCTGAGGAGCTGGGTAAAAACCAATGACTGCATTTCTTTGACCCTAACACATATAAGATGTATTACCGATTGACTAACATTCCTCAGGAACTACCGCAGCAAAATCAGCGCACCTTGATCCAGAGTTAAACTCTGAGGAAGTGCGCACCATGCGCCTTGATCATCAAGAAAGGCAAGGGTTGGGTATTTAGCTCAGTAGAAGATCACAGGCCCTGAGTTCATTCCTCAGTGCTGCCAAAAAATAAATAAATAAAGACCATGCCTGTAATCTTAGTTACTCAGGAGGCTGAGATCTGAGGATCTTGTTTTGAAGCCAGAATGGGCAGAGAATTCCAGAGATTTTTTTTTTTTGGGTCCAGTTGTGGGGCCTGAACTCTGGGCCTGGGCGCTGTCCCTCAGCTCTTCAGCTCAAGGCTAGCGCTCTATCATTTGAACCACAGTGCCACATCCGTCTTTTTTCTTTTTTCTTATGTGGGTGCTGAGGAATCGAACTCAGGGCCTCAGGCATGCAAGGCAAGTGCTGTACCATTGAGCCACCTTCCCAGCCCCAATTCCAGAGATTTTTAATCTCTAATTAATCAGAAAAAAGCTGGAAGTGGAGCTTTGACTTAAGTGGTAAGAGCCTTGAGCAGAGAAGCTAAGGGATAGAGCCTGGCCCAGAGTTCAAGCCCCAGTATTGGCATTAAAAAAAAAAAAAGGCAAGGAAGTTCAGTATGATGCCTGGTCCTACTCCAGCTGATGTCATGAGTAGCTGCTCTGCGTCTTAGCATAGACATCTACAGGTACCTCAAGGCTCTGTTCTAGTACATCTCACTATAGTCCAATTCCAGCTCCCCACACCAAGCCAGAGTGTCTTTATCCTTTCCTTTTGGTTTGTTTTTGATAGACATAGTTAAGGCTAGTCTTAAACTCACAGTCTTCCTGCCTTAGCCTCCAAAGTACTGGGTAGGGTCACAAGTCATGTGCCATCTGACCTAGTTGAGGCTCAGCCTTTGATTAAAGAGTTGGAATCTAAGCTGGGCACCAGTGGCTCCCACCTATAATCCTAGCGCCTATAATCCTAGTTACTAAGGAGGCTGAAATCTGAGGATCTTGTCTAAAGCCAGCCTGGGCAGGAAATTTGTGAGACTCTTTTTTTTTCCTTTTTTGGTCGATTGTGGGGCCTGAGCTGTAGGCCTGAGTGCTGTCCCTCAGCTCTTAAGCTCAAGGCTAGCACACTACCACTAGAGGCCTAGCGCCACTTCTGGCCTTTTCTGCTTATGTGGTGCTGAGGAATCAACCCTAGGGCTTCATGCAAGCGAGGCAAGCGCTCTACCACTCAGCCACCTTCCCAGCCCATGTGTGAGACTCTTATCTCCAATAACCACCAGAAAACCAAAAGTGATACTGTGGCTCAAGTGGTTGAGCTGAAGAGCTGAGGGACAGCACCCAGGCCCAGAGTTCAAGCCCCATGACGAAAAAAAAAAGAGTTGGGGTCTGACTTCTATCCCTATTGTAACCTCACAGTTTGATGTCTGAACACCAGAACACAACCGCTGAGAGTCCCTGCTCGTGTGGGGTGATGATCACCCTCCTACCCATACTTGCTTTCCTGGCACCCCCAGCCCTGCACAGTATTCTGGGGTGGATGACGAACACTGGGATGTGCTCACTTGTCACTGCTGAGCTCCACTTGGACCTGTAGAGTCAGGAGCAGCGAGGACTGCTTCAGTTCCAGTGCAGTTAAACCCAGACTGTCCACAGGAGGGGCGGGGCTGCCGAGCTCCACCTCTGCTCTGTGTTTTCCAATTAAGTTGGGAAAGTATCAGGTGCCACTACTGTGGCATCACTGGAGAGGAATAGAAGGCTCCCGAGGCCTGGGAGAGTACGGTGGAAGTCCCTGCCAGTGCTGAACCCCACCCCAGTGACATGAAGAAGTTGTATAGCGACTGCAGCTGATTCTGCTGTGTGCGAAGGTGTGAGCCACAAAGATGCTGCTCGCAGTGCTGGTTTGCCAGTTGTTGGAGAGAGGGAACAGCGCTGTCCAATTAGCCCTGACAAGAAGATGGCCAGCAGTTTAGTGCTGTGAAAAGTGCTCTTTGATGGAGCTCACACTTAATGTGTATTGTGCCTGGGGATATTAGCTAATTAATTAGGATGATGTATTAGTCATTATGATAAGCAAGCCATTTAAAAACTAAGCATCTAGAACTTGAAAACAGATTCTAGAGTCTAAATTATGTTTGACGCTGCACAATACATTGGTGCAGTACCTATCTAGCAAGTATGTGGTTCTGAGTTCAAACCCCAGACCTGCCAAAAAAAAAAAAAAAAAAGCTTGTGATAAATGTTCACAGATCCTTTTGAATTCTCTTAATGTGTAAATACTCTATAAAGCAAGCTTCACAGAGCTGGTGGCTCACGCCTGTAATCCTAGCTATTCAAGAAGCTGAGATTCGAGGATCACACTTCAAAGCCATCTTGCACAGCAAAGTTCACGAGACTCTTGCATCCAATTTTAGCCAGCAAAAATCCTGGAAGTGGAGCTGTGGGTCAACTAGTAGAGGACTAGCCTTGAGCTATCATCTAGATAGCTCAAGATAGATAGATTAGGGATATCATCTAGACCCTGAGTTCAAGCCCCAGACCTGCACACATACACACATCAAAAACAAAAAAAGCTTCACGGCATGCCAGTGCCTCACAACTGTAATCCTAGCTACTCAGGAGGCTGAGTCCTGGAAAAGTGTGGTTTGAAGCCAGCCTCCATCTCCAATCAATAAAATGCCAGACTGGAGGTGTGGTACAAGTGGTAGAGTACCAGCCATGAGCAGATGAGTCAAGTGAGAGCACAAAGACCTAAGTTCTAGCCCTAGTGCTGGCAGAAAAAAAAAATGCAGCTTCCTCTCCATCTTCTTTTTGTTTGGGATCATCTCTGTCTTCTGAGCTTCCCAACGTGGAATGTGTCCTGGGGCTGAGACCACTGACGTCTTCCTAGGCGGTCTGTTCCATCTAAATACAGGTTGTTCCCACTGTATTTCCAGCCCCATTTCTTCCTCAACTGCAGACTTGTGGATCTGCTGCCTGCTAAACATCTCCACCTGGATGCTGCTTCTGGCTGTCTTGTTTAGGCTTGTCCACAGTCTTGACCAGACCTGCTCACACTGCTGGAACCAAACAAAACATACACATACACAGTTCTTACCGTTCTAGCGTCTGGGAAGGCCAACCCAAGCCCCGGCAGAGTCTGGGTGTGTGGAGGCCTCTTTCCTGCCTCCTCGGTTCCCTGTCACAGGCTTGTTTCATTTTGAGACAGGGTCTTGCTGTCATAGCCCAGGCTGTCCCGGAACTCTCGACGCTCCTGCCCCAACCTTCTGAGTGCTGGGATTATATTACAGGTGTGTGCTACCACTGGGGCCCCATCCCGGTCCTGACCCTTGGCTCAGGCTAAGAGGTCTTCAAGCCCAAGTCTTGTCCACCACAAGTCCATCCTGGCTGTCACCCTGATGTCCTCTCCACTGAGGCTGCCACTGTCTCTCTAGGACTCCGCAGCTCACTCCTTCCTGCTGCCTCGGTTTCCACTCGTGCCTCGCAAATGTCCAGTTGTCCTTCCACAGCCAGAGGGTAAATTGGATGAAACCAGTGTGCTCAGATTTGTCCAGTGATTCACATTTGGGCTAAAATCCAAACCTGGGTTTGTGGTCCCATGGCCTCTGCCTTGGCTCGGCCCCAGCCTCCTCATGTGCAAGCTCCACGGCTTGTCCTGGCTTGGCTTTTCCTCCACTTGCCTCCTGCGTCTGAGCCTGAGCCCTTAGAGGCTGTTCCCGCTACCGGGATGCACTTCCCCAGGGAGCACTGGCCTCCTAAGAGCGGGTCTGAAGCCTGGGTTCAAATGTTGGCTCTACCCATGACTGGAAAGCTCAGAAAGTTTATTGCCCTCCCACTTTAAATTCAGCTGATCTCTCTCTCCCCATCTCTTCCATCCCCCCCCCCCCCCCCCCCCTCTCCCCCCCTTCTCTCTCATCTGTCCTACAGCTTGAATTCAAAGCCTGGGCACTGTCCTTGACCTTTCTTTTCTTTAAACTCAAGGCTAGCTAGCTCTTTACCATTTAACTCATAGCTCCACTTTCAGCTTTTTAGTGGTTATTGGAGGAAGAGTCTCATAGACTGTCCTGCCTGGGCTGGCTTCTCATCTGGATCCTCAGATCTCAACCTCCTGAGTAGCTAGGATCACTGGCCTGAGCCACAGTCCCTGGCTTCAGTTCCTTTTTGACAAATCAGATCCGGAGATGGCTTGTGAGTTCACCCCGAGACAGTCCTTAGATGGGAGCCCTTCTGTGTGCAGGCCCTGCCCCGCTCCCTTAGCTCATCCAGCGACCTTGCGCCTCCTCCCTCCTGCTCTGATTCAGGGCAGCACTAGCTTGCTGCTTTTCAGTGTTGCTCTTCCTTGTTTGGAGGGAAAGCCCTTGCCAACTGCTGTTTTGCCAGAGGGGGCTGGAACATAGCTGAGGCTCGCAGTGCAAGCGCGCGCGGTACCCAGCTCAGGGACAATGTGTCCAGCAGTGCTGAGTGGCAGGGGGCAGGTGAAGGTGAAAGTGGCATGGGGGACAGGCTCCAAAGCCGCAGCCGCCAGCCAGCACCTCCTGCCTGGGGTTCCAGGCGTCTCCACGCCAGGGGAAAGGTAGCAGAGTGTAGATGTACTCTTTCTGTTCACTTTTTAAAAAATAGCACCCTCCTCTCCGTTGCAGCTGGTATTGATGACGTCAACCACGTGCGAGCCCACAGCTGAGGAGTGGCATGTCTGAGTGGGGTGGTGGTGGAGAGCAGGTGGCCCGGTCGGCACCTCCCCGCCAGCACCCGGTGAGGATTGGGGTCCAGGGTTGCTGTTCAGCCCTCTGCTGAGACCCCGCAGCCAGCCCCCTGGAGCCAGTGGCCTGCCCTCTGGCTGCCTGCGGAACTCTTTCTGCCTTTGTTTTCCCATTTATTGTGAGGCGTTGGGTGCCGGACACCAAGGCTTCTCCTTTTGGAAATGTGGATATGCACCTTAGGACCCGTCTGCCTCCACAGGCCCCGCCCATCGTCCCTGCCCCTTTGTGTGCCTGGAGCCATGCAGGGCCTTTGCACATACTGACTGCCCTTTGCTCTTGGCCCCTATGCGCTACTCCTCCTGCCTGTTCTTGAAGCCTCCCTCTTCCCTGACCTTCTGATTAGGTTAGGCCACCATGCTCCCGCTGTCCTGAGCCTCTGGCCCTCACTGAGGCAGTCACAAAAAGATTCCCTGTGCATGTGTCAGATGCTCCTTAAGCTATTGACATTGCTCAGTGAGTGCCTGAGGCCCCCTGGGATGACGTGCTGAGGCTGCGCGTGACGCAGAGGTACCAGCGCAGGACCCGGGGTCCTGTGACACTGCACACCCAGGACCCCGGGGTCCTGTGACACTGCACGCAGTGTGCCTTTACCCTTAGTGGTCTCCCCCAGGCCCGGCAGGGAAGTCACTTCAAAGGGGAGACCAACCTCAGCATCTGCGGGTCTGCCCGCCCACGCGGGCCCCAGCCCGAGCCCCACTTGGGAAGCTCCCCGTTCCCACCGTGCTTGGCGCTTCCTCGTATTGTTGCATGCACCTCCAGGAGGGAAGTGACCGCCATCAGACTTTCCTCCCTGCAGGCAAGTACACAAAGCTCGGCCAAAGCCCCAGCACCGCCTGACAGCCCTGGGCAGCCTCTCTGGCCCTGGGAGGGTGAGCGTGCTCACACAGAGACCTGCCATCTGCTGGCCTTTCCCCCCTGGGCCATTTTGGTCTTGAAAACTCCCCCCCCCCCCAAAGAGTGAGCAACACCTGCAGGACTCTGGCTTAGATTTCTTCCAAACCCAGTAGTTTCTAGATGGCAGGGGAGGGCAGTCCTAAAGTGTCTCAGACTTGAGTAGCTGCGGTACCGCCTCCCTGGTTTATGTCTCCTTCCACAATCAAACTACGATCCCCATGGTACACATTTGTAAGTGGAATTTAATTGACTAAGGAATGAGGCGTTTACCATGGCAGTGGGCGGATCTCACAGGACCCGGGGGACTGGCTCCCTTGTGAGAATGTCGTGTTCTTTCAGTGTGCTCTACCTAAGGCTTGGTAGTGTGTAGGCAATAGCAATGAGCACAGCAACAGGAGCATTCTGTTGAGCGCTTGCTGTGTGCCAATAACATCTTTAACTTCTGAACACATTTAATCTGTCCTATGAAGTAGGTGGCATAATTATATACCAGTGATATAGGTGAAAAAATCAGGCTCAGAGAGGTCAGATATTGTCTGATTGAAGTCAGCACGCATGACCTCAGCCTTAAGTGTTTGTGTAGCCCTTGGAAACATCATGTTGGCTGTGTGGTGAGCCCTCCTGTACAGTCCAGGCTGTCCTGGAACCTGTGATCCTCCTGCTCAGCCTCCTGCATGTTGGGATTACAGGTGTGCAGCATCATATTGCTGGCATGCCCCCTCCCCCTCTTTTTTTTTTTTTTTTTGGTAAGTTGTAGGGCTTGAACTCTGGGCCTGGGCACTGTCCCTGAGCTCTTCAGCTCAAGGCAAGCTCTCTACCACTTGAGCTGCAGCGCCACTTCCTGTTTTCTGAGTGTTTATTGGAGATAAGAGTCTCACTGACTTTCCTGCCACGTGCTGGCTTTGAACCTTGATCCTCAGATCTCAGCCTCCTGAGTAGCTAGGATTACAGGCCTGAGCCACCGGCACCCAGCTCTTTTTTTTTTTTTAATTTTATTTTATTTTATTTGTGAACATACTGTACAGAGGGGTTACAATTGCATGGGCAGGATAATGCGTACATTTCTTACCAAGCATTGCAGCCTCCTCCTTTGTTTACCCTTCCCATCCCTTCCCAGCCTCCCCCCTCCCCCCCTCTTTTTTTTTTTATTCTTTGTTTTTTATTATTAGTTTTCTTTTATCTCTCTAAGGTATAGACTAGAGATAGGTCACTAGCCTGTCTTGGCAGTGACTCTAATGACATGTTTTCTGATGTGGTAATTCTTGAGGCATTCTTCTACATAGGCTGTTCTTAGCTAGGCACCTGTGGCTCACACCTGTAATCCTAGCTGCTCTCAAGACTAAGATCTGTCCTGTAATCCTAGCTACTCAGGAGGCTGAAATCTGAGGATCGAGGTTCAAAGCCAGCCCGGGCCAGAAAAGTCCATGAGACTCTTACCTACAATAAATTGCCAGAAAACCAGAAGTGGCGCTGTGGCTCAAGCAGTAGAGCTTTCACCTTGAGCTGAAGAGCTGAGGGACAGCGCCCAGGCCCAGAGTTCAAGCCCCATGACAGACAAAAAAAAAGACTAAGATCTATAAGATGGAGATTTGAAGCCAGGCAGGGTAGAAAAGGCCGAGACTCTTATCTCTAAAATAACCAGCAAAAAGCTGGGCTAAGACATAGCCTAAGTGGTAGAGCGCCAGCTGAGCAAGCCAGGGAATGCGAGTTCAAGCTGAGTTCAAGCTCTGGAACTGTCCCCTGCCCAGCCTGAGCAGTTCACATCATGGGAGTGTATGTTGCCTGAGATGCAGCCCTCATTGGAAGCTGGGCTTTCAAGGAAATGATGTGTCCTTGGGGAGAGTTGCATAAGTGAGCCGTTGGGACTTAGGATGTGTTTGCTCACGAAATGCTGTTTTGGACCCGGCACGTGAGGCACACATGGTGAACTGGACCTGAGACCAGGTCCAATAATTGTAGTATGCTGTTCTGAGAGCCCAGCTCAGGATCTGCTACAAACGGGCCAAGTTCCAGGACTCTGTGGAGCAGGAGGGAGGGGCAACGCGAATATAGAGGAAACTCTGGGACAGGGTCCAGCAGGGCCTGGTGAGGGCAGGTGAAGATGGCCCCCCTCATATTCTTGCTAGGAAAGGAGAGTCTCTGTAGATGAGAAATGTGCTGACCTGCCAGGCATCAGTGGCTCACGCGTGTAATCCTTACTACTCAGGAGGCTGAGGTCTGAGGACTGTGGTTCAAAGCCAGCCCAGGCAGGAAAGTCCAAGAGACACCATCTCCAAAATACCAGCAAAAAGCTTGAGCTCAGGGCCTAGGCACTGTCCTCTAAACTGTTTCACACTGTCACTTAATCTCCACTTCATTAAGGCTTTTTGGTGGTTAATTGGAGATAAAAGTATCTTGGACATTCCTGCCCAGGCGGGCTTCTAACTTCAATCTTCAAATCTCAGCCTCCTGCGTGTGGCTTAAATGGTAGAGTGCCAGCCATGAACAAGCAAGCCAAGCAAGTGCAAGGCCCTGAGTTCAAACACTAGTTGAACTAGGGGAAGAGGCCAACCTGAGAATCCTTCTGTTCATTTGTTCATTCCTTCACCTGTCCCCATTGAATTCCTCAGCCTGGCCCAGGGTCCTGCCCTGCTGGGCAACAGAATTGTTTTCCAAATGTTGCTAACCCTTCCTTCAGGTGAAAGGAGATGTTACAGAGCCAGTTCATAATCAGAGTCTCTTTGATCTCTGGTGGTCCTGGATGTGTACACTGAGCTAGCTGCGGGTGATAGGGAAGGCACGAGGCCAGACACCAGGTCGGTGTTCAGACCTGCCCAAGGAGCATGATTACAGTGTTTAGATGGGAAGGAGGAATGAAGTCTCACCTCTCCAGCCAGGGAGGTGATTATTGGCGGTGAGGGAAGGTGAGCTTCCGTTGTTCCTTTGCCAGCTGGTGGATTTTACTGCCCCCCATGGGCGGGTGTGTGGGGATTCGCGCCCCGCTTTCTCCAGCCTCTGGTTGCTGTTTGACCTAGGGAGGAGGTCAGTGGTGCAGGGAGGGAAACGGAAGTTTCCATGTTCTTAAAAAATATATTTTTTTTTGTATTTTTACCCCCTCCTTTTTTTTTTAACGTTTATTGCAAAGATGCTGTACAGAATTGGGAAGGTGGCCTAGTGGTAGAGTGCTTGCCTAGCATGAATGAATTCCTGGGTTCGATTCCTCAGTACCACATACACAAAAAAAGTTGCAAGTGGTGCTGTGGCTCAAGTGGTAGAGTGCTAGCCTTAAGCAAAAGAAGCCCAGGGACAGTGCCCAGGCCCTGAGGTCAAGCCCCTGGATTGGAAAGGGGGAAAAAAAAGATGCTGTACAGAGGGGTTACAGTTACAATGAATAAATGTAATGAGTACATTTCTTTTTCCTTTTTTCCTTTTTTTTTTTTTTTTGGTTGGTAGTGGGGCCTGAACTCTGGGCCTGGGCGCTGTCCCTAAGCTTGTCAGCTCAAGGCTACTACCACTTGAGCCACAGTGTCACTTCCGGCTTTTTCTGCTTATGTGGTGCTGAGGAATCCAACTCAGGGCCTCATGCATGCAAAGCAGGCACTCTACCACTGAGCCACCTTCCCAGCCCCAATGAGTACATTTCTTGTCGAACATTGTTACCCCAACTATCCCTTCCATCCCCTACCCCCCCCAAGTTGTAAAGGTCATTTCCAACATAGTATCTTGTGAGTATCTTTGTTGCAATGAGTCATTCTGTGTGCTTGTTTCAGCATTTTGTTATTCCCCTTCCCAAATTAGATAAATGTATATACATGCGACCTGTGTTTCTTTCTACATCACTGGAGAGGAGACTGACACATGGGATTTCCTTAGTCCAGTTGGCAATCTCAGGCTCTGGGGGATTCCTATATTAGTAGAGTAAAATGGCTCCTTCCCTTCTGCATGTGTGGGCCCCTTCCCACAGGCCATACAGCATGCCAGCCCCCTCCCCCACACCCCACCGTGCTCCTTCACACCCCACACTGTGCCAACAAGTTTCTCTTAGGCTCAGTCTCACTTGTTTTGTGAGTTTTCTTTAGTTTGTGCCAGAATTGGGGCTTGAGCTCAGGGCCTAGGCACTGTCCTCTAAACTCTTTCACACTGTCACTTAATCTCCACTTCATTGAGGCTTTTTGGTGGTTAATTGGAGATAAAAGTATTTTGGACATTCCTGCCCAGGCGGGCTTCTAACTTCAATCTTCAAATCTCAGCCTCCTGCGTAGATAGAGAATCACAGGCATGAGCCACCAGCACCATCTAGGTTTGTGAATGTTTTTAATATTGTCTGTAATTTTGTTGTAGTTTTATAATTTGCTCCTATACTGTACCACCTGAAGTCATAGTGCACATTTATTTTGGTGCCTTTGGCTAACTTGAAGCCAGAAATCTCTCATCTGAGTGAATTTAGCTGGTTAATACAGCTTCCCAAGCTAAGATTATAAAAAGATGAGTGCTGGGCAGTGGCTTCTGTCTGTCCTTAGGACAGCTGAGGAGGTGGGTCTGTATTGTGCTCATTTGTGAGATGAGGGACCTGAGGCTGCAGAGTTCATTGGCAAAGCCAATGACAGACTGGGATTGGAGCCCAGGGGCAGGGCCCAGGGCTGACATTTTCATCTCAGTGCTCAGGGGGTCCTCAGGAGCTTTGCAGCCCCAGACTTGGGGCTAGAGGTGAGGTCTCTCCATCTGCCTTGGCCTTTTCCTCCTTGGTATTTGGTATTCTGTGACATCACACCCATTGTTCTGAATTTAGGTGGCTTAGTAGTCCCAAAATGGAGTGGAGGTTTTTAAAGTTGGAACTGTGTTGGTGCCCCAGGTTCTTCTCCCTGGAAACTTGGGTATGGCTTGTATTTTGGTGTTTTGCTTTTCCTTTGGAAATACAGAATAAATCCGCTTGTTTCTTCTGACCTGTCATCTCTGACCTGCCATCACAAGGCACGCAGGAGTCTGAGAGCAAGACCCTTAAATAGAAAGTGTAACATGTGGGCCTGTTGGAGACAGTTTCCTGTGACACACCTAGAGTTGGCTCATGGTAATCCTTAGCTTCTGTGTTGCTGGTCCCCAGTTGTTCCCCAGGGCACAGCAGCACAGAGAGAGTGTTGGGATTGCTGGCCATTCTCTAAGGCTGCTGTGCCTATGAGTAATAGTGTCAAAGGAGGCAGCGGAAAGAGCTGCTTAATATAGACCATTACTGCCACCCAGACCCTCCGGTAGGGCGGTAACGAGGCCTTTCTTCTGGTTTCCTCCCTGGGACGAAGGCTTTGAAAGGCAGGAGGCAGGGATCTTTCAGAGTAGAATTCCTTCTGTACTCTTGGGGTGGACATACCAGGGCTCCTGCACTGGGTGACTGGGATGTCCCAGAGATGAATCCCCTGCCAGGCAGTGTCACGGTCCTTTGCCACTCAACAAAGACGCCTGGGACTGGAAGGGTTCTGTGATCCTCGGGCTTTAGAATGGGCAATGCCGTTGAAAAGCAGAAACCCCTGAGCCGAACCCATCTGTGCCCCTGGAGACAAGGTAAGGAAGCCCTGAGCAGCAAGGGTGGACCAAGGATGGCCCCAGAGTGGAGCCCACTTTCCAGATCAGAGGACACTGGCCTTCCATGGTGGCTTAATGAACAGTGACAGGCAGTTGTGAGGCTGATTCAGATCTCATGACGGTGGCGTGGAGTGGCTGAGAAGTCATGTCTCATTCCATGCATGCCTGCTTGTTGTTTCTGTTCAGATCTATCCTAGGCCAAAGGTTTGATAGCCAGAAGTTTGAATGATTTGTGTTGTGTTTTGTTTAGAGAATGTTTTATTAAAAGCTTTTAAGCATCTGCTACTTTTCTTCCAAGGCATTCAAGGCACTTTTGTAACCTCTCACATGCTATTCTGGCCTCTTACCCAGTCTGCTTCCCAGGTTCCTGGGAGTGTCAGCTGGGAGAACAGAGTCGGGGGCCCAGAACAATGCTCAAGTGCATTTGGACTCTGACCAGTCAACCTTTTAATAAAACCCTGCCCCAGGCCAGTCAGCCTGGGGACCCCAGGTTACTCACCTTGTAGACAGCGCTGGGAGGACCTCGCCAGGCCTCTGCCCTGGCCACACAGCTCCAGTGGCAGCTGTCTGAAGCCAAACAGCCCTTCTACATGGTGCTTATGGGGAAACAATAACAATAACTTGAACTGAGAGCTGGTGGGTCACATACATAATCCTAGCTACCTGGAGGCCCAGTTCTGAGGACCAGGGTTCTAAGCCAGCCCTGGCAGAAAAGTCTATGAACTCTTATCTCTAACTAGCAAAGAGTTTGAAGTAGAGTGTGGCTGAAGTAGTAGAGTACTAACTGAATGAAAAAACCAAGAAAGATCTTGAGGCTGTGAGTTCAAGCCCCAGTGCCAGTACAAAAAAACAAAAACAAAAAAAACCAACCCCAAAAAAAGTAACCTGGAACGAAATGCCTGACAACATTACAGTAGTTGTCATTTGTGGTTAAATTATGTAATTTTATTTTTGACAGTACTGGTGTTTGGATTCAGAGTGTCTACCACTTGAGCCACACCCAACCCTGGAAAGCTTTTTCACTTTGTAAGGGGAAGGTAGGTGGGATGTTAATTTGCTGTAGGCTTCCAGTCATACTTTTTGGCCAATGTGCTCCTTAGGAAAACATATTCCATCGTAGTCCTTGATTGGATCCTGATTTAACTAAATGGCCTGAAACACAAGTGGGCGATTTGACTGTGAAGTGGATAGGAGATTATCATGGGAACTGGCCTGTCCACCTGTCTTTCTTTGCTGGGGCTAGAACTCAGGGCCTCATATATGCTAGGCAAAGACTGTTCCCTGACACACTCCAGTCCTCTTTAATGTATGTTTTTGCACACTTTAAAAAAAAATGGCAAGCCAGTTGCTGAGTCTGATCCCCGGGCACACAACCTTCAGGATGAACCTTAACAGTTTTAGAAGTTGAAAGGGGTTAAATTTCCTTATTGGAAACAGCTGAGTTTACAGACAAATGTAAAGAAAGGTTTACGCTTTTTCTTTTTCAGTGAGTAATTGCAGGATTTGTGTCACTAATGGAGCTTTCAAGAGCCGTGCAGACAGGGTTGCAGCTGATAGCTCTTGGTTGCTTGCACTCCTTGCCCTTGAGTTGTTGTTTGTTTGTTGGATTGCTCAGGTGGACCCTGGAACTGAGTTCATCTTCCCTAAGCTCATCTCAGAACCAAAAGTCATGTCTGGAGTTGAACTGTCCTTCAGAATTTGTCTATGTTAGTGATATTTTGGAAATGGGATTTTAGGACAATATACTTACGGTCTGGGGTTGTTAATGACTCCCAGGCACCACCACAGCGACTGACCTCAGTGCCTTTTCCTCTGCCAGCTTCAGGCAGGCTGTGGAAGCTTGGTGGATGGAGGCCTCCAGGCCCTAGAGCAAACCAAGGCTACAGGGCCAGTCTTCCTTAAGTGCCTGTGAGTGGGAGCCCCAGCACATCTTCCTGTGGGTCAGCTGCAGGCAGCTGGGGCCCCATGTTGGCAGGGGCTCAGAGAAGACGGAGCCAAGGGCGGCTGGTGTTAGCAGGGTCAAGTCCCAAATGCATTCTGAAGGCAAAAGTAAAGGAAATCATCATCCGTCTTTTTGATAGCTCCTTTTTTTTTTTTTTTGGTCAGTCATGGGGCTTGAACTCTGGGCCTGGGTGCTGTCCTTCAGCTCTTCAGCTCAAGGCAAGCGCCCTACCACTTGAACCACAGTGGCACTTCCAGTTTTCTGGTGGTTCATTGGAGGTAAGAGTCTCATGGACTTTCCTGCCCAGGCTGGCTTTGAATCTTGATCCTCAGATCTCAGCCTCCTGAGTAGCTAGGATTACAGGCATGAGCCACTGGTACCCAGCTGCTCTATCTGTAGATAGATAGATAGATAGATAGATAGATAGATAGATAGATAGATAGATAGATAGATAGATATAGATATAGATATTTTGGGTCCGGTTATGGGGCCTGGACTCTGGGCCTGGGTGCTGTCCCTCAGCTCTCCAGCTCAAGACTAGTGCTCTATCACTAGAGCCACAGCGCCACTTCTGGCTTTTTTTCTTTTTTGCTTATGTGGTGCTGAGGAATTGAACCCAGGGCCTCAGGCATGCAAGGCAAGCACTCTACCACTGAGCCACCTTCCCAGCCCTCCATCTGTTTTTATATAGTAGATCTGGAAAGTTAGAAAATCAAAGTGCCCAAGCACTAGGCTCTTAACTGTGTTCCCATGTCCTTTAACCTGTCTGCCACCTGATTTAACACTACCTGAATGCTGGATGCTAGTGCATGGTTCTGCCCCAGGTTCACTGCTGGCATGCTGTGTCCTGGCACACCATTGTAATAAGTGAGGTGAGTGTGGGAAGCAGAGCCCTGCAGCACTCAGTAGGTAGGGGCTACCAATGCGGGCTGTGGCTCTGGGACCTTTCTGGGTGTCTGGGGAATGACAGTAGTGTCCCTTCCTCTGTCCTGCATCCATGCTGCTCCCACAGTCAGTTTCTTGGTGGTTGTTCACGTTGTGAAAGATGGTTTCACAAAATGAAGACTTCATAGAGAATTGACGTTTAGTTGTTGATTCATTGACCCAGACTCCTGGGGAAACTTGGAAATTTCTCGTTAACTTGGACTTCTCTGAAACAGGCTTGTAATCCTGCCCTCCCACAAGGTGGGTAGGCAGCCTTGCTTTCTCTTTTCCCTTTTCAGAAATAATTGGAAGGGTTGCTAACAGTGTACATTTTGGCTCTGGGAAGTACAACATGGGCAAAAATTTTCCTTGGGAATTAAAAATCACAGCTGTAATTGCAAATGGAATTGTTATCTGCTTCAGAAATCCCAGGAGCCCAGGGCACACTAGCCTAGTAAATGGAAATGTTAATGGTTTGCATGTTTGTACACAGTGTGGGTGTGAGCGAATGAAATTAACACCCTGGTGGAGGGGCTGACTATAAAAAGCTGCAGCCCACAGCCTGGCTGAGCCAGGCAGGCAGAGGCTGAGGCTGGATGGGTGGGGGAGGATCTGCCTCAGCTCCACCTGGCCACTACCACGAGAGGCCACATCTACCAGAAAGACAGATTCAGAGCCTGGGGCGCAGCCAGCTGCTGTGTTTAGACTTACCTCTACACTCTAGAAAGTGAGGAAACATCTGGGACCACTGAATGCCCTCACGACAGGCAGTAAATATCAATCCCAAACACACAAGGGCTACAGGGGGCTCTAGCAGCCCAGCCAGGTGCCTTCCCACCAAGGAAGGCAAGACAGTGCTCCACCTTTCCATGCCCCTCTGTAAAAGAGACGTGGCCTTTAACATACAGGAAGTATCGAATGAGTGCAGACGGCCTGCTAACACTGCTCGTTACTGTCCATTACATGGAAGAAAAACCTCACGCTCACCAGGCCCCATGGTTGTGGACCACAGCTGACTCCCAGCTGACTCCATGGCTTTAGATAATTCTGTACCCCTGTTCTTCTCTGTCAAGGGAAACACGTGGCTGACAGTCTTCTCAGGCCCCCTCCAGGGCTGTGAACCAGTGAGGACCACCAGGGTTCACAGCTGCAAGCTCCCAGCAAGCTTAGCACCTATTGAGAAAGCATCAGTCCCGTGAGCTCCTGGGTTGCAGTGGTGCTTTTTGTGCGGCTGAATGCCTTGAAAATGGTTGCTGTAGGACTGGGCCAGGGTAAGTTCCTCTTGGTTAACAGTTTCCCATGCTGGTGCCGTGGTGTCAGAAGGTCGTGCTTTCATCGTTACTCAACGGTTAAGGGCATGAATTCTGGAGTCTGGGTGACAGGATGGAATCTTTGTTTTCCTGCTTTCCAGTTGGCTGGCCCTGGGCAGGTTTCCTAATCACTGGACTTCAGTAAACCATATCTACAGATAGTACTCTCTCATATGATAGCACGAAGATGGATGTTGTCATATATGGTGCTTGGAACAGTGTCTGGCATGTGACAAGTATATCCAGTAAGTGAGTTACCATTACTTTTGTGTCAGACACAGAGAAGTTATATTTTACTTTAGATGAAATTATGTTGCTTCTTTTATTTATGTATGTATTTTTGGTCTTTCTGGTTTGTCCTTTCTGGGATAAAGCAGGGCCTTGTGTGTGCTAGGCAAGCATTCTACCACTGAGTTACATCCCCAGCCTGGGTGCTGCTGACTCATGTCTGTAATCACGGCTACTCAGGAAGCTGAGAGCTGAAAATTGCAGTTCAGAGCCAACCTGGACAAAACAATTGTAAGACTCTACTTCCAATTAACCATCAAAAAGCCAGAAGTGCTGAGTGCCAGTGGCTCACATCTGTAGTCCTAGGTACTCAGGAGGCTGAGAACTGAGGATCATGGTTCAAAGTTAGCCCAAGCAGAAAAGTCTTGTGTGAGACTCTTACCTGAAATAAACTACTCAGAAAAAGCCAGAAGTGGCAGTATGGCTTAAGTAGTAGAGCAGTAAGCCTTGAGTGAAAAACCAACTGGTGGAGAGCATGAGGCCCTGAGTTCAAGCCTTAGTACTGGCTCCAGAGAGAGACAGGCACATGTTCAAATGTAGCTGTTCCATTGGCGCCCTTCAGCACTCTGCACATGTGTGCATGTGTCTTGTATGTTACAGACATGTACGAGTCATTTTTCCTTCAATGCCAAGCTTCTGCATGGTCTTCATATTTACTGTGATGACAGTGCCCTATAATACATATAATTTGTTTTCTTTGGTGCTGGGCTTGGACTCAGGGCCTGAGCACTGTCCCTGAGCTTTTGTGCTCAAAGCTCATACTCTACCACCTGAACCACAGCTCATTTTTGGCTTTTTAGAGTAGTTAATTGGACAGAAGAGTATCAAAGACTTTTCTGTCTAGGCTTGCTTTGTACTGTGATCCTCAGCTCTCAGCCTCCTGAGTAGCTTGTGCCGTAACTTTAAAAAATCATTTACCTGCCATCCAAAGTCAGAGTCATTTCCTCATTTTCCTTTGGTAGAGAAGTAGCTCCATTACTATGAATTTGTGATTTTATTGGATGATTTCCTAGGATGAGTTCCCAAGCCAGAAACAAGAATAGCTTGGGGGGGGGTAGGAGTGGGGGGTCCTAGGGCTTGAACTCAGGGTCTACACCCTATCCCTAAGCTTTTTTGCTCAAGCATAGTGCTCTACCACTTGAGCCACAGTGTCATTTCCAACTTTTTTGGTACTTAATTGGAGATAAGAGTCTCGGGGACTTTCTGGCCTAGGGTGGCTTTGAACCATGATTCTTAGATTTCAGCCTCCTGAGTAGCTAGGATTTTAGGCGTGAACCACCCATGCCTGGCCAGAAATATCTTTAAGGATCTTGCCATGTTACTTTCCAAAAAAGATGTGTCTCAGCATTTTCACAAGTGATACATAAATTACCAGCCAGTCATAAACACATCAGAATCCAGTATTACCCTTGTGAGATGCTTTGTCTTATTACAATTAAATTATAGCTGCTGGCCAGGGCCAGGGTGAATTATCTGATGTTGAGAGCCCAGGGGAAGGCCATGAGAAGTCCCAGAGCCATTATAAGTGCAAAGAATTCATTTTTATTACAGAATTCTAATCTCCTACTATTCTTTACTTTGGGCTGAACTCAGCATTCCAGTGATAAGCTTCTTTAAAAAGACGGGAGACTTTAGGTACTCACTTATCACCACAACTCTTTTTCTACTATCTCCTAGAGAGCAATAGTTCTTAAATAATTTCCTCAAGTGGGCTCAGAGCACACTGATCTGTGAGGCTGTGAGGGGGACCACCCTGCACTCCCCTACTACTGTCCTTGCTGAGGGCTGGCTGGGTACCATGCTCCCAACTGCTTTTTGGGACAGAGTTGGGACAGGACCCCAACTCTACAGTTACTAAAGTAAATAAGCTGTAGTGCCATTGAACAGTATGCAGCAAGAGTGGTTTGGATGGGCTCAGAGCCTCAGGGTGTCCATAAGTGGTATGGGGGGACACTTCCAGCTCTGCTCTCAGGAAGGGGCAAAGCAGTGTTGATGTTATCACAAATAGGTTCAGGGAGGGAGAACAAAATGGAAAAGCAAAGGTTATTTAATTTGCTTTGAGTGTCATAGTTGTCTTGAGCTAGAAAACCTTCTAGAATGATTCCTTTATTTTGCCAGTGAAAGAATGAGGCTTAAGAGAACCACATCCTGCAGCTGGTATGTGGCTTCTGTCCCTCAGATAGGAGAGCAGTGTAACAAGGGTATAATGTTGTATACACTACCAACATAAACACAACATATTGTACAGATTAGGCTTATGTCACATGTTGTAAAGGATATATTCCAGACATCGCATGTACATTTATGCTACTCATGCCATACGTGGCCATAATGTACTGATAACATGTGTGGTATAATGTAAGTTAGTGGTGGTGTTTCCTGTGTACCAGGCCTGGTACCAGGTTTGTGTGAACTATGAGCTTCCCTTGGTGCACAGTGAACATGTAACTCAGACTCTCCAAAATTCGGTGTTTTTTAAATTTGTTTATTTTTTTATTAAGCAGAAGATCAGATGTGGGAAATGGAAACCATAAGTGTGAAGGAATTTTTCTCAGGAGAAGCGTGGGGTGTTGTTTTGGGTGTGGGCAAGAAAGGGGAAGGAAACTTGGCTCTGTCATCAGATATCTCCAAATTTAGAACAATGTCTGTCCCTCCGTCATTGCTTTGGGTAGGTTTGACCCTGGGAATGTGCGTAAAATGCATTTCCGTGTTTGGCTATTTCTTTTCCAGCTGTATAAAGGCTGTCCTGCCATTACTTCATGAAAACAGCAATGGCCAGGGGCCCTCGGCTCTCCAGGACCTCTCACTCAAGTGCCCCTGACTCGGTAGGCCACTGCTGAGAACTTAGCCCCAGGACAGGCAGTTCATCTGTGTTAAAGGATCTGTGAGTGAACATTTCAGCAGAAATAAAACCAAGGCTATTAGGTAGAGATTTATATAACCACTTAAAACAAAGCCACTTACTTTTCTGAAAACCACTCTTTGTAGATGATTCACAAGGATCCTGCCCAGAACAAGGCTGGGGAGATGTTGGGTTTGTCAACCCCTTACCTCCAAGGTCTTTGGATTTGGGTATTGTTTGCAGGAAATCAGAACAGATTACTCTCCCATTACAGAAGGTCACAGAATCTAGAAGAGGACCTGTGTTGAGCCACAAGGCCTCCCCTGTGTGACTGGTGGCTGGCTGAGTCTGCTGTCTGCCTAGCCTGCCACACAAACATTGAGGCCTTCCCCTTTCAGGGTGGGGAAAGGCAGATGAAGGAAGGCTTGGAGAACCTGGGGCGCTAGACTGTGGAGTGTGTGTGTGTGTGTGTGTGTGTGTGTTTCCTGTGTATTAAGTAGGACGCTGATTGGTGGATGCTCATTTGTTCAGCTGTCCATTGAGAGAGTCCAGTGCTGGGCATGATCTAGGCACAGGGGGCTAGCCAATGAGAAGGTAAACATGGATGCCCTCTGGAGAAGGAAGAGCTAGTGGGGAGCGCCTGCCAGCTTGTAGAGGAAGCTGCAGTGACTGACCGGAGGGTAGAGAGGACAAGGGCATGCCTGGGAGGTACGTGCAGGAGTGTTGGAGGAAGAGATGGAAGGGGGTAGGGATGGGCAAGAGGGAGGAGAGCCTGGAGTGACTCCCATGCTCTGGCTGCTCAGTCTGGAAGGCTGGCACTCCAGACAGCTGAAGAGGCCTGTGGGCAGATCGCTGGGACTGTCGGGAGCTGTGGTGGGGACAGGCTGAGTTGGAAATGTCTGAGGAATATGTAGTTAGTGGTATGTAGACTATTGAGTATCAAAATGTGGAACTCAGGGAAGAAGTTTGGGAAGAATTTCAGGCAAGAGGATGTCGTTGAAAGCTATGAGAGCTGATAAGCTTCCCTGGGAAGTGGATGAGATGGAGAACCAAGGCCCCAGCTTGGAAACAGAACCCAGGTTTATTGCTGAACCTTAGCATTGAGAAGGGAGGAACCTAGGTTCCCAGCAGAACCTAGAAAGCCCGTGGGGAAGTGGGAGCGAGAGAGCAGGCGGTGTTGGTGGAGGAGGCAGAGGGCAGTGGTAGCAGGTGAAGCTGACAGGGGCCAAGTCTCCTGATGACCGAGTCTTGATCATGGGATGCAGTGCCAGGGCAGCACTGGGGCTTTGACTGGAAGTTCAAGTGCAACTTGAGGCTGAGAGAGAGCGAGCACACAAGGAACATGAATGGCTCTTTGAGGAGCTTTGCTGCAAGGGGCAAAGACACACAGTGCAGCTGTTGAGGAAAGTTCTGCAGGGCACTGGTGGGAGCATCGGGTGGAGAAGGGCCGGGAGAGCTGCTGGGCAAGAGCGGAGTCCTCACTGCAGAACGGTTGTGTTGTCACTGTGGAAACCAGTTACTGCTAATCCTTGTCCTGTGTCCAGTGAGCTGAAATTACTTGTGGCCAGTTTGCCCTCTGCACTTGGCACTGTTAGGTCTGCCCACGAGAATAGCCCTCTGCCCCTTCTTCTTCACCTGCCTGAAACAGTGGTGCCACACACTAGTAATCGAGGAGGAGGCAGGAGGGTCACAAGTTCAAGACCAGTTTGAGCTACACCTTGCTTTACTCACAGTCAGGTGATTACTGGTTTCAGGCAGGTGAAGATGAAGGGGAAGGGGCTGTTCTCCCAGGTAGACCTAACAGGCACCACCTGGCTTCTGCCCCACAGGTCTGCAGGCAGTGGAGGGGAGGGCCTGTTACCTGGGTGGCAGGTCTCCTAGAGGAGGGAGGTTCCTCCAGCCACGGTGGCAGGCCACACCGTGCAGAGGTGTGAGGGCCAGTTTTCAGCCTGCTCCTGCTCTCCAGGGGCCCAGATGTTGCTTCAGATCCTCACTAGTACTCTGGCCAGCAGGTGAGCACGGGGCCAGAGCTCAGGAGCAAGGCTAATGGACAGCAGAGTTGGGGCTCGCATCTTGGGCTCTGTCTTCTTTTCTCCATCTTCCTGGTGGTATCTGTCCACAGTGCAAGCCGCAGTGCCCCTCCTCTCTGTAATTACTGGGCACAAGAATTGGTATGGGTCTCATAATCTTAGTGGACTGAAGGAGATGATTATCTTGTGCCTTGCCTGTCTTGGGACAGGACAAGTGCACTTAGTAGGATCCCATTGAGATCAGTGGTATCATTAGGGCTTTTATTGAGGCAAATTCCTACTCCTCTCTGCTGGTTCCTCAGTGCCTTTTTATGCTCTTTCTGCTTGTCCTCGGTCAGCTGACTCCGCCAATTAGCCATGCATTCCCCCTCACCTCCCACTGCTATCAGACTTTCTGCCTTCCCTTAGCCCACCTTTAGAGGTTAGCCACCTCTATTCAGCTCTTTCTTCTGGAATTTGGCCTGAGTCTCCTCCACTTTCTGGGCGTAAAGCTCTGCAAGGGTAGATCGGGAGAATGAGGAGGATTGGTTGCATTAGCGTCTCAGAACGTTGGCTCCATTTAGGGTGCATAGCCTTGGGCAAGTCATTTCCCCTCAGGTTGTGAATTGGGAAAATGAGCCAATGGGGCTACCTCTGGGACCACTGAGGGAGAGAGACGCTCACTGTGGCCTGCAACCTGAATCTCAGGGTTGGGTGGTAGCCGCACTGTCCTGGGTTCACCTTCCTCATGCTCCTCCTAGTCCTTCCATTTGCAGTGGAAGTATAACCTTCTTGGTGTCCTCTCCTTGCTTGGTGGCAGAAGCTGGGTGCCTGGGGCTAGAGCAGCAGCTGACCACCTTGCTCAATAGGAAAGCAGCAGCTGGCTCAGCAGCCGGGCAGGCCTATTACACTGTCTCTAAAAAGATGACATTTGAGGGCTGGGAAGGTGGCTCAGTGGTAGAGTGCTTGCCTTGCATGCATGAGGCTCTGGGTTTGATTCCTCAGCACCATATAAGCTGAAAAAAGCCGGAAATGGCACTGTGGCTCAAGTGGTAGGACACTAGCCTTGAGCTGAAGAGCTGAGGGACAGCGCCCAGGCCCAGAGTTCAGCTCCCACGACCGACCCCCTCCCCCCAAAAAAAAGACATTTACATTTGCTTGGAAAGCAGAGACCACAGTAGAAACCTGTTTAAAGCTCTCTTGGGCAGAGGGAGCAGGTCAGTGAGTAATTAGGTTCAAGCTGGCATTTCGGGTTCCTCCAGCCTTGCTTCTATAGGGAGCCTTTGAGCTTTGTCCTTCTTGAACTCCTTGAGTGGCCAGAGAGAGAGAGAGTAAGGGCCTTTTGGAGGATAAGCCCCCAACCACAGTTCACAGGCTGCCTGCTTCACTTGGCTGTGCCTAGAGCTAGCTGCTGCTGGACCTGGAGTCAGGACGCAGAGGTGGCCTCTCTTTTTCTGTAAGCTCACAGGGAGAGGAAGTGGTCTGCTACTGGCTCTCCCCGTGACCTTGGAGAAATCACTGCATGTCTGTCTGCTCCACTGTACACATGTGTAGAGTGAAGGTAGCAGGCTGTGCTGAGGGTGTGAAAGAGTGCTTGGCAGCGCTCAGCTCATAGATCACAGCTATGATCAGGGTTGGGGTGGCAGCCTCACAGTTCATTCTGCTTGCATGGAAAATCAGTGGTTAGAGAATTGTTGAACTCACACCATTGTTCTGTGCCTTCAAGAGTTGTCCTTCTGTTTCTTACTTATGTTCTACTCAGAGCATTTGTGTTTCCTTTCTGCTCAGATTGTAATGAGATGTGCATTTCTTACTGGCTACACCATTGTGGCTCTCAAGGCATTGCTGGCTGCATCCCGGTATCCATAGAGGTGCCCGCTTGGCTAGGGCTTTAAAACCCAGCATAAGGGAATATTGCATGGCATCAGAATTGTCACTTGGAAATCTCTTTTGTGTGTGTGTGTCAGTCCTGGGACTTGGACTCAAAGCCTCGGTGCTGTTCCTGAGCTTCTTTTTGCTCGAGGCTAGCTACCACTTGAGTCATATTGCCATTCGGCTTTTTCTGTGTATGTGGTACTGAGAAATCAAACCCAGGGCTTTGTGCATGCGAGGCAAGCACTCTACCACTATGCCATATTCCCAGCCTCTCACTTGGAAATCTCTCCTTTTTTTTTTTTTTTTTTGGTCGGTCGTGGGGCTTGAACTCTGGGTCTGGGCGCTGTCCCTCAGCTCTTCAGCTCAAGGCGAGTGCTGTACCACTTGAGCTACAGCGCCACTTCCTGGAAATCTCTTAAGTCATCTGTAACATACCGTCTATATCAGAGTCATTCTTTTTTTTTTTTTTTTGAGAAGAGATATACAGTAAATATTTAGGCTTTGCTGGCCACATAGGGCCTCTGTCACAGGTACTTATTTATTTTTCTTTTTAAAGCTTTTCAAATTAAAACTTGTTAGCCTTGGAATACAAGTGTCGACTGGCACCACAGGCTGTGCTCCCTCCTCCCTCCTCCGATGCACCAGGTTTGGTCACTGGTGCCAGCAGCACGCTATAAGAAGCTTTGCCCTCTGCTCTAATACAGCACTTGGGACCTGTGATCTGGGGAGAATGTTTGCTCCTGTTCAGAGCTGCTCCAGATGGCTGTTTTTCTGTTTTTCCCAAAGTACCTTCTGCCCCCGCTGTCTCATCCCTGGACAGCAGGGCATTGGTCTGTGTAGTGGGGCCAGCTTTGGCAGGATGAGCTGGGCCGATTGAGTCCTGGCTCTGGGAGGCTTTGTGATTGATGGTGGGAGTTTGAGCTGAAGACTCCTGCAGGACAAGCCAATAGCCTAATGTGCTTCTGGATCAAGACAGAAGCATGGTGTGCAGGTACCTGCCGTGTGCCCGTTGTGGTTATTGCAGTCATAGGTCCCCTTGTGGACCTTGTGTGTCTAGAATGGAACTACCTGTGAAGTCAGGGACAAGGTGACAAGGCCATGGGTTCCCAGAGTCCCATTTCAGAGTTACACAGGGCAACCCTTACTGAGGAGGTGGGATCTGTGTGGTATCTCAGAGGAGCTGGGCTGCTGGCTGAGTGGCCATCTGTGGCTGCCATGCACATTGCAGGCCGGGGACCCAGGATAGCAAGCCGGCCGGTGTGAGTGGAGCAAGAACAGTTCAGTCCTGATGGCGTTGCAAGGGCTTTGCCCTTTATCATGAGAGGAACGAACAGGTGCTGCAGTGTTGAGCAGAACAGTGACTTAATATGAAGTTTTATTTTATGGAACTTGTTTTCTTTTGGGGGTATTGGTACTTGAACTCAGGGCACTGGTGTGGTGTTGGGAATCACCTGTGTGGTGTCAGTGGTCTCAGGCTCGCTTCAGGAGACCAGGTGCCTAGGCCTCAGGTAGTCAGTCTCCTCAGACTGAGCCCACCACCATTTAAACCTCAAGAGTCCCGATTATGGGGAGAAGACTTGAGCCACTAAGTAGGTGAGTAGGCCACGGACTGATTTCTGGCTTCACTTTTACACTGCAAATATTTGAGTACCCACTATACATCTACACTATAGCCACAAACGTTCCCGCTCTGGGCCCTCGTCAGAAGCACGGGACAAGACTTCCAGGCTCAGGGCCAGTGTCCTTCCAGATGCAGAGAGAGAGGAGTCGCTGCCCTTCATAACTTGAGTGTCTGCCTTAAGAGTATCGGAGAACTGTAATGGCCAGGTAGATATATAATTACATACAGATAAACACCAAAGGTCAGAGCTGAGATCTGAAGGCTGAGCCACAATTAACTGAGCAGAGTATCAGGTGAGCCCCAGTGGAGCAAGGCGGAAACTGGGCGCTGGCCCTAAGGCAGAGGTGCAGCAGTGCAAGGTGCGGCTTGGAGCCCTGTCAGAGCCCAAGTGTAGGGGCACTCATGCACCAAGCAGCCATGCCATGTTATAAGAGGTTTAGAGGTGGGGGAGGTGGAGATTGCTGAGAGGCAGATTTGGGCTTGGTATCCTGGCTTGGTAGGAGAAAGCCTGGGAGAGACAAGAATGGAGTTCACAGGTTGAGTTAGACTTCCAGGCAGGTGATGCTTGGAAGTTAAAATGGAAACAAGCTGGGAGAAGGCAGGACCTGGAGTTTGACAGGACAGAATGCAGTCGAGCATGGGCCCAGGTTTCTGGCGTGTGTTCACCCACGGTCCCCATCCACTGAGACACAAAATGCAGGAGACTTGTTGTGTTTATTTGGTTTATGTATAATCAGTGAATGGAGGTTCTTGTGGGGCTACTCCAGTTCTTATGAGACACAGAAGTCCAAACTACAGGCTGAACGTGCTCACAGACTTGAGACAAGTGTGAACTTCAGCTCTTAACCGTGGGGCTGGTGGTGCCGTCTGGAATGTTCCCCTCTTGCCTGACCCAGTGTCTCAGCGCATCTCCTCCTGGCCATTCTGAGTGAGGGAGGAATTGCTACGGACTAACTAGAGGAGGGGTGAGGGATCCACTGGGGCTCATTTCTATTTCTCTTCATGGGTAGTTGGGTTCCTGATGAGAAGCATCTCATTAGAAAGTCCCAGAAGCCCCATCCACCAGTGACACGTGATTTACAGAGCTGCTCTGCCAGTGGCCTCCTGCCAGGAGCTCATGCTAGCTGATAGCAGCCCACTGGCATTCTCACCACCTATGGGCACCAGGTGATGGTGTAGTGTCAGACTGACAAGTTCATTTTCTATTTATGTGAAAATTAATTTGGCGAGGCACGGGAGGGGCGCATCCTGGGAGGGGCAGTGGCAGGGAGGAGTGAAGATGGAATTCCTGACTTGGCACTGTTTGCCAGCAACATATAAATTTTCCATCCATGGCACCATCCCAGAGAGGTGCCTGTGGCTATGCTTTCCTGCGTCTTCTTTGCTTATTTAAGAAAAAGCTCTTTAAGAAAATGAAATCTTGGGGCTGGGAAGGTGGCTCAGTGGTAGAGCACTTGCCTTGCATGCTTGAGGCCCTGGGTTCGATTCCTCAGCACCACATAAGAAAAAAGCCGGAAGTGGCGCTGTGGCTCAATTGGTAGAGCACTAGCCTTGAGCTGAAGAGCTGAGGGACAGCACCCAGGCCCAGAGTTCAGGCCCCACGACCGGACCCCCTCCAAAAAAAAAGAAAAGAAAGAAAATGAAATCTTATTGCAAAGCTCATAGAACTCATAAATGTTATAAACCATGATAGACAATTTGCCCCATGAAAGTTAGAATGTGTTTGTGACTTTAACTAAGCATTACTATCCCACAATACTGTGAAATTTGGGAAATTATGTAACCACTTAATCACAATAAAAAATTTGAGGGCTGGGGGGGCTGGGAAGGTGGCTCAGTGGTAGAGTGCTTGCCTTGCATGCATGAGGCCCTGCGTTTGATTCCCTAGCACCACATAAGCAAAAAGAAAAAAAGCCAGAAGTGGCGCTGTGGCTCAAGTGGTAGAGCGCTAGCCTTGAATTGAAGAGCTGAAGGACAATCAGACGCAGTGGGGAGTCAAACCAAGCAGGAACACGGAGCATCCCCTTTTAAAAGCAAAATACTGCATGGGAGGGGAGGAAATGGAACCAACCAATCTCTGTAAAGGCTACACCTTATCATACACCTAAGCTTCCATGAGTTGTTTACACACTGAGCCTAAACAAATCCGGCTCTGCCCACTCAACTTCCTCTCAGGGCCATCTTTGCTACCTGTGTTCCCCACAAGCTGGGCGCCGGTGGCTCATGCCTGTCATCCTAACTACTCAGAAGGCTGAGATTTGAGGATCGCTGTTCAATGCCAGGCTGAGCAAGAAAGTCTATGAGACTCTTTATCTCTAATAAACCACCAGAAAACCGGAAATGGCACTGTAGCTCAAGTGGTAGAGCTGAGGGACAGCACCCAGGCCCAGAGTTCAAGCCCCATGACCGACAAAAAAAAAAAAAAGGAAAAAAAGAAATCTAAAAGAATCATACTCAGTGGAGAACAATCTTGCATAGAGGGCAGAGGATGAATGGAATTCTATATAAATTACTCTGTTGGCCATGCAGAATAGTCATGAGCTTGTTATGAACTGGTCTGCTGTCCATGTTTGCCTTTTTAAATTTTCCAGTATTTTTGAGAAGCCAGGGAAGCACTGATATAACTTAATGTAATATTTGACTTAACATAATTGATATGATTAACAGCTGGATTATCTCTGCATGCTTTCAACCCTGAGCATTTGAAATACTCAGCTTATTTTAGATCTTCCTTTTCACCAGAACTCTATTTATACTTCAGTCAAGTAATTATAGCATGGCGGCACAGTGGCATTTGAGAGCTGTGGGTGTAAGGTTCTTGTGCTGCAACATGACATACAGGAACCCAGCTACTCCATTCAGTGGGTAGTGATGATCGTGAGCTGGGCAGCCAGCAGAGCACAGGCTGGCTCCCCTGCCCAAACTAGAGGAAGAGAGAGGCAGGACACAGCCTGCAAGGTGAGAAGGTTGGGATTAGCAGAAAGCTTCAACCTAGTTGTCTAGAAGGTCAAGGAGGATCTGTAGGCAAAGTAATGATTTAAACTGAGGAGCCAGGCAAATCTAGATGGCTATTTGATGTTGATTTCAAGGCTGATCCAGCTGTGCTTTGTGTAGATGCTCAGGTGGGGGCGGGGGTTCTACACCAGCATGTGGGATTGGGGGAGTGGGGTTGAACAAACATACATAGCCAATAACAGCGTGTAGTCAGAATCACCCTTAACCCTTTTGGAGACAATTGGTAATGCTAGTTGTCTCTTCAACATTGAATCAGTGCTGTTTCTTCAGAGCAAGGATAACAGAGTGCAGGCCAAACACATTCAGTTGCCTGTTTTTGTAAATAGTTTTATTGGCACACAGCTGGACTCATTTGTATATGGATTGTCTATGCAGCTTTCTTACATTGGCAAGAGACAAAACCAACAGTAGGTGTCTTGCTCTTTAAAGGGAAAGTTTGCCGTCTTCTGCTTTAGAGAAAATGAAAGGACTTGTTTTATATTTAGACGTCAGGTGGTAAAGAAAAACCTTATCTTTACCCAGGAGAATCATGCCAGAAGTGAGTGTTCACACCATAGAAAGAAGGCAAAGAACTCAGCACACCTCTCCTGTCTCATCCTCACCTGGGGCCAGGTGCTCTTTTTTGTTGTTGGTGGTGGTCATGGGGCTTGAACTCTGGGCCTGGGCGCTGTCCCTCAGCTCTTCAGCTCAAGGTGAACACTCTACCACTTGAGCTACAGCACCACTTCTGGTTTTCTGGTGGTTAATTGAAGAGTCTCACGGACTTTCCAGCCTGGGCTTGCTCTGAACCATGATCCTCAGATCTCAGCCTCCTGAATAGCTAAGATTACAGGCGTGAGCCACCAGCGCCTAGCTGGCCAGGTGCTCTAAAGGAAGTGATGCTGATTAGCTTGAAATATGTATCCCTCCTCCTGCCTTGTCATAAGTGTTTGCCTATTTTTTGAAAGCATCTGACCTCAAAAATAAGTTTCCCATAGTATGCCCTATAAGCTCCCACAGTATACCCCGTTGTAACCAAAGATACAAGGCTTAAGGACACTGAATCCATAAGCCAATACTGTTGATCTGAACTTGGGAATAGAGTTAGTTTTATTTGCATTTAGTTCCATGTTTGCTTACGCTGGGGGTTGCAAAGGACCTGAGAACATGGGCTTCAATGATTTTTGCCTCCTGGTGTTCACACCCTTGCTGAGTCCCTCCCCTTGCATGGGGACAGAACCTGTGACTGCAATTTGGCAAGAGACGGACCTCACTCCCACTGAGATTGCCTAGCCCAGACTCACTGAGAGTCTTCTCCCCGACTGGCTTTGAAGAGGGAGCGGTTCATGTGGCAGGGAGCTGGCAGGGAGCTAGCTAAAGACAACTCCAGCCAGCAAGAACCCAGGGCCCCAATCCATAACTGCGTAAGGGAGAGGAGCATGGCTTCCCTCTGCCCTACGTGTTTAGATGGGGAATGAATTGAGTTGACTTAAAACAGGTCAATAGGAGAAAATCCATATATTACTACACGGGGCAGGGGCTCACACTGGTGGTGCTCCGCTTGGTGCTGCTGTGCGGGTGTGGCACGGGCGTGGCAAGGCTTGGCAGGGACCTGCTCACACACCCCTTTCCCAGTGTAGCTTTGCTTTGGGGTGCAGAGTTCTCTCACAAGGACTAGGGTCATTCCTGTCTTCAGTGCTCAGAATAAGCAGCCCTCTCCATGCCCAGGAAGGCTGCTTGGGGTGGCGTGAGAGCCTCCCACCCACACTCCCCGTGGATGGATCCAAGCCCCACAACACTGGTCTGCAGCTTCCAGGAACGCAGAGACGCTGTGCTGGGCCCTGTGACCCTGGGGCCATGAGGCTAGCATGTGGACCATCTATTTATCTATTTATTTATTTATTTTTGACCATGGTGGGGCTTGAACTCTGGGCCTGGGTGCTGTCCCTCAGCTCTTCAGCTCAAGGCGAACACTCTACCACTTGAGCCACAGCCCCACTTTTGGTTGTCAGGTGGTTAACTGGAGATAAGAGTCTCATGGACTTTGCTGCCTGGGCTGGCTTTGAACCATGATCCTCAGATCTCAGCCTTCTGAGTTGCTAGTCATCAGCCACCGGCACTCGGCCAAATAAGATCTCCTATTTGACTTGTTTGTTTTGTTTTGTTTGTTTATGTGATACTGAGGAATGGAACCCAGGGCTTCATGCATGCTAGGAAAGCACTCTGCCATTGAGCCACCTTCCCAGCCCCCTCACATGGGTCATTTTATGCAGCTAAATTTGGGCTGTTTTGTTATGCAGTAATAGAAGACAAAGTCTTAAAGTGTTTCTACTAGATATTTAATATTATAAAATTCCCAGCCAACTCTGCGGCTCTTCAGTAGGAAATTCCCTCATCGAAGCTCCTCTGTTCCAGTGGGTCATGCCTCTAGTTCATCTGCTCAGGAGGATGGAGGCTTGAGGTCACCCAGAGTGGGAAAAAGTAGTGAGACCCCATCTTAGTCCATGAGCTGAGGGTGATGGAAGTCATCTGTCGTCACAGCTATGCCAGTGGCATAAATAAGGTAGACGGAGGACCCTAGGCAAAAACTGGAACTCCTCGGGGCTGAGAAGGTGGCTCAGTATAGAGCGCTTGCCTTGCATGCCTGAGACCCTGGGTTCAATTCCTCAGCACCACATAAGCAAAAAGAAAAAAGCCGGAAGTGGCGCTATGGCTCAAGTGGTAGAGCGCTAGCCTTGAGCTGAAGGGGACAGTGCCCAGGCCCAGAGTTCAGGCCCCACAAACGGACCCAAAAAAAAAAACAAAACAAAACAAAAAAAACAAACCTGGAACTCCTGCTTGAAAAACTAAAGCCAGAAGGGCAGGGGATTTGGCCAAGTGGTAGAGTCCCTGTCAGGTTCTGGCCCCCAAGTTCAAGCTCTAGAACTGTCATTAAATAAGTGAATAAATAAGTAAATAAATAAACTTGTCCTTAAGCCGGAGGGTATGGTTTGAGTAGTAGATCCTTCATTGCTTCTGTCAAAGTTAGGTAGGGTAAGACATTTCAGTTTTTTTAAGGTTATTTTTATATTAAGTTGGAGTTTCTGGAAACAGGCATTATATGAACAGTTCATACTCTAAAAGTTAATGGGAAGTTATTAAGCTATTGATTTTTCATTCAGCACAAGTATTAAATGATTATTTGAAGAACATTGTAAATCTTATAAAACCAAAATTGAAGATCCATTAACTTACTTCATATCTTTGTCAAAGTTCCTTCTAGGATATTGTTCCTTCTAGAAGTTGAGATCATATTCTTTTAGTTGACAAAATTAACCTCTGTGTGTGTGTGTGCTCACTAGCTTGCCCATCCATACTGGGATTTGAACTCAGAACCTGGGCATAGTCCATGAGCTTTTTCACTCAAAGCTGGTACTACTGTACCACCTGAGTTATACCTCTACTTCCTGCTTTTTGGTGGTTGGAGAAAAAAGACTCATGGACTTTCTGGCTCAGGCTGCCCTCGAAACATGATCCTCACATCTCAACCTCCTGAGCAGAGCTAGGATTACATGTGTGACCCACCAGTGCCAGGCAAATGTTTCCATTTTCCCTTTGCCACTGGAAACTTAGAGCCACAGCTCAGTTGCAGTAAGCCTTGTGATCTAAGCTTCTGATAAACAGTGTGTTTCATGTTTAGTGGAGCCTAAATAAATACCTACCAAGGGGTAAAATTGATTTTAACTTTGCACATTAACTCTGACTCGCTTGGCCTAACTTCAGAGCAGGAACAGCTAGGCCTATGTTACACTAAGTATCAGGTAAGTTCTAACTCTTTTAGACAGCTTGTTGACAGTTCTGAGTGAGAACTTTGACTGCCACTCCTCAAAGGGTCACCTTCCTTCACGCTCTTCTACTAGGGATTGAATTCTGGGTCCTGAGCCTAGGCTAGTGCTCTACCCCTTGAGCCATAGTCCCAGTCTTTTTGCTTTTGTTTTTCTCGTAGGGTTTGGGGTAATTCTGCCTAGCGTTGACCTCTTATCTCCAGTCTCTGCCTCCCAGAAGCTGGGGTTGCAGGCACATATCACCACAGTCATCTCTGCTGCAGTTTTGATTCTGGAGACTTTTCTTCTGCCTTGGATGGAATCTTTGCGGGTGAGGCGGGTGCAGACCGAGGCGCTGGTTCCCACAGGGTCTGTACTGGTGAGGTCCGTTTCCCCTCCACACTCACATTGCCTGTCTCATCCTGAGTCTAGGGCACAGTGGCGGGAGGAGGCGAGCTGTCCACAGATGTCTTTACGAGCTTCCTTAGGCGTAAGGGAGGAAGCTAACTCTAGTCCTGTTGGTTTTTTTTTTTTTTTAAGTATTTTGGTAGCTGGGCAGAGCATTTTAGCTTTTGTTTTTGATTTTGCATTTCCTGTGTACAACTCCTGAAGCTAAGTGGGCTGCTGAAAATGTCACTGTGTCACATTGTGCCGAGGATGACAGTCACAACTTGTGAAACTCTGAGTCACTAAAATAGTTCTAGGAGAAAGCAATGTCATCTGTGTTACTCTTTCCTACAATGGCCCCAGTTGATTACCTGTCCTTATTTCACTGGACATCTCAGGACTGAGTGGGGGGCACTGGCTAGCATACATGAGTCATTGGAGTGAAAAACAAAGCCAATTGGACATACATCATCTATTTCCTTCATTAATAGCAATGCAATAATATTTTCATTCCAGCACACCTCACATCTCTATATGCAGAACAATGTGTGTGTGTGTGTGTGTGTGTGTGTGTGTGTGTGCGCGCGCGCGCGCGCGTGCGTGCGTGCACTCACACCAGTCCCAGGGTTTGAACTCAGGGCCTGGGTGCTGTCTCTGAGCTTTTTTGCTCAAGACTTGTACTCTGCCGCTTGAACCACAGCTCTACTTCCAGCTTTTGGTGGTTAGTTGGAGATAAGAGTCTCACAACCAGGTGCTGGGGCTTCCTTGCCCTGGCTGGATCTTCAGATCTTAGCTTCCTGAGTAGCTAGGATTCCAGGTGAGAGCTACTAGTGCCTAGCTAGAACACTTTTTTTAAAGTGAGCACTAATATTTATAAGATTATGTCTTTGTTGCTTTGTATGTCCCTTCCCCATGGTATAACCCCTGCTTTCAGTATATATGATGTTGGTATATGTGGAGAGGAAGGGAAAAAACAAATCGTTAAAACAGGGATACAGGAGGACCCATTGCAACAATGAGATGTACAAGTCGTTATGTCGAAAAACGAACTTTACAACTTTGGTGGGGGGGGACGGGGGGAGGATACGAAGGGATGGGAAGGGGAAACAAAAGATAATGTGCTCATTATCCTGCCCATGTAATTGTAACTCCTCTGTACAGTATTTTCACAAAAAAAGAAAAGAAAAAAAAAGTAAATCATGTCAGTGCTAAACAAATAGAATTTTTTCCTTTGCTCCCCTTGAACCCAGTGGTGGGCCGCTTGCAAGTTAAAAAAAAAAAAAAAAAAAAACGAGTGCTAGAAGATTGTGGCTAAGGAATAGGCACTGGAAACTCCACCAGTTAGATAGTGAGATAGTTGTCCTATCGAACACATCAGGCCACCAGAACATCCCAGCCCATTCCTGTGAGGATGAGGGGCTTCCAGGCTCTGGGCATAAACTTCTGCACTAGAGCTTTCTCATAGCCAGGAAGAAAACCCTTTTTGAACCCTAGAGCCCACACAGTACTGCCTCAGGAAGAGGCCTCCTGGCCCAGCAAAACCCAGCTGGCCCTCCGACCCTGCTGGCTCTCACCACCAGCCTCCCCAGCTGCTGTCAGCTCTGCTGGTCCACAGGACCCAGTGCCACCCAGAGCAGAGCAGACCAGCTAGGGCTCCCCTCTGGGGCCAAGGGCACCATAGGCCACTGTAAAAGATGACTTCAAAGCTCCCTTCCCTTCCCTGCCTTGCTACCCTCCCCTCCCCCCCAGGGTCCCCAAACCTCTCAAGTTTGGGCTTGGGGACACTGCCTTGGGGAGGTCTGAAGGGAGAGGGACCTTGAAGGTGGCCTCTGGCACTGGGGGCCTGGTCCAGGGCCAGTTTATTACTTCTTTGGGTAAGAGATGGGGACCTTAGGGCCGGACGCTGGTGACTCACTCCTGTAACCCTAGCTACTCAGGAGTCTAAGATCTTAGGATTGTGGGTTCAAAGCCAGCCTAGGCAGGAAAATCCATGAGACTCTTTTATCTCCAATAAACCACTAGAAAACTGGAAGTGGCGCTGTGGCTCAAGCGATAGAGCGCTCGCCTTGAGATGAAGAGCACAAGGACGGCGCCCAAGCCCAGAGTTCAAGCCCCACAACCAATTAAAAGAGAGAGAGAGAGACAGAGACACAGACACAGAGAGAGAGAGAGAGAGAGAGAGAATGGTGGGGACCTTAGACCTTAGAGCCAGGCCTTGACACACTGGGTTCGGGTTTACTGCTCTCGAAAGGCTGCTGAAGATGCAGTGACATGCAGCCCAGACTTTCCCCAAGCTCCAGGACACATAGTTCTGGCTATGTGTTTGTGTTTTGATGAAAATTTTGAAAGCTCAGCCCCTACCACAGAGAACATAATAATATTATTATAAAGAAACTTGATGCATTTTGATCCGCTCTCAGTGGTGCAACTTCAAAGGAAGTTGGAACTAAAAATGCTTTAAAAGAAAGACTCAAAAATGAGGCCTCACGTTCAGGCTCCGTAAAGTCGTCCTTTACAGTTTAATTAGATCCAGGCCTTGTATTCTGCCACCTTCACAAGGGTACCCACCGGCACTTGGCATCGCGTGCCCGCATGGCTAATGCACCTGGCAAATACCAGCTGCAGAGCAAAACCCTCTTCTAGGAGACACAGCTATGGGATGCAGTGGGCCCATCTTCCCAAAAGAACATGGTGCAGCATGTTTTTCTTAGTTGTCACGGGTGGCTTAGAACTTTGTTAGCATTGTGACTTCCCCTAGCTCCTCCCTTCCTCGGTTGGGGAAGGGCTGTCCTGGCCCCTTGCAGGTAGGCAGGCATGTCCTGCTTTCCTCAGGTCTGGGCTGTGCCTTGAATGGCGGGGTCTTGCCAGGTCCCTTCCCTTCCCAGATTGTGTTTTCCTGTTTAGAAAACTCAAGGTTTTCCTTCTCAGATGTAAAATGTGGCTAGCAGCTTCCCGTGTGCTGGAGGGACTTTAAAGTGACTTTGTTTTCCTCGGGTCAGGTCAGCAATGGGATTAGGGCCCAGTCTCAGCTCCTTGGGCCAGGAGGCCAGGTGGCTTTTCACCCAGCTCTAGTTAGGGTATGTTAACCTCTAGCCTCTTCCCTCAGAAATTCTGCACCGAAATCAGCTGCACACACTTTGTATCTTCAGGCAAGCAGGTTTTGTCCAGATCAGTTTTCTTGGTCACAGTGTAGAGGTTTGGGGTACATTCAATCACACTAGACTTCAGCCATTCTGACCCACTCCCTCTGAAGAATTACTTCTGAGAGCAGTACTCAGGCACAGAGCACACTTCCCAGCCAGTGTAGGTGCTGAGTAGAGCATAGCAGTAAAACAAGCCAGTCACTGGGCAGGAGGAGAGCAGCACTCCCCAGGTACAGATGCATGCCTGCGTCATGTATACTTACACTAGGGCCTCTGCACGCCTTTGCTGCTGGATTGGTGCTCTGAGCCTGAGTCCTGAACTAGCTGAATTTCCTCACCTCCAGCACTACACTTAGCTGAGCTTTGGCATGTGGTCTGGGCAGTCATTTTTCCCCCTCACTATGCAAATACAGGCCTATTCTGGGTGTGGATTTGTTCCCCTTTAAGAGGGGTTTGCCCTGAAGTGAGCTCAGAACTTCCCCTGTTGTCACACTCTGGGCTCCCAGCCACCTTACACTGTGCGTGTGCCCTTGCTGTGCTGGGCTTGCTGTCAGTGTCGGCCCTTCTCCCCAAGACATAGAGCTTCCTGCTTCACCTCTTTCCTGCAGAACTGTTTGCCAGAGAGCATCACGTACAGGATGGCCAAAGGTTAACTCGAATCCTTGGTCCTCAGGCTAGAGATCTGGTGACAGTGACTCTCAGAGGCTTTCCCTACCCATTTGAGAGAAAAATTGAGATACAGGGTTGTCATTTTAAAAAATAACCCAGTAAAATACAAAAAAAAAAATTAGAACATATAGAGTACTGGTGGCTCACACCTGTAATCCTTGCTACTTGGGAGGCTAAGATCTGAGGATCGTGGTTCAAAGCCAGCCTGGGCAGAAAAGTCTGTGAGACTTTTTTTTTTTTTTTATCTCCAATAAACCACCAGAAAACTGGAAGTGGCTCTATGGCTCAAGGGGTGGATCTGAAATGCTGAGGGACAGCGCCCAGGCCCAGAGTTGAAGCCCCATGACTAACAAAAAAAAAAAAGGAAGAAAAATTAGAATACAAAGACTTTGAAAAAAGTACACTGAGATGGACCTGAGGAGACCCAGTCCACACATACAATGGCAGCCAGCTGCCCCAGGGCCTGTGCCCTCTGCCCACGCCTGACATCCTCAAGCAGCTCCAAGAGTAGTGCTCCAATGTCTTTCTTAACACTGGCATGACCAGTCCCCACATCACAGTTGCCTTTAAGCCTCTTAATAATCTCATACAGTGCTTGTTGATTTCAGTCTACTTATCACCAGGGCTGTTGTATGGGTAAATACTTTTTAAATGCTATCTCATTTTGCTCTTTTTTCCTCGTGTGTGTGTGTGTGTGTGTGTGTGATGTTAATCGCCTATCTTTCAGTTTATTCCTCCTCCTTTTTTGTCTCCTTTTGTCTCTAGGTATTTGGGGGATGCTCTCTCTCTCTCTCTCTCTCTCTCTCTCTCTCCCTCCCCCTCTCTCTCTCCCTCTCTTCCTCTCCCCCCCCCCTTGCCTTTTATACAAAGATTAGTTTCAATGTAGTCTGATTGGGTTGTGGATCACATTTTTCACTGTGGTCCGTGGACTGGGAAGACAGCCCCCATTGTTGTTTATCCTCCTTCAGGAGCACATTACGCCACCCCCCCTCCATCCTCTGCCTGCACCCACACACGGCCCTCAGTTCTAGACCCTGGGCAGAAAGCTTAACCTGAGCCCTGGTGACCTGACTGAAGGACACCTCACCGTCCCAGCCAGGGCTCAGGAGGTCTGGGGCCTGCCTCTGTCACACCTGAAATAAGTCTCAGCCCAACTATGTGCGGTGTCCTCAGACACCTGCTCTGTTTGTGTTCTAGTCTACAGCATTGACTCTGGGACCTGCTAATGGTGTGGGGTGTGACTACGTTAGAGGAGGCTTGGCTCCCCGCCACCAATACACACACGTGACCAGGACCAGTTGTCTCTCTTGGGGTTCCTGTTTTTACCCAGCTCAGCCCCAGCCCTTCTGATATTCACATCCAGATCTGTACTGTCCACTGGACTAAGGTCAGGCCTTGGTGAGCCTTTCTGGATCTCTGGATCTCATGCCTCTGCATATGGCTTGCTCTGGACATATAGCTCCATTTCCCTGTTAGCTCACAGCGCACCTGTGGTCTGAAATCCCATAGTGAAACCCTTGGTGCAGCTAATACACACAAACAATAAAAAGACAGGAAAGTAAAACAGGCTGTGGGGGCTGGGAAGGTGGCTCAGTGGTAGAGTGCTTGCCTTGCATGCATGAGGCCCTGAGTTCCATTCCTCAGCACCACATAAGCAGAAAAAGCCAGAAGTGGCGCTGTGGCTCAAGTGATAGAGTACTCGCCTGAAGCTGAAGAGCTGAGGGACAGGACCCAAGCTCAGAGTTCAGGCTCCATTACCAACAACAACAAAAACAACAAAAAAAGGCTCTGATGCAGGCTAGATACCAGTAGAAGGGGGAACTAAGGAAGAGTGTGAATATGGATGAATATAGTCCAAGTAATTTATTTGCATGTATGAAAATAGAGCTATGAAACTGTTGAAATTGTTCTAAGAACAGAGAACAGGATGGGGGAGAGTGGTAGAGAGGGTAAAGTTGAGCAGGATACATTGTTTTAATGTACGGAAATGTAACCGTAAGTGCCCCCCTCTGTATATACCACTAACTATACTCATTAAAAAGAAGAGGAAGAGGAGGAGGACGAGGAGGAGAAAAAGGAGAGGGTGAGGAAGGGCTGCACCCACATGGGAACAAGGAACAGCCCAGAGGTTGAGCTTGATTTTTAGCGTTGTTTCAGAGGGCAAGCGTCTTTGGATGACAACTCCTACTTCTGGGCTGATGAGTCTCTGCCTTCCTTCCTTTGTGGCTTTCAGACACACCCAGGAGGCCACCTTCTGTGGCTTCCTTTAGACCAGGGGACCTTCAGGATATGAGGGAGATCCTGCTTGGATTCTAGAATGAAGCCAGGCAGGACATTTGGTCCTGTGTTTTGTCTGATGTGAGGCCCAAGCCGCCTCCAAAACTGCCAGGCTCAAGTGGTTCTCTGGCCTTGGCCCCTGGCAAGTTTTTTTTTTTTTTTCTTTATGTTTTTGGTTTTTTTTTTTGTCAGGCATGGGGAATCTCACAGACTTTCCTGCCACGGCTGCCTTTGAACTGAGATCCTCAGATCTCAGCCTTCTGAGTAGCTAGGATTACAGGTGTGAGCCACTGGCGCCTGGCCCTTGGCAGGTTTTTGAACTTAGGTTGCCTTGGATTTTTTTTTTTCCTGAAGCACTCCCTGTGTGGAGCAGGTTCAGGGGAGCTCTGAAGGAGAGGGGCTTTGGAAGAAGCAGAGGGCGTGTTGGAGCTAGGAGAGGGGTGGTGGTCTTTTGGAAGCACGCCACACCATTGACAAGCCCTTCACTGCACTGTGACGCTGCTTTGTCCTGATCGCAGGCTTGCGGTGCATTTTTTGCACAACCAGGAGACCTTTCCTGTTTTCTAGCACACGCTGGCAACGCCAGCATCTCTAAGGTAAGATACATATTCTCCCCTTCACCCATTGCTTAAAAATGGAGTTGAGGCCTCTGGGTGACTGTCACCCTCTCAGATTGGAGGGCCTCTTCCTGAGCGCTTCCTCTGAGCCAGCCCACATGGCTTTGATGTAGTGCTGCTGCTGTGAGCTGTGAGCCACCATTGCCATTCTCCACAGGGTGATTTACTTTTACAAGCCCCGCTGGCTTTGGGTTCTGGTCATGCGGTGACTTGCTTCCTAAGATCAAGGCTTGGGAATGCCTTTGTGAACAGCTTCTGTGCTAGGCTTTGACTTTAAAGAAAGCTGTGGGAGGCCTGGCCAAGCCTGGGTGCTGTCAGGTGGGATGCTGGGTGCTGGGATCTGGGCTGACACTTTATCCTGCGCTTGGTAGGTACTGGTTTGTGGGAAGGAAGCCACCTCCTGACCTGGAGAACATAAAAATCCTCCAGGCACAAAAGCCACATGAGCCCTCCAACCTCCAGACCACCCTTAAGGTGGCCTGCCTGCCTTTCTCCTCAGCATGTTTCCTGTCTATGCAGCAAAGATGGCCTGGCCTGGGGATCACTGTGGTGTCCTGTGGGGTGCATAGCCAGCAGGGCTGGGGGGGGGGGATTTGGCATTTCACTGGGAACCAGGTGGCTCAGTTTCAAACTCTAAACCAGTGAAATTCTGGCTTTGTCTAAATCAGCATGACTTCGGGGGTTTTGTTGGAGGATTTCGCGGGTCCTTGGGAGCCTCTGATGCACTGTCTGCCAGTGTGTGGCTGTAACTTAGGGCAAGAGGATAGGAGGTGTCAGATAAGAGGAGGTGTCACCAGCCCTGGGGTGGGTGTCTTCCTTCCGTCTGACATCTGGGCACTGCCCAAGATGCCCCAGAGGGGGAGAAATGGCTGTGCCAGGGTGCTGGTGCTGTTTCAGCTACAACCGATCCTGGCCAGGTGACTCCTGAGGAAATGAACTCCTGAGGTGCCCACAACGTTCCCTGAGCCTCCCTCTTCTTTCCCTGAATCCCAAGCTGCCAGAGACTTTAGCTCCCAAGTCCTTTGTTGGCCAGGAAATAAATAAGTGAACTGTGTGCTCACCAACAAATGAAAATGTCTTTCCTTTGGAACAAAGCTCAGAAGATGGCCTGAAATGCTGAGTCCTCAGTCACTGCGCAGGCTGAACCCAGCAGAGGTGAGGGGGACTGGCTGCTGCTCCCCACCCCCATTAGTTTTTGCCTGCCAGTAATGGCCCAGAGAGCCTGTGGTCTTTTTTTTTTTTTTTGGTTGTAGGGCTTGAACTCTGGGCCTGGGCGCTGTCCCTCAGCTCTTCAGCTCAAGGCGAGTGCTCTACCACTGGAGCCACAGCCCTACATCTCCATCACGCCGTGCCCTCTGGCGTTGGCTGGATGCAGTTGTCATTAGTGTTACAAATCCATTCATTGATTCTTCTGCTAACTAGCACTTATCTACTTATGTCAGTGGATGCTGTGACAGGGCCAAGTACTTGGGCTTCTAATACAGCCTTGCTAAGGTTTGTTCTCAGAGGCCAGAACAGAACCCAGGGTTAAGCTTCCTCCACCTCCACTGTACCCTCTGCTGCTTCTCTTCTGTCCATCTTGCAAATATCACTGCAGTCAGGACCTGCCCAGAAGCCAGCCCCTGCTCCTGTATCCGCCAGTCCCTCCTCAAGCTGCTCTTGACGCTGCAAATAATAGCTTAATTTCACCTGTGTATTGATACAAATGGAACCACCTCAAATGTGCTTATTGTGTCTAGTTTCCCTCTCCCTCACACAATGCATCATGGTGTGTGTCAGCATGGGTGGTTCATTCAGGGACAGCATAGTACCCGTTGTAGGAGAGTTCTGCATTGTACGATGGTACTAAGTTGTAGGAGAGTATTCTGTTGCATGATAGAATCCTAGCATGGAAGTGTTCTGTTGTTTGATAGTGTTCCACTGTACGGCAGTACTGGCTGTATGAAGGTGCCTTGCTTTCCCCATCCTGCTGCCCTCAGGCACTCCATCCAGCCGTGCTGCCCCAAGGGCAGCCATGTCTGGAGGGGCCTCCTTGCTCCGAGCCTCACCACTGCTTCCTGCCTCCTGTTTTCTTTCTTTGTCTTGATTTTTTACATCAGGTCACGCTCTACAACCCAAGCTAGCCTTGAACTCGAAATCCTCCTACCTCAGCTCTTGAGTACATGGATCATGGGTTTGCGCCACCATGCCTTTTCCTTTCACCCACCAGGCGTACATACGTGTAGTATGCCTCATTCTGTTGTAACTCGCTGTCTCCTGATGATCGGTGGTGTGGAGCACCACACCCGGTGTTTACTGGCTGTGTGGTATGGTCTCTTGTAAGGTTCTATCCAGTTCTGGAATGCGCATTTAATCTTTACCAGCTATGCAAGAGAAAGGAGAGGACAGCTCTGTCATAGTCACGTTCCTTCTCCCTCCGCCAGGCCTCACTTGGCCAGTCACTGCTAGCCAGTCCAGCCCAGCGTGCGGACAGACTGTTCTACCTTTGTTTTTGAGAAAGAAAAAAGATGCACTCAGTATGTCTGTCAGCAGTGTCCAGGTGTTAGCAGACCCTTTGTAACAAATGGGGCAGATTTTACTCTGGGCAGATTGTCATGCCAGAAGTGCCTTCCAATATAATTTCCAGTAGTACCTTCCCACTGTTCTTGCCTGAACAGTTCTGTTAAGTAAGACAGGGGATCTTTTAATGTGGAAATTGTTAGGGAAAAATGAAGCACCAGGTTGCTTTGGGCTCTGCTTAGCTGGGACTGTTTTTAGCTTCTTCCTTCTGGTGTTGACAGTTGTGTACCAGTAACGGCTTGGCTTCCTTGACTTGAAGTCCTTGACTCCATGTTTCACACCCAGGGTCACACTCACACCTCACAGCCACCCGAGGAGGAGGAAGAGCTGTGTCACATCTTTTCTGCATGTGCTGACAGGTAAAGGAGAGGCCCAGAGAGGTGGAAAGTTAGCTCTCAAGTATGTGGAGCCATGCTGTGGACCAGGCCCAGGACCCTCCGCCACGCCCTCGTCTACACCTTCTATCACGGCCTGTGAGATCCTAGATGAGCAGTGTACTTGAATGGTCTTTCTGAGTGTCCTCAGTCACTGCAGCTGTCCCCTGCCTGGAGTGCAGGCTGGGAAGGTGGGTGAAGTAGGCTGCTCTGAACCAGGGCTCTCTGTTTCCAGGGCCACAGCTCTGCACCGGGTGCTGTAGCCATGAGAACTAGACAGCCACCGCGTTCTCAGGGTTTGTGCTGTCACTTAGGAGCTGCTGTCCCACCATGACCCTGGCGGTGTGGCCCCTTGTGTGATGCCATGTACAGCTCCACATCTGAGGGTGAAATTTAGCCCTGACAGAAAGCACTGCTAAGCTGAGTTCCCAGCTGCTACTGTAAGTGACACTTGGAAGAAGGCCACTTGATCTGGACATTTGTCAGCAAGAGGCACGGGCTGCCATTAGGCCCTACCCAGGGGCAAGTTGAGGATCTAAGAAAGACAGAGTGGAAGGGGTTGGTTTTGTATGCTTTTGTTCTGCTTGTTTCTTTCTTTTTTTTTCTTCTGTGTGCAGGTGGGGTGCTCCCTGCAGCCCCTCCTCTTTCTAGGTAGAGGACATGCAACCCAGGGGTTGGCAAAGAAAGCCACTCTTGATAGAAGCACAGAACTGTGATATTATGTGTGCTTTTCTTCCCCTGGAAGAAATGACTAGCAAATTGACCCTTGAGAATCTCTGATCTTTTTGGGTGTAAATGCCACACTGAGCGGGAGTGGGTTTTGTTTTAAGCCTTTCCCGTGGCTTTCAGATTTACAGGTCTCTATGCATTAGATACACACCCACTTTTGGCACTTTCATGTGAAGGAAGGCTTTTGTTTCCTGTAATTAGACATGACTGTGAACAATGTGCCTGTCTGGCAACCCCTGGTAGGGGCAGGCGTGTAAAGTAACTGGGTCTCTCAGTGTGGCTAGAACAACTGGGAAGTCACACAGCCACTTGGGGTAAATCACATGATTAAATACAGCAAATGCTCAGACAGAAAAGTCTGAGAGATTCTTACCTCCCATTAACTAGCAAAAAGCTGGAAGTAGAAATGTGGCTTAAGTGGTAGAGTGCCAGCTATGAGTAAAGAAAACTAAGCAAGCGTGCAAGACCCTGAGTTTAAGCCCCAATACTGACACCTCCCCCTCCGAAAACAGAAAAAAGGCTGGAAACAACCTGTCCACTGACAGGAGAGCAGATAAATGAAAGTAGCAGTGCGGGATCTAGACTTTGGCTATAGCACTCATACACTAGCATGGGTAAATGCCGGGCCTGCATTTGAGGGAGCCACAATGCATGGGATCTTTATAATATGCTGCCATTTAGGTCAGGTTCACAGACTCACAAGTTAAACTATACACGTGGACATAGACCGTGGCAGGAAGGGCAAGGTGTGATTATAGAGGAGAAGAGGGCACATCAGGGCAGCTGACAGTCTAGCTCTGGCTACACTGTCTTGTACAGCTAAATAGAAGCTCTGTTCCATGGTCACATGACCTCATGACCACATGGAGTTGTTGAGTAGGGCAGTGGCACTGGGTGCTGTCATTGCCGAAAGTTAGTCCCAAGTGACAGACCAGCTGGAGGAGACACTTTGGATTCATCCTCTGTAACTTGTCTACATGCATGTATGAAATCTTCACTTTTTGTTGCTGTTGTTGGTCATGGGGCTTGAACTCTGGGCCTGAGTGCCGTCCCTCAGCTCTTCAGGTTAAGGTGAGCACTCTATCACTTGAGCCACTTCTGGTTTTCTGGTGGTTAATTGGAGATAAGATTCTCACAGACCTTGCTGTCTGTGAGAATCTTCATGTTTTTTGTCTTAATTTTAGTAGAAAATCTTTTAAAAAGAAAATTTGTAAATCCTCATTGTAATTTCCCAAAAGTCAGAGTCAGTAAGAGATTGCTGTGAGGGGAAGAGGGCTTTGGTCCCGCCCCCTGCTCCAGCGATGGACATGTGCATGGAGGGGCAGGGCAAGCGAGGTTTGTATGTGTCTGGAGCTATTGGCAAGATTACCCTAAAAGCAGTGTTCATGCCTGGCACCCCTCTCACCCCATGGCCCCTAGTCATTACTGAGCTGCTTCCTCAGCAACCTCAGAGTAGTTGGAGGGCCTTGAACTCAGTTTCCAGTTGAGAAGGTCGCTTGTCATCACAAGGAGGTTTGGTCTACTTGATGTGCCAGAGGCACCAGGCTGGCTGTGTTATGGCTGTTGCGCATCCTGTGGAAAGCATGTTGGTAGGCCTGCAGAGGGCCCGCTTAACCCCGCAGCAGACCACGCTCAGTCTCTGCGGCAGAGCAGAGGTGCATGAGACTACGTCACCCCCCGGCTTCCAACACCTGCCGCACAGTGAGTTGCCACAGCTGGTTCCAGGGTCACGATCCAGGCCAGCCCTGCCTGCCCTGGTTCACCATGGTCGTGATGGTGGGGTTGGGCGTGTGACCAGTTCCTCAGTCCTACCACTTCCCACACACAACTCCAGGCAGCCGACCCAAGTGAAGATGGGAAGTCAACTCCCCCGTTGTCTCTATAAAGATGTCTGACTGCTATAGCAGGCCCAAAAAACCATGCCTGCCGCCCAGCTTCCCCATTTGAGTCTGCTTCTTTCCCAGCCTTCAGTCTGCTTATACAGATGATCAAATCTCTAACATCCCCTCTGTTTGGGAGCCTGCCCAGGAGGGTGTGCTGGCCTTTTCAGGCCCTTGTGAGGTTAGTTCAGAAGGGGTGGACAGGGGCTGGGAAGGTGGCTCAGTGGTAGAGCGCTTGCCTTGCATGCATGAGGCCCTGGGTTCGATTCCTCAGCACCATATAAGCAAAAAGAAAAAAAGCCG